>NC_138893.1:80661425-81022077 GCF_965194825.1 Balaenoptera physalus
TGCAGGTAGAATCAACACCTGAAGGAAGACCCGAATTTTCTTTAAAAATAATCTGCAGTTGATTATAATCATCATGAACAGGTTCACAAGACTTTTGTGTGCAAGCCTGAATTTTGTTCCGATCAACAAGCTTTCGAAAAGCTCTAGGAATTGCTTGATGAAGTTGCCTAGTGATTGCCTGGACCTGGTCATGGAAGTTAGCGAGCTCCCCAGTCGTAATTCTAGAGATCTTCCAGGATTTTCCCAGTTAGCGTTTTTCATCCAATGCTAATCCTGGCCTTCACCAATAAGCATATGAACCAACCAACATAAGTCAGAGAGACTCGGCTGCTAAGTTTGAATGACTATATTAAGTTCCTCAAAAAATAGATGAAGATATTCAGTTACTTTGGGGAAATCTTTGACTATGGTTCCCAGTTCAGCTTCAGTCCAGGAAATATAAGAAATAAAGGGTTTAGCTTCTGGAGCCTCAGGAGGCTTCTGTTTAAAGGGATAAGGTCTGACAAGTTCAGAGGAATAGGTAGTGGGAAGAATTTCAGAGAAAAGGGGAAGTTCTGGTGAGAAACTTAATACAGGGGAATTTAGGGTATAGAGGAGGCATCATAGGCAGGAAAGAGGAAGATGGCTCCAGCAGCAGAGCCTGGCCATGGAGCCAAGGGAGAGACACAAGATTGTGCTGGCAGGGAGATCAGCTCGGTGCTTTGTGACCACCTAGAGGGGTGGGATAGGGAGGGCGGGAGGGAGGGAGACGCAAGAGGGAAGACATATGGGAACATATGTCTATGTATAACTGATTCACTTTGTTATAAAGCAGAAACTAACACACCATTGTAAAGCAATTATACTCCAATAAAGATGTTAAAAAATAAATAAATAAATAAATATAAATAAATTAAAAAAAAAAAAAAAAAAGATGGTTTTGTAGGGGGAACCTGAGGCGAAGAAGCCAAGGAAAAGAGTCTGGGGTTTCAGGAAGCATCTTATCTTTCTTTGTTGGTTTGCCTCAGTTAATCTTAAACTCTTATTCTTCAGAGAGGCAATTTCAGGCACCTGATAAAGTTTGGAAGCCTCAAACTATCAATCAAAATAGGCATACCACTCCGTTCTGGAAATGTTGAAGTTATTGTAATCCAGTTTGGTTTTAAGGAAATTAAGTTTGGGGTTTTCAAACGTTCCCCATAATGTCCATTGATATTCTGAATTGTCTTTGGTCAGGCTGGTCCATTTAGTTGGAAATGCATATGAGGAAAGACTGCAGTTTTTAAACATAAAATCGGCCAGAGTCCCTGTAGGAGGGGTGCCCTCAAAATATTTAGATAACTGAAATTCCATTTCTCAGAAATTTTTCTCCCGAGTAAAAGAACAATTTTCAAACATCCTAAACAGCTTACACCTCAAACAGCTCAATTCAAACAGCTTGCAACTCAGCCTGCAAGCTAATACCAGCCAGTTCTAAGGAAATAGCTTGGTCCTGGAGAAGCCAGGTCAAAGACTTTTTCAGCCAGTTTCCAGAGAATAGCCTCTATTCCGAAGGAATGGGCTGATGGCTTCTCAGTCAGCTTCAGCTGAAATAGTCTGATCTGAGAATCAGACTGAAGTGCCAAATGAATACTTGCATACAGAACAAGACCTTAACCAGAAAGAGAAAACCTTAAAATAGATCCTAAAAAAAGAGTCTGGAGAGCTTCAAATGCAAAGAGGGAATGAGCTTGGATCCGGGAGAAAGACATACGTTTGAGCTCTAGGGTTGGCAGTGAGAGAAGCAGTGAGTAACAATGGGCTCAGCTGTGGCTATTGTACCTGTTTGCTCACCAGCCTGGAGCCTTTGGGGGGGTCTTCCCTGTCCTTGTATGGGCCACTAAAATTTTGACCTAAAACAGACAGGCTGCCAGATATTTCTCCAACAAAGATGAGTATATTTAGGATCAGCAAATAATTACAATTTGGAATCTGTACCCATGGTGAGCCACGTGCATGTCCTTGCAGGGCAAGGGAAAGAGAACTCTTTTTTTAAAAACATAAATTTATTTATTTATTTATTTATTTATTTATGACTGTGTTGGGTCTTCGTTTCTGTGCGAGGGCTTTCTCTAGTTGTGGCAAGTGGGGGCCACTCTTCATCGCGGTGCACGGGCCTCTCCCTATTGCGGCCTCTCTTGTTGCGGAGCACAGGCTCCAGACGCGCAGGCTCAGTAGTTGTGGCGCGTGGGCTTAGTTGCTCCGGGGCATGTGGGATCCTCCCGGACCAGGGCTCGAACCCGTGTCCCCTGCATCGGCAGGCAGACTCTCAACCACTGTGCCACCTGGGAAGTCCAAAGAGAACTCTTTTATAGAGGGAAGGAGGAAGTTGGGAGGGCTGTAGTAAACAAAGAGCTCATGGCTTTCATTGACTGAGTCCCTGCCAGGAAAGAAGATGAGTCTTTCTTTATCCTGTTGGGCTCCCTCCCTCTCTGTTCTCCTGACTCTATTTAATTGAGGTTTCCGTTAATTTTTTTTTTTTTTTTTTTTTTTTTTTACAACATCATCATAGTGTTTATTGCATAGTCCAGTGCTTGAAACATAGTAGATTCTCAACTAGCAGTTCCTGAGGAAATGAATGTGCCCTTGGAGGCTTCGCTGCTGCTCTCCTCTCTGCCTTGCTGGGACATCCCAGTGGGTGAAGATCGCATGATGCCACCACCTTAGGCATGCTGCTGGGAATTTCCCACTTTCCCATTTGTTTTCTACCTGGCACAATCATACTCATTTTTCAGGCTCAACTTAAATATCAATTTCTCTATCAAGCCTTTCTTGGCTTTGTAGATCATTTCTCTCTTCCTGAGAAATTAATCCTTTCCTTCTGTGTACTTCCACACCCCTTGGTGAATGCATTTTCCAGGTGCTTTAGCACTAAGGATTCATTATTTGGTATATGTATTATATCTTACTATTTCATTACAAAGTGAGCTCCTTGAAAAGCCTTTTTTCTTTTGATTATAGCATCAGCATGCATAGGAGACACTGTGAATTTTTATTCAGTTTAGCTGGGTAGAGAACTTGAAGGCAAGAAGATTAAGAACTGTTAACTCAATCGCACACATTGAACAGGTATGCCTGGATTTAATTTTTAAGCAAAATATATAGTTTGCCTTTCCAGGATGTTAGAATCATCTTTACTTCGTACTACTTCCTTCCTCTTATTGGCTCATCTGTCCCAAACATAAGAAAAATCCAGGTCTTTTTTCCCCAGGAGGTTTTGAGGGGACAGCAGACTTCAGATCCATGGATTTCTTGCCTCCAAAACTTCCAACATTCCAGTGAACAAACATGCATTTGAAGCCCCTTTGTCCAAATCAAAGCAGTGATATAGATCAAGTTGCAGGAGAATGGGAGACTAGTTGTGGAAGGTCAAGGGAATGTTGTCCTCCTGGCACACAGAGCTTTAGAACACAGTGGGATGCTAGTCCTGCAACCCTTCCCAAATATACCCATTTGGTTACAGTATGTTGTAGTTCCTGAGACACAACATCTGCTCCCTTTACCAATGAATGGTTGAAATACGTGGTCCAGTATTTGAAGGTAAACACATTACCCCACCTGTTTGCACAGGGTTTCTACAAAGACAAAGGCTAACTCTTCTTATTGGCAAATTTCCTACCCCTAGCTGGAGTTCATCCTGTTGCTTTATTGTAATTTATGTTCCTCCAGGAAAATAAAACAGACATTCCAGAAATTTTGGAAACCAATTTCTCAAGTTGCTTGCACCGAGAGACTCAACTGAAAAACTGTCCCACCATCCCTGACGTACCCTAACTCCTAAAAGAACACTATCTATAGCCCAGCTGGTCTCAACCCTCAAATGTGGAAGCTAATTATTGAAGTCACATCCTCCTTGATTTAAGATCTTTTAATGGACAGCTAGAAACTTAGCCATCACTTCACACCTGCCATAGTGTCAATCAGTTGGAGGAAAAAACCCATTTTTATGTCAATCAAGAAATCCTTGGGGATGTTGTAACCTGTTATGATGCATTACCCTTTGACCGCTGTGACTTAAAGGCTCTGGCATTAAAGAGCATGTGCCAGAAATAATTAGAAGCTAATCTTAATTGTATTCACATATAAATGGAGCATTCAGCACGGGAGTGTTTATACTGTCTGGATGAGAAGGCTGAGGAGTCCATCTTCCTTGGTGCCGCCATCAGCATCCCTATTAATCAAATGTATGTAGTGAGTTGAGATTCAAAGTTATTGCCCTAACACTGCAAATATTTAACACCAATGTGATTACTATTATCCTGTATTAATGTCCTGCCACAGGTGTTAACAAGGCCAGCAGAGCAAACTGACTAATGCTCAGTGCCCCTAGCACCCTGTGGTGAAAGAGATGGATTCTCCAGGAAACAACCATTGTGGAAAACAGCAATATATAGGGCTGAGGCTGGCCTTACACATCTTAGTGGTTACAAAAATGTCTCCCCAACCCCTTGTGAGTTATAGCTCACTAAGGTATGACACTGAATCACCTTATCTCTCCCAGTAACTGCTCTGTTGTGCCTGGGCTCAGGGGCATTCATCTGAATGACACCAACCTCAAAATCGGAATTTGGGCTTTAAATCTTGAGCGTGTGATGTTTTTCTTTATGCGCCACATTTCAGAGAGCCCAAAAGAAGAGAGAGAATCACCAACACGCACCTGGCTTGCACTTGTTCACAACTCATCTTGGCCATGGCAACATCCTGTCCTTAGAATGACCTTACAGAAAAAAGAGAGCTAAAGGGAATAGCTACAAAAATGAGAATGGCTGAGGAGTAAATAAAACAACAGGAAGGCAGCCAGGGGCCGCAGTGCCCAGACCGAACCAGAATAAAACAAATTCATTATACTGTAAATTACTCGCACTATATGGGAGTCTATTACGAGGAGTTTGTGAGAAGTGGGAAAGGGGGCGTGGATTCCAACTATATTCAGAGCCCATGGACCACGCTAACATCTCCAGAGCCAAAGAAATCTAACTCCTGATGGATTGTTCACGATTGTAGAGGGTGAGGAGAGTAGGTAAATTAAACCCTCAGGTAGCCCCATCTGTGGTGTGAAGTATAGTACAGGTCTTTCTTCTGCATTTGGGCTGAGAATGCCTGAGGATAATTTGCCATCCTCAGGGCCCAAAACAGGGCCAGCCAGAGTGTCTAGTGCTCAGTATATTTCTGTTGACTTCCAGAGGATTGTCCTGAAGTGTTAAAGCACTTAGCACATAGTAAGCTCTCAATAAATATCAGTGATTCAGTAGCTGACCAACCACTTCCTGCATGGAAGCTTCCCCCCTCCGCCATGGATGTATAATCCACATGACAAGATATATGAGCCTTCTCATTCTCACATGACTGCTTCATTCATTAATTCTCACTCCATTCATCCATTTAACAAATATTCATAGAGCAGTTCCTATGTGCCAGGCACCATCAATCACATGTTCTGGAGTCCATAAAAAGCTTTGGCATCAGATGGACCTGGGTCAGATCCCAGCTCTGTGATACTGAGCTTCAGTTTCCTCATCTGCAAAATTAGCATAATAATAATTCCTCCCTTGAGATACTGTGAGGATTAAAAGAGCTTGTGTAGTGAGATATTTGGTGCAGAGCTTAACACATGGTAAGCTTTATAAATGCTTAAATAAAGCCTAGTAGGTTCAAGGCTTCACCTAAATCCAGGCATCACTGTGACCCTTACCCTGCTTTACACAGCCCTTGTTAATTCTGCTTTCCTCTGAACTCAATTAGTACTTATTGTCTGTTCTATCGAGTTTAGGTCTTGGCTTTTTGATTCACTTGGTAGCCTTTCTTCCTTGGCCTATTATTCCATGTATCTCTACCTTTGACTCTGCCCATGGAGAAATATAATTGCAGAGGAGCCCAGACGATGAGTAGGTGAGGAGCTGGGGACTGAGTCTAGATGAAGATCAGTGCAGGAAAAAGCTCATCTTCACAAAGGTAGAGTGAGGCTTGATGAAAGATAAATAGAATCCTTGCAGGGGGAAAGCAGGATGAAGCCCGGAAAGGAGAGGAACAGATGTGTACCTGATGGCTATCCCAAAGAGAGTTGGCATATTCTATAGTGTGAGGAGTCCCCTAGAGCATGGGGACTCTTTGGAGGGAAGTTGTGTGAGGACAGAGGTTCACAACACCTGGATGGGGAAAGACAGTTCCCATGTGAATTATGGGGCACTCAGCGTAGTTGGGGCTATCCACAGTCATGTTTACCCAATTTCTTTATCCCTAATCTTTAACTCTTGTTGGATATAAGCCACTTTCGTTTCATTGGTAGGAAGACAGTGTCCCATAGTGACTCTGCCTCTGCACTTCCTGAGACCCTTGGCACATCTGGATGTCCAGTCATAGGCTGGGATCCAAGAATATAATTCTAAAGAACAGACTGATAAAAGTAGCAGAGAAAGAGCAGCAAAAAAGTAGCAGAAGGAAATAAGAAAGAGGCAGTTATGGCCCCTGAATTTCACTGTTGTTTTTATTTTTAATTTTTTTAAATAAATTATTTTTATTTTTATTTTTGGCTGCGTTGGGTCTTCGTTGCTGCATGCGGGCTTTCTCTAGTTGCGGTTAGCGGGGGCTACTCTTCGTTGCGATGTGCGGGCTTCTCACTGTGGTGGCTTCTCGTTGCAGAGCATGGGCTCCAGGCGTGCAGGCTTCAGTAGTTGTGGCACTCAGGCTCAGTAGTTGTGGCTCGTGGGTTCTGAAGCACAGGCTCAGTAGTTGTGGTGCACGGGCTTAGTTGCTCCGCGGCATGTGGGATCTTCCCGGACCAGGGCTCGAACCCATGTCCCCTGCAATGGCAGGCAGATTCTTAACCAAGGTGCAAACCAGGAAGCCCAAGCCCCTCACTGTTGTTGTTGTTGTTGTTGTTGTTTTTCACTGTTGTTTTTAAAGTGGGATTCTTAACCCTCTGAAATTGTGAGCAGTTTTATGTGGGCATTTTTTTCTCTAAGAGGAGGGTCAGTAGATTTCATCAGATTCTCAGAGGACTGTGAATTACCCTTGCCTTGCTTTGCTCAGAGGAATGATGGGGGATGGTCTATGATCCCTTCACATCCACTGAACATTCTCAAGGGCTGCCACTGGGGGCAGGAAGGGAAGGACAGAGAATATAGGGCCAGTTCCACCCCACCCCACCCTACCCCCAACTTCAGTAAGAGCAATTTTTAAAACTTATTTTTTCATATAGAAATAGGTTTACACTATACACAAGTTGGAAAAATAGCTAGAAAAAATGAAGAGTAAGATTATCTAGCTGAAGAGGGTCCTCTTGTATCCACTTCCACCTTGTAGGCAGGCATCCTGTAACAGAGGGCCTAGTGTTGACTCAGTGTCCATAGTTTCATCCTGGATTGCAACCACACAACATACTTTATGCTTTATTGATTTCCCAACTGATGACTCCATTTCTGATTTCCTGTTTTCATTCTTACTATGTGGACAATGTGATACTTATTGAAGACTACTGAGTGGCATATGAAAAATATTTGATTAAATCCTAAATGAAAAAAAGTAAAACCCAATTATACAAAAGCTTCCTGAGAAGTAATGAATAAAAGGCAAATTATTTGAGATGTTGCACATCTTTATGATTCTCCTGGTTATTTCTGGTGGCTACAAGATGGCTGCTGCTGCTCTAGCCATCATATCTACATTCCAGCAGGAACAAAGTAGGAGGAATAAGGAGAAAAGGATATTGCCTAAATCAAGCAGCAAAAACTTTCCCGGAAATCCCACAGCATGATTCTACACATGTCCCATTGGCCAGCACTTTGACACATGACCAGACTTGGCTGGAAAATAGATAAAGAAAAGGAGGTTAGGAATGGGGTTGGGGCCAGCCAATCAATAAGTGCTCCAGGTGGTAACTGAAAAGTCACCCTAACTTTTGGTCTTGAAATAGTCTATCACAGTAACCACTGAATTAAGTCAGGCCAGACTATAAAGAGAAATTTTCTTCCTTCCTCCCTCCTTTCCTCTCTTCCCCTTTTTCTCTCTTCTGTATTGTAAAATCTCAAATTTCAAGTGCTGCCTTGACAACTTTGAGCCTCTTTCGGCCCCAAATGCCTAGCTGTGAGCTTCCCTGTTCTTGCCAGATATGCCCCACCTCCCCAGCCCAGCAGGAAAGCCTCCCTCCCTGACAAGTTCCCCGATCAGCAGAATCAGCTGCGCCTTACCTGGTCTTCAGCCTAATGGGTTTCACCTCCCCATCAAATCGTGAAATTATTCAAACAAGCCAATCACATCCCTCCACGTGAACGGAGGGTTACCTCACTGTCTTCACCGCAGAGCCTGAGTCCCACAGTCCCTGCCGGGTTTCTCTGCTCCCAAGCGCAATCCTCGTGTGGTCCTGCATGGCCTGAGGCGTCCTCCTCCCCTTCTCTGTGAGTATTTATGGCTCATAATCTGTCTGGTGCTAGGTGCTCAGCCACCTACTATTTACGGTGGAGGATTCGTCCCGCGTCAATGGGGGTGCATAGGAGTTGATCAGAATACCCGTATTGGCATCACAACAGTGAACAAGATATACTCAGGCCTTGCCCTTAGGTGGCTTACCATCTTGTGGGAAAGATACTTACTTGTGTTTTGTATTTGCTGCTCCAAATACTGGTGTAGAGTACTATGGGAGCCTGTGGTGGGACGAACAAATCTAGAGCGGAGTGTGTGTGTGTGTGTCTGTCTGTCTGGAGCAGAGAAGTCTGGGGTGAGAGTGAGTTACCCAGGCAGAGGGATTAGAATAGTGAGAAGGGGGGATGTTTAAGTTCAGTGTGGCTGAAGCTGAGTTTGAAGAACTGAGAATAGAGAGGGGAAAGTTCAAAAGAATTGCTTGCAACAGAAGCTGGAGAGGGACCCAGAGGCCAGGTCAAGGCAAGCCTTCTCAGCAGAGTGAAGAAGTTCAGGATTTCATGAGCAAGCCCTGGCTTGCTGCCTTCAGCAGGAATACATGGATGGACGTTTGCTTTTGGAAAGACCTCTGTGGATTCAGTGTGGAGGACGGGAGGGCACTGGGATAGGGAACTGAAGAAAATCAGGGAGGCTGTGGCAGTGGTCTAAGCAGAGTGGCAGAACTTTACGGGAGGGACTGTCTGTGAGGTCATGGACCGTAGAGGCAGAGAAATCCGTGGCCTCTGAGTGTGACTTTACATTCAAGGGTTTTTGTTTTGACCTTCCTCATAAGGGGCAGGGAAAGGAAAGTTACCTGCTCACATAGGACAAGGGTTCAATTGCTCATGGTACAAGTTTTGTATTAGAACTCTCTGCATCTGCAAGTAAAAGAAAAATACAATTCCAGTGGCTTACACAAACTGGGCCTGTGTTTTCTTCCAGAGAAAGGTGGTTGGTTCAAAGAAATCAGAGCAGATACTGCTTTTGGAGTTGCCTTCATTGTCTCAAAGTGGCTGCTACAGCTGTATCCATTCTGCATTCAAGGCAGGAGAAAGGGTAAGTGGGAAAGGCTGTGCCGGCTTTATGTGACTTTATGTATCCTCATAGCAGGAAAGAAAAATATTTTACGAATGACCTTTCCCAAAAGACTTTTGCTTATTCCTCACGGACGCTGGCTGCCGCTAGCTGCATGGGAAGTTGGGATGGCAAGTATCAGTTTTCAGGATTCTCTAGAAGGGGGCAGAAAGCGAGAAGGGTGCTGGGAATGGCGATTCAGCAGCCCATCAATGGTGTTTGCCACAAGTGCATTACAAGCCCGGGTTATATTGGAGGGCAAAGGGGAAGCTGTGGAGGCAAGCACGTAGCAGAGGTCAGTCACAGTCGTGAATTTTATGAAAGGTTTGCTGGGAAACTACATTTTAGAAAATATATATGGTGACTACGATTCCCCTGACAGCACGACCGAGTGATTTGCAATGGACTTGCATTTCATGGCCCTGGTTCCAAGTACTGTCACTCACTTTCATGTCAGACACTTGAGTTGTTTCAGAATCACCAGGCTGGCCCACTATAAAATTACATACACGTGCACACGCAGACCCTTTAGGAGCCCCCAGCGTGTGGTGAGAAGCGTGCTTGCTCTTCTGATGGCTGTGGCATCAGCACTATGGATTTGTTTGGGCAAATGTGCTTCTTTGTAAGACTGGAACTCCAGGAAGATTAAAACTACCCTTTGCCCCAGATCTCTTGCCGTAAGCCTGGAGTCTAAATTCCTTGAAAGCAGTTTTGTGCCCATGGTATCATGATTCTCATGGCAATCCTGCAAAGCAGGCTTTGCTCAACATTTTAGAAGAGGAAACTGACCCAAAGAAATGAAATGATTTGCTTGTGACCATCTAGTAGTGTGTAGGGGTCAGCAGCCTGCTCCAAAGGAAGACTTCCTGGGTACAAATCCAAGCTCTTTCTAATGCTGGGTGATTCAAAAGACTTTCAGGGTAGCAGCAAAGCAAGGTCACTGAGAAATGAAGGGAGACCAGCATTGATGAACTTAATTATAATTCTAGTTTAGGGAAATCTGGAAAAAAAAGCTGTTCTGTCTGTCTATGTGCTAACAAAGCACCCTGAAACTTAGTCACATAAACCACCAATTATCAATATTTTATTATGTTCATGTATTCTGTGGTTCAAGAACTCAGATCACAGTGGGAATGGTCTGTCTGCTCCATGATGTCTGGGTCTCAGCTGGGAAGAGTTAATGTCTGTGGGTTACTCCATAACTGGGGACTGAAGACTTTCAACTTACGTGTCTGGCTCCTGGGCAGGGGTGACTCCAAGGCTGGGCTCAGATAGGACTACTGACTTAAGAAGCTATATACAGCCTCTCCAGGTGGCTTGGGCTTCCTTTTTTTTTAATTTACTTTTTATTGTATATTAGAGTATAGTAATGTTGTGTTAGTTTCAGGTGTACAGCAAAGTGATTGTTATACATATACATATATCTATTCTTTTTCATATTCTTTTCCCATATAGGTTATTACAGATTATTGAGTAGAGTTCCCTATGCTATACAGTAGGGGTCCTTGTTGATTATCTATTTTATATAGAGTAGTATGTATTTGTTAATCACAAACTCCTAATTTATCCCTCCCCCCACATTTCCCCTTTGTAACTATTAGTTTGTTTTTGAAGTCTGTGACTCTGTTTCTGTTTTGTAAATTAGTTCATTTGTCTCACTTTTTTAGATTCCACAGATAAGTGATATCATATGATTTGCGTTTCTCTGAATTACTTCACTTAGCGTGATCATCCCTGGGTCCACTCGTGTTGTCGCAAATGGCATTATTTCATTCTTTTTTATGGCTGAGTAATATTCCATTGCATATATGTACCACATCTTCTTTATCGATTCCTCTGTCGATGGACATTTAGGTTGCTTCCATGTCTTGGCTACTGTAAATAGTGCTGCAGTGAACACTGGGGTGCATGTATCTTTTCAAAGTATGTTTTTCTCCAGATATGTGCCCAGGAGTGGGACTGCTGGATCATGTGGTAGTTCTATCAATATTTTTAGTTTTTTAAGGAACCTCCATAATGTTTGTACCAGGTTACACTCCCACCAACAGTGTAGGAGGGTTCCCTTTTCTCCACACCCTCTCCAGCATTTACTGTTTGTAGACTTCTTGATAATGGCCGTTCTGACTGGTGTGAGGTGATACCTCATTATAGTTTTGATTTGCATTTCTCTAATAATTAGCAATGTTGAGCATCTTTTCATGTGCTTTTTGGCCACCTTCATGTCTTCTTTGGAGAAATGTCTATTTAGAGCTTCTGCCCATTTTTTGATTGGGTTGTTTGTTTTTTTGGTATTGAGCTGCATGAGCTGTTTGTATATTTTGGAGATTAATCCCTTGTCGGTTGCTTCATTTGCAAATATTTTCTCCCATTCTGTGGGTTGCATTTTCGTTTTGTTTATGATTTCCTTTGTTTTGCCAAAGCTTTTAAGTTTCATTAGGTCCCATTTGTTTATTTTTGTTTTTATTTTTATCACTCTAGGAGGTGGATCCAAAAAGATATTGCTGCAATTTATGTTAAAGAGAGTTCTGCCTACATTTTCCTCTAGGAGTTTTTATGGTATCTGGTCTTACGTTTAGGTCTTTAATCCATTTGGAGTTTATTGTTGTGTTAGGTGTTAGAGAATGTTCTAATTTCATTCTTTTACATGTAGCTGTCCAGTTTTCCCAGCACCACTTATTGAAGAGACTGTTTTTTCTCCATTGTATATTCTTGCCTAGTTTGTCATAGATTAATTGACCATAGGTGCGTGAGTTTACTTCTGGGCTTTCTATCTGGTTCCATTGATCTAGATTTCTGTTTTTGTGCCAGTACCTTACTGGTGTGATTACTGTAGCTTTATAATACAGTCTGAAGTCAGGGAGCCTGATTCCTCCAGCTCCATTTTTCTTTCTCAGGATTGCTTTGGCTCTTTGGGGTCTTTTGTGTTTCCATACAGATTAAAAATTTTTTTGTTCTAGTTCCGTGAAAAATGCCATTGGTAATTTAATGGGGATTGCACTGAATCTGTAGATTGCCTTGGGTAGAATAGTCATTTTCACAATATTGATTCTTCCAATCCAAGAATACAGTATATCTTTCCATCTGTTTGTGTCATCTTAAATTTCTTTCATCAGTGTCTTATAGTTTTTAGAGTACAGGTCTTTTGCCTCCTTATGTAGGTTTATTCCTAGGTATTTTATTTTTTTGATGCGATGGTAAATGGGATTGTTTCATTAATATCTCTTTATTATCTCTTGTTGTTAGCGTATAGAAATGCAAAAGATTTCTGTGTATTAATTTTGTATCCTGCAACCTTACCAAATTCACTGATTAGCTCTAGTAGTTTCCCGGTAACGTCTTTAGGTTTTTCTATGTATAGTATTGTGTCATCTGCAAACAGTGACAGTTTTACTTTTTTTCCAATTAGTATACGTTTTATTTCTTTTTCTTCTCTGATGGCAGTGGGTAGAACTTCCAAAACTGTGTTGACTAAAAGTGGACATCCCTGTCTTGTTCCTGATCTTAGAGGAAACGCTTTCAGCTTTTCACTGTTGAGTATGATGTTAGCTGTGGGTTTGTCATATATGGCCTTTATCATGTTGAGGTAGGTTCCCTCTATGCCCACTTTCTGGAGAGTTTTTTTTATCATAAGTGGGTGTTGCATTTTGTCAAAACCTGTTTCTGCCTCTACTGAGATGATCATATGGTTTTTATTCTTCAATTTGTTAATGTGTATCACACTGATTGATTTGCAGATACTGAAAAATCTTTGCATTGCTGGGATGAATCCCACTTGATCATGGTGTATGATCATTTTAATGTACTGTTGGATTTGGTTTGCTAGTATTTTGTTGAGGATTTTTGCGTCAAAGTTTATCAGCAATATTGGCCTATAATTTTTTTTGTGGTAACGTCTTGTTTTGGTATCAGGGTGATGGTGGCCACATAGAATGAGTTTGGGAGTGTTCCTTCCTCTGCAGTTTTTTGGAATAGTTTCAGAAGGATAGGTGTTAACTCTTCTCTAAATATTTAATAGAATTCACCTGTGAAGCCATCTGGTCCTGGACTTTTGTTTGTTGAGAGTTTTTCAATCACAGTTTCAATTTCAGTACTTGTGATTGGTCTGTTCATATTTTCAGTTTCTTCCTGGTTCAGTCTTGAAAGATTGTACCTTTCTAATAATTTGTCCATTTCTTCTAGGTTGTCCATTTTATTGGCATATAGTTGCTTGTAGTAAACTCTCTTGATCCTTTGTATTTCTGTGGTTTCAGTTGTAATGTCTCCTTTTTCATTTCTAATTTTATTGATTTGATCCATTTCCTTTTTTTCTTGTTGAGGCTAGCTAATGGTTTATCAATTTTGTTTATCTTTTTAGAAAACCAGCTTTTAGTTTCATTGATCCTTTTTATTGTTTTCTTCATCTCTATTTATTTCTGCTCTGATCTTTAGGATTTCTTTCCTTCTACTCACTTCAGGTTTTTTTTGTTCTTCTTTCTCTAATTGCTTTAGGTGTAAGGTTAACTTGTTTATTTGAGGCTTTTCTTGTTTCCTGAGGTAAGATTTTATTGCTAAAAACTTCCCTCTTAGAACTGCTTTTGCCATGTCCCATAGGTTTTTGTATCATCATGTTCTCATTTTCATTTGTCTCTAGGTATTTTTTTATTTTCTCAGTGATCCATTGGTTGCTTAGAACATATTGTTTAGCCTCCATGTGTTTGTGTTTTTTATGGTTTTTTTCTTATAGTTGATTTCTAATCTTAGCATTGTGGTCAGAGAGGATGCTTGATATGATTTCAATTTTCTTAAATTTACTGAGGCTTTCTTTGTGGCCCAGCATGTGATCTATCCTGGAGAATGTTCCAAGTGCACTTGAGAAGAGTGTGTATTCTGATGCTTAAGTTCATCTGGTCTAATGTGCCAGTTAAGGCCTGTGTTTCCTTATTGATCTTCTGTCTGGATGATCTGTCCATTGATGAAAGTGGAGTGTTAAAGTCCCCCACTATTAATGTGTTACTGTCAATTTCTCCTTTTATGGATGTTAGTATTTGCCTTATGTATTGAGGTGCTCCTATGTTGGGTGCATATATATTTACAATTGCTATATCTTCTTGGATTTATCCCTTGTTCATTATGTAGTGTCCTTCCTTGTCTCTTGTAACAGTCTTTGTTTTAAAGTCTCTTTTGTCTGATATGAGTATTGCTACTCCAGCTTTTTTTAAATTTCCATTTGCATGGAATACCTTTTTCCGTCCCCTCATTTTCAGTATGTATGTGTCCTTAGATCTGAAGTAGGTCTCTTGTAGACAGCATATATATGGGTCTTGTTTTTGTATCCATTCAGCCAGTCTATGTCTTTCGGTTGGGGCATTTAATCCATTTACATTTAAGGTAATTATTGATGTGTATGTTCTTACTGCCAACTTTTTAATTGATTTGGATTTGTTTTTGTAGGTCTTTTTTCTTCCCTTAGTCTTTTGTTCTCTTCTGATTTGATGACTATCTTTAGTGTTGTGTTTTGGATTGCTTTTTTTTGTGTGTATGTGTATCTATTATAGATTTTTGTTTTGTGGTTACCATGAGGTTTTGGTATATATATGTACAAGATTGTTTTAAGTTGCTGGTCTCTTAATTTCAAATGCATTTCCAGTATCCTGCATTTGTCCTCCCCTCTTCTCATGATTGCTGGTTTTGATATCATATTTGTGTGTGGATGATTTCCTACCTTTATGTTTGCCTTTCCCGTTGAGCTTTCCCATTTGCAATTTTCTTGTTCTTAGTTGTGGCCTTTTCTTTTCCGTCTTGAGAAGTTCCTTTAGCATTTGTTGTAAAGCTGGTTTGGTGGTGCTGAATTCTCTTAGCCTTTGCTTGTCTGTAAAGCTTTTGATTTCTTTGTCAGATCTGAATGAGAACCTTGCTGGGTAGCATATTCTTGGTGGCAGATTTTTCCCTTTCATCACTTTAAATGTATCATGCCACTCCCCTATGGCTTACAGAGTTTCTGCTGAAAAGTCAGCTGCTAACCTTATGGGGATTCCCTTGTATGTTATTTGTTGCTTTTCCCTTGTTACTTTCTATATTTTCTCTTTGTCTCTAAGTTTTGTCATTTTGATTAATATGTGTCTCAGTGTGTTCCTCCTTGGATTTATACTGTATGGGACTCTTTGCGCTTCCTGGACTTGAGTTAGTGTTTCCTCTCCCACGTTAGGGAAGTTTGGCTATTATCTCTTCAAATATTTTCTCAAGCCCTTTCTCTTCTCCTTCTGAGACCCCTATAATGCGAATGTTGGTGCATTTAATGTTGTCTCAGAAGTCTCTTAGACTGTCCTCATTTCTTTTCATTCTTCTTTCTTTATTCCATTCCACAGCAGTGATTTCCATCAATCTGTCATCCAGCTCACTTATTTGTTCTGCTGCCTCATTTATTCTGCTATTGATTCCTTCTAGTATATTTTTCATTTCAGTTATTTTATTGTCCATCTGTTTTTTTGTTCTTTAAAGCTTATAGTTCTTTATTAAACATTTCTTGTATCTTCTTCATCTGTGCCTCCATTCTTTTTCTGAGATCCTGGATCATCTTTACTATCATTACTCTTAAATTTTCCCCCCAACAGATTGCTTATGTTCGTTTCTCTTATTGTTCTTCTGGGGTTTTATCTGTTCCTTTGCCTGGAACTTATTTCTCTGCTGTCTCATTTTGTCTAACTTTCTGTTTTTGTGATCTCCATTCCTCAGGCTGCAGGATTGTAATTCTTGGTTCTGGTGTCTATGCCCTGGTGGGCAAGGATGGTCCAGGTGCTAGTGCAGGCTTCCTGGTGGGAGGGACTGGTGCCCACCCACTGGTGTTTGGAGCTAGGTCTTGTCCCTCTGGTGGGCAGGGTCATGTCAAGGGGTGTGTTTATAGGTGGCTCTTGGCTCAGGATGACTTTAGGCAGCCTGTCTGCTGATGGGTGGGGCTGTGTTCCCACCTTGTTGGTTGTTTGGCCTGAGGCGTCCCGGCACTGGCGCCTGCAGGCTATTGGGTGGGGCCCAGTGTCCGTGCCAAAATGGCAACTTTCGGGAGAGCTCATGCCAAAGATTATTCCCTGGGGCATCCACTGCCAGTGTCCTTGCCCCCACAGTGAGCCACAGCTGACTCCCACCTCCCCAGGAGACCCTCCAAGACCTGCAGGTAGGTCTGGCCTAGGCTCTTATGGAGTCACTGCTTTGCCTTGGGTCCCAGTGCATATGAAAACTTGTGTGCTCCCTGCAAGAGTAGACTCTCTGTTTCCCCCATTCCCATGGAGCTCCTGCACTCAAGCCCTCCTGGCCTTCAAAGCCGAATGCTCTGGGGGCCCATCCTCCCGATGCCAGACCCCGAGTCTGGAGAGCCTGATGTGGGGCTCAGAATTCTCCCTCCTGTGGGAGAACCTCTGCAATATAATTATTTTTCAGTTTGTGGTTCGCCCACTAGGTAGGTATGGGATTTGATTATATCGTGAAGGTGCCCTCCTACCATGTTGTTGCAGCTTCTTCTTTGTCTTTAGGTGTAGAATATCTTTTCTGGTAGGTTTGAGTCTTTTTTTGTTGATGGTTGTTCAGCAGTTAGTTGTGATTTTGGTGTCTTTGTGAGAGGAGGTGAGCTGAAGTCCTTCTCCTCTGCCATCTTGTCTCTTGTCCCTGGGTTCAGTCATGTATTCAGTCCAGATGGTCTCAACAACACCTTGCTCTCTCAAGGCTGTGTCCTTGGGACAGCTCCCACTGAGGGAACAGTGGGCAGAAGGACATTCTAAGTCAGGGGAGCATGTGAGGTGCTTCTGAGTGTGTGGGACCCGCCTGCAGGTCAACTGGCAGTCACATCCTCTCCATGACCTCTTACGAGTTGCCAGGCTGCAGCCCCAAGGATTCCATGGCAGGAGCCTGGCTTGGGCTTCCTTGCAACATGGGCCTTAGGGTAATTGGACTTTTTACATAGTGGCTTAGATTTCTACATGATTGTGTTCCAGTGAACAAGACAAAATCCGAGTGGCCCTTTGGAAGTCGCATAGTGTCACTTTCATTGTACTGTATTGGTTGAAGTAGTCTCAAATCCATCTAGATTCAAGAGGAGGGGATTCCTCCTGATGAGAATTGTATCAGAGTATTTGCAGCTGTGTTTTAAAACCAGTGCAGAAGCCGGTCTATATTAGTTACCTTTATTTTGAATTGATATTGAGGATGAGAAATGCATTATACTTTTCAGAGCTTTTTATTTCTAAATGTATTTATCTGGCCCTAATACTATCACTTACTAACTGTGTGACCATGGAATCCTACCTAATGTCTCTGAATCCCATTATCCATATCTTTAAAATGGAGATAATACTTATACCTACCTCATTGGGCTTCTGTGAGAAGGAAATGTGACAATGTCTGCAAAGTGCTTAGCAAGAACATATTCCACATTTATTCAACACATACATTTAGCATTTATGTGCCAAGCTCTGTTCTAAGTGTTTCACAAAGATTACCTCATTTAATCCTCATTTACCTCTACAACATAGTGTTTTTATCCCTATTTCAAGGATGAGGAAATGGAATGGTCACAAAGCACGTATGTGAAGACCAAGACTTGAACAGAGCAACCTGGTTCTGGGGTCCATACTCTCAACCCCTCTGATGTGCTGCCTTTCAGTAGATAGTACAGATGCGAATTTAGGCATGCATATATCATTTCTTGAGCACCCACAAGTAATAGTATGAGCCCAGGATTTTGGTTTGTACAAAGAATCTGTTCATCTAGAACAGGGGTCTGCAAATGATGACCGTGGTCCAAATCTGGACAGTACTATTCAAAGTGTGTTACTCATGGCTGCTTTCATGCTATCACAGCAGAATGGAAGAGGTGTGACAGAGACTGTATGGCTTGCAAAGCTGAAAATATTTATTATCTGTCCCTTTGTTGAACAAAGTTTGCCAAGCCTTATTCTAGACCTTACCTGAAACAATGCTTTATCCCAAATTTCTTGGAATTTCAAACATGTTGAACCTTGTCCTCATCCTTGTTAATTCCTTACTTAACAAGTAGCTATAATAATATATGGCAGCCATTGTTCTAGAGCTACTTGGTGAATAAGAGAGGCATGGTCCTTGCCCTCAGGGAGTTTGTGTTCTGCTGGAGGGAAATTAAAAAAAAACAAAACACCAAAAATCAGCAAGCAAAACCAAATGATTGTAGATTATAATGACTGCAATGAAAGAAAGAAATAGGATAACAGGTAACTGAGGTTAGAGAGAGGATTTCTTATAAATAGAAGCCATTGTGGGTGAGAACTCTATTACTGCAGCTAAAAGCATCCCAATAAGGAGGTACGTGGAGAGGAGAAAGTATGAAATTGTCATCTCTGAGAGTGGAACAGAAAGTTTTTTAGGAAGTGTGGGAGGATGGATGCTCAGTGTGGAATGCCCACCTCAGGATGTGAATTGAAAGTGAATGGTCAGCCTTACTGTATGATTTTTCCCTTCTGCAATCTGAAGCAACTTGGATGCAGACATGGAGAAAGCAGGGAGTGAGTTCAACAAAAGTTGAGGTTTTGGAGGATAGCAATAAGTGGAAATAAGGGGAGAGATGAATGGGCAAATTTAGCCTGGAGACAGGCTTTGTTTGGCTAGCCCATTGTATTAAAACTAAGCATTCAAATGACTCAATGGAACACAATTTGGTTCACCATGTCCCTACACATTCTTGCTATGTTCTGTCTTGCCTGTTTCACTTGTTTATGTTTTCTGCCTGACCCCGTAAACTTCTGAGATTGCAAACACTGAATTATAGTAATAGATGACAGGCTCTTACCTGCATGAGGAGAGAATGGAAGGACAGAAAACTAAAGGATTATGAGAGAATGGTAGGATTAATGAATTGGAGACTGAACTTTTGACAAGATCAGATGAGAGCTAAGGAATTATTAAGAATTTAACAGTCTCTTAAGAATGGAATATTAAAAATCATGATTCTGAAGGTAGTAGACTGATGTTTACAAGGTAAAGAGTGTGACACTGGGAGAGGGTAGCTGAGGTAGGGAGAAGCAAAATGTTACATGCATATACAAACATATACATGAAACACATGCATAGAACGTTCATATATACACATACATAAATTCATACACACAGGCTGGAAATGCTTTTAAGAGGTTACCTGGCATTCAAATTTAAGAAAATATCTCCACATAATGAGGATGTACTCTTTTATGGGTTTTCTAGACACATGGTGAAAGGAGTCATTAGGAAACAGCCCAAATGCAATCAGCCAAAGGCAAGCCTAGGCTAGAACATGAGAAATCCATTTTTTGACAAAACAACTTTTCTTTCTTCTACAGAAAATCCAGGGTAAATGAATTATTAAAAACATACCTTGGGCTTCCAGAGACCCCAAAACAATGACTGCTGCCTAGGCTGGTGTCTCCCCATATATCTATATACAGGTTTCCCCCACTAACTGAAAGTAGAGCCATGCTATAAAACTTTTCATAAACCAAACTGGTATAAAGCGAAATAGCAATTACCTTAGGACACCTCTTGCTAACTGACACACTAAATAAATGGAGCTGAAGCACAGATGCTGACAGACACAGTTCAGAGCTATGGGGGCTTGACACTGAGATGTGGAGTGTTGTTCCTGGAAGAGCTTGGCGGTGCCACTCTCACTACTTGGGGTGAGGGATGTCTCTATAAGGGCCCGCTGCAAAACAAATGCTGATGCTCTTTGTGTTTTTCACCTTTTCCATAAAAGCAAAAATCTTCGGATTTCTTTCAGTTTGAAATTGGTACTAATGTAGGTCTTTCCTAAACATGAAGTGACGTAAAGCAAACTTTTGAAAAGTGGGAGATACCTCTATATCTCAGCACTGGTGTCTCCAGGCTATTGGGTGGAGCCAGGTCTTGGTGCCAATGAGCTAGAGGGAGGATTCCAAGATGTCACCCAAGTGCTGGCTTCCTCCAGGTGGTAGAACCAACTTCCAATTATGACTGATGCCAGTGTCTACATCCCCAGGGTAAGCCTCAGCGGCCACCCCCATGCCCCCCACCTCTCAGGGAGACTCTCCACGTTCAGCAGGTAGGTCTGGTCTAGGCTCCTATAGAATCACTGCTTTTACCCTGGGTCCTGGTGCCTGTGAGATTTTGTGTGTGCCCTTTAAGAGTGAAGTCTCTCTTTCCCCCAGGCCTGTGGGACTCCTGAAATTAATCCCTGCTGGCCTTCAAAGCCAAATGCTCTAAGGGCTCATCTTCCTGTGCAGGACCCCCAGGCTGAGGGAGACCAACATGGGGCTCAGAGCTCTCACTCCTAAGTACAGGGAGAACCTCTGCACTGTAATTATTCGTTGTGGGTCACCCACCTGGAGGTATGGGACTTGATTTGATTATACCGTGAGTCCCCCCGTCCATCTCATTGCAGTTTCTTCTTTATGGCTTTAGTTGTAGAAGATCTTTTCTGGTAGGTTTCAGTCTTTTTCATCGATGGTTGTTCTGCAGATAGTTGTGGTTTTGGTGTGCCCATGAGAGGAGATGAGCTCAGGGTCTTTCTATGCCATCTTGGTTCTGCACTTCAGCAAACTTCCTTTTATTGTGTAAAGTAACACATTTTTAAAATTCTGGGGACCAGCATGTAAAGATATTTGTAGGGACATTATTCCGCTTACCACAATAACACAGATATAAAATTTTAAAGTAAGTTGACACTTTTAAACTTTAAAGTAAATTTTCAAGGCAAGTAACTGAGCTGACTTCATGATTCTTGAAACCTTTAACCACTTGCTGGGCATAAACCTGTCAAGACTGGATTATGAGGATTTAATTGGTGAAAGCTGGGCTATGCGTCCTAAGTAGGAAAAGAGAGGAAGTATCTGCTCCATTACTTAATATCTTACGGGAAACCACCTGGGGAGTAGATGTATGTACCCTGGAGTTTGACCACTGTTAGATCCATGTCTGAGGAATCTCAAAGAAAGGACTGTGGCTGCTGCCCTAAGCATCAGGGTCAAGGGAAAGTAAAGGTCTGCATTTGAAAATAACCCTGCACCCAACAACGCGTGGCATCGTGTGTTTCCTATGGGCCCACGGAAGGCCATCAGAGGAAAGAGTGTGAACCTGGGGCCATTTAAGAATTCTACCATTGAGTATCACCTAGGGTGGTGATAGGATTCCAACAGAGAGGAGCCTGGGAAGAGGAGTTCTCCAACAAAATAAGGCTGGACAAAGGCCTGGAGGAACAGGTGTATTCTCACATCACAGGATTACAGTCAGAGGAACAGAAAACACCTATAAGAGAAATATCATCACTTAAAACTCCACTCTACCTGCCCCGTGAAGGGAAAGGAATTCTTCTTTAGAAGAAGTTACTACCAGCTTGCCTCTCTACATTTTTGTTATATATTTATAAAATAAATAAATTGATGGAATTGGACATGAACATGTAAAAAGGTGCCCGATATCATTATTCATCACAGGAATGCAAAATAAAACCACTATATACTGTATATATACTACTATATACCCTTGAGAATGGCTAAAATTAAAACAACTGATAATATCAGGTGTTGGAAAGGATGTAGAACAAGTGGGATTTCTTATGTCTGGGGATTCCCTGAAGGTCTGTGACTGAGAATTGGGCTGTACTTGCACAAGACAAGATTATTTGTAAGTTCCCAAAGAGCAGGTTCTACAGTGATGAGAATAAAATATTTGGTAAATTATTTGGAAATATTTTCTAAAGTAAAGGATCCATATACACTATAAGCCAATAACTTTACTCTCTGATATGAACCCAATAGAAATGAGAGCTTATATATGTCAAAAGTAATGCACAAGAATAATCATAGAAGCTACAATTAAACACCCCCACCTGGAAGCAACTGTTGTGTCCATCAAGAATGGAATAGTAAATAATGTGTGCCCTTTAAGAGTGAAGGAATAATACACACATTGGGGAAAAAAAACACAAACTACTGATACACAGGCCAACACGGATGAATCTAAAGACATCATAAAGTGAATAATACTAGACACAAAAGCGTACCTAAAATGTTATTTCATTTACATGAAGATTTAAAATTGATCTGTAGAGATAGAAAATCAGAATAATGGTTACCTCTAGGGGACTAGTGACTGGGAAGTAGCATAAACAAGTCTTCCAGGACCTAGAAATAGTCTATTATCTTGATTTAAATGGTTGTTACATACTCATTACACATATGTATTAATTCATTTAATTGTAAACTTAAGATTTTTGAATTTTTTATGTTATACGTCAGTTCAAAAGAATACTAGTTAAACAAAAATACAGGACTATCTAACCAAAAACTGAGAGAAAATAATACATAAAATAGAAACAGACCCATCGTGACTTGGCTGACAAAGGCCTTAAAAGCAATGTGATTAGTTTATTCAAGACAATAGAGATAAAGATGGCCAAAATAAAAGATGGAAAATGTCACTAGAGTAGCAGAATCTATTAAAAAGATCAAATAAAATTTCTAGAATAAAAAAAAATACTATATCTGGATCTAGCTTTTAGCTATGATAAACTGGTACTGAACTAGCCTTCCCACTATTAATTAAAAAAAAAAAAAAAAAACCCACAAAAGTTTATAAAGCATCAGACAACAGGAAGCATGAGACTGATCCCTGAAGAAGAGAAACGGAAGAAGTAGGCCACACTTAAGAGTGATTGTCTTAGATCTCTGCCTGAGGGCAATTTTTAAATCGTGGTGCAGTAAGCTAAGGTCCAAGCCGTGTTCAGCCATCTTGCTGAACTGAGGAGGTGGAGATAAGAGTTTGGGGCAGCTGAAGAGACTGGAGTCTGTGAGTAGGACATGAGACAGGAGGAAGTTGTGCAGAGATGAGACCCCAGAAGCAGGCATGGCAATCCCCTAGAAGTCTGTGACTAAGTGTTGGGCTATATTTGCACAGAACAAAATACGCTGAGGATTTCCAAAAAGCAAGTTCATCAGAGATGAGAGTAGAACAGAGAAACTAGAGGTCACACAATGCTAGGGCACAAGACAAGTTCAGCTGTTCTCATTAACTCCTTACTGACATCTCAGGCATCCGACTGAGATACCAAAAAGGCCAAACCTTAAGAATAGGGACCTACTCTAGAAAGCCTACTCTAGAGATCCTCCCTAATAAAGTCTAAAGCCAAGACCTGACAAAATCTATGGAGAGGGCAGAGTTTGGAAGATGAGTCCTTCCAAGTAAAAAAAATTTTAATTAAGAAAGAGTTTAAGATTTTCATAGGTCTGCCCTAAGAAAGTACAAAACCAAGCCTACACAAATTCAATTGTTTCAGATTATAAAACAGGGGAAAATGTCCTGCTCACTCTCTTAGGTTAGTATAATTTAGATAATATAATCAGATGAGAATAGATCAAGACAATAAAATTGCAGATTAGTTTTATCTATCAACATAGATGCAAGAATCCTATATATAATATTACTAATTGTATTATATACAGAAGTCAAACATTTATATTAAATACAGTAGAATGAGTATATATTTATAAGATTAATATATGTGATGTATATGGTTTAGCTGCTTATTTATGAGAGCTATGCAAGAATAGTCCATTATGAAGAAAACCCTATGCATTCTACTATATTACCATTGAATATATTAAGTATCTAAACATTATATTTAGGTGTTGAATATATAATAGATACTTTCATATATTTATTAAGTGAAATCAATACATATATTAAGAAATTTATATCTATGTTAAAACAAGCAAGGATAATTTCATATCGGGAAATCTCTCTATGTAAGTCGTGAGATAAAAAGAGTAAAGAAAAGGGTATGTGGTCATTTTAATAAACACAAAAGGAATTTAATAAAATTTAACATTCATTGTGGATATTAAAAGAAGGCAAAGATCTTACCAAAATGCAAAATGAATAAATCTTTCCCTTATATGATAAAATATTATTTCTCAAAAACCTACTGAAAACAGTGTACTTAGTGGTGTAACTTTAAAGTTAGAAGCAAATTTAGGATTCCTGCTATTGATGCTTCTCTTTAATATTTTATTGGAGCTCCTAACCAACACAGTAAGAGAAGAAAAAGAAACAAAGGGTATAAATATTGGAAAGAAAGGGAGCAAACTCCTTTCTTTGAGAATTTTTCTTCTACAGTAAAATTTTCTTTCTATAGTAAAAAATTCAAGAGACTCTACAAAGTGTTAGAAATAAAATTTTTAAGTAGACGATCAACATAAAAATTAGTAATATTTCTATATGCTGGCAGTGACCAATTCAAAAATACAATTTAAGAACTGTAATTCCCAACAGCAGCAAAGCTTTTAGAACATCGTGGATAAAAGAAATAAATTTTATTGATGGACATGAAAAATACCTAAATAAATGGAGAGATACACTGTGTTTAATCATGCAAAGTTTCAATCTTCACAATTTTAAAATTTTCTCTAAATTTATGAATAGATTACATGCAATTTCAATCAAAATGTGTGAGGGAAAATAACTTCCATTAATGCTGGAAAGCGGAGGGCAGATAAAATGATCAAGAATGCTTGCTGTGAACCTGCGTTTAAGTGCCAAGACAGACCACTGCCAACAAATACCTCCTCGGATGGAAGCCTTGGGTTTTCATGGCATGTGATAACATCTTCAAGTATAGAGGAATGGTAGTGCAACAAGAATTTAGTACTATTTAGATTCGTCAGCACCCACAATTGCACACTCCCTCAGAGCCATTGGATTAGTGGTTTTGGTCTCAGTGTTTATGCCTAACAAAAGCAAGCAAACAGTCATTAATGTGTAAGAAGTATGAATCTAAACTTCATAAACAGGAACAAGTTCTTTTTTTAAAAAAATCAAATAAAAAATGATCCTTTCACAACACCAAAATGTTGTAAACCAGAAAATCTTTCTTCGCCTCTTGCTGTAAACTTTTCTATTCTCTCAACTCAGTGTTTTTTTTCATTCAGCACCCTCCACATAGGAAATGAACATACATTTCTGTCATTGACCTGAAGTGATTCAGACTCATTTAAGAGAACCAGGAGCTAATTAGAGGTGATGACCAATGAATGACATCTCCAAAAACTGATTTGCAAACCATGACCTCTGCCTGTGGTTCTGTATCTAATCTCTGATGGATAAAACAGAGGTAAACCCATTTTTGGCAAGACTTATTATTGTACAGATTTGGAGGAAATTATGGTCCCTGACACTAAACTGCTATGAAACATATCAGCTGTGTATATAACACTAGTGCAATAAAGTTCCAACCTTCAGGAAGAAATCAGATGTGGGAGGGATTTTGACTTGAAATTCCTAACCCCATCTATTGAAAATCCACCTTATCAGCAATTATTATTTGAGTATAGATAGGGTGCAAATTGCTACATGAGGTGCCTGGGGTACATTTGATGACCGAAAGAAGACAGGGGAAAAATGTGATATGCATTCATGCAACCTCCCTCAGCTGTCTTCCAGGGTTATTAAGTACCCAGCACTGTAAACTTCTACTTGTTTCTTTAAAAATTGTTAAAGCTGAAATGCCAGCATGTCAACAGCAGAGTAATATCCAAATCATACCTTATTCCTTCCAAGAGGCTGGAAAAGACAACGTACATCCCCCAACGAGGACAAGACTAATCATGGAGCTAGTGCCAAGCCTGTGGAGATTTCCCCGGGGAGCTCATCACTTTATCACATGTCACAGCTTTGTTCAGTTTCAACATTGCTCTCCGGAGCAGATTCCCTTTCTTCCACAGGCTCCAAAGGGGAAAGAGTTTCCTATAAAATCTACCTAGGACAGGGCTGGCCAGGTTCAGGGATCCGTGGTAGCAGCACACTAACAAAACAGAGAGCTACAGAGGCCATTCCTCCACTGAGAATAGTGATTTGACTCATACTAGCATCTGGACCAGAAATTGGTAATTCACGGTCACTACTTGATTTGGGAATTTATGCAAAATAATACTGGCTGCCAGCAGCTCACGTGTCATTCCTCCTTACACTTTCAGTCTTCTTCCTCCCTTCATATGCCCAGCTGTGACAGGCCTTGGGAACATGAGCATGCTTGCATGCATGTTTGCACACACACACGGACACACATTTAGACAGGAGGTTATCGATACAGTTGGCTGCTCTGCTTCTGTAATCCCTGCTTACCTAGATCACGATGCATAACTCAAAGTCATAGAAAGCTGCGAGATTTTGCATTACTGCCTTTCTCCTACACGTAGCTTGTTCAAGAAGGGTTAACCCTGTCGCTTCCCCACCAACTGTAAGACAAAATATCCTCCCAGCTTTGATCATTTTGAACCAGTCCTGAAAGTCTAGAGAAATGCATTGATTTATCCATTCAGGATAGTTTCAGTTAAACCTCATGACGGTAGAGAACAGCAAGGAGCGCCAGGACGCAACCTGTTGAGAAATCACAGCCGCACGTTGGTTGACTTGGCGTCACCAGAAACCAAGAGCTTCCACTAGTAACTGAGATCTCAGGCAGATAGAGTGATGGAGAATGGACCCCATAGAGAACACAGCATTGGCCACAGGGTCAAAGATTCCTGGGGTTCTTTGGGGTTCCTCAGGGGGTAGGTGGAACTCTTCCCAGCTCTAAAACTCAAAGGTTGTGACTCAGAGTTGGCTCTGTCTTGCTAGCCAGAGGGGGGGGGAAATGTTCACTGAAGTGGCATTGAATTGACCTGGCCAGAGATTAAAATGTTCTTTCTCTCCTTTATTCTCCCAAGTTACACTGCACTCTCTCAGGCCACGCTTCTGAGAGAGCAAAGACGGACAACAAAGTGCTGTCAGATATCCTGCTGACAATGTATAGAAATGAAGAGATTGTCAGCAAAGGCTTCTGTGAAGGTTGCAGGGCCGGGCGAGGGCAAATGTTTTCTGAAGTACAGTCGTCACTCTGTGTTAATAACTGCATCTGACCTTTCCCTGACAAAGGCTCTTTGCTGGGTTCCACACTGAGCGGCCAGAATGATTTAAAATTTAAGCCCTGACAATAGGGGACACGCTGCACCTTGTTTTCTCCAAAACTTTTGCCTGTCATGGAAGTTCTGCGGAAAGCAAGAGAGAAGGGTGAAAAATCACCCCAGGGCCACTCCGTGGAATAAGCTCTGCTGGTAACTAAAAAGGCTCATGCTTGCAACTACAGTTCAAGTACTTTTTAAAAAATCAACCAAGGCACCATTTCTTCTTTTGCCTCAGGGATAAGTGACTAAAAATAACTAATAAATATTTGTGAATCCCTTTCCTCCACTAAACCTGGCTTAACCTCCCACTAGAGGCTCCCTCTCCATTAAAACTGGTCTTTTTATTCAACCCCAACTCTTAAATTGACGTCTTGGTCCAATTCTTGTTTCATATTCCGCCTACCAGCCTTCCCGTAGCCTTGTGTGCTTTGATAGCCCGCTATTCCCAGAGCTATTGGCGCTAATTATGAGCTCTCTTTGGAGATTTATGGTATATTATCCTCAGCTGTTATTTAGCCAGAATCTTCTCTTTTGCATCTGCATGAACCTATCTAGCTTGCCTTGTCTCTAGAAGCAATAAAAATTCAATAGCTAAGTATTGATTTAAAATGGGAACCTAGGAGTCAAAGACTCTGTGTTAGGTCTGAGGGAAAAGAAGTGAAGGGTCAGCTGTGAGCTTTACCCTCAATGTACTTCCGGTCCAGTGGTGCAGAGGCAGCTGGGGTAGAAGCTGATGGAAGAGGCCACTCAAGGCTGAGGAGATAGCTTTCAGATTGAGGTCAGTGGGAGGTAAGACTCAAGATCAAGAGAGTCCTGAGGCTGAAATTCCTTCAGTTTACATATGCCCAAACTGGGGCCCAACAGGTGAAATGATTTGCTACTGGCAAGAATCAGCACAGCCAAGATGGTATAATACTAGTAGGAACTAACAGTAACGATTGCACACACTTTATGAGCTCTTGTCCTGTGCTAAGAGCTTTACATGCAGTCACTCTTGTCATCCTCACCACAATTCAAGAGGTTGGTCCTATTGTTTTTCTCCAGGTTTACCAAGGCTGAAATTGAGACATTAAGTGACTTTTCCAAGGTCACAGTGTTAGCGGGTGAGCCAGACTGAGACCCCAGGGCTCTGCCACTGTAGTCTGTGCAACTCTGTCCCTCTATTCTTGCTCTCACTTCCTTCAAAGAATACGAAAAAACTAAAATGAAGTTAAAACTCCTTACTGGTATGCATGATTTCCGGTTCAGGGCCCCAGGTGTCATTAAAAGCCTCAATCACAGACAAGATCTTTCATTAAAGGGCCTTGGTCATTACCTCACTTGTAAAATGAGAGGGTCAGACCAGATAATCTCTGTGGTTCCTTCTGGTTCTCACAGTCTATGATTCTATGATTCCAAACAAAGGTTGCCATCCCCCAAGACTGTAAATTTCAACTCCTTTCACAAGCCTTAAAGAGGAAGGAAAGGAAAGAAGAATTGATCGCATGCTTGTGCAAATTTAAGTAATAGAGCACAGAGATGCTACCCTTGTGAATTCCTGGGTGATATGCATGACTTGGAAAAAGAAGAAAAGTATTTCATGCAATACCATAGGGCACCCTTAGCTTAGCCTTTCTTCCTGAAATAAAAATACAACTGAGTTTTTCAAGTTAGTGGGTTGATGTATCACTCTGTTCCCCCCATCTTTCTCGTATGATTCCACAAACATTAGAGAGAAATTTTTCTGCTTAAATTCCTTCCTGCAACAGAAGTAAATATCTTACTTTTATAAAATGCATTTCTTAAAGATAAAATACAGTTCTACAATGCTGTTTCAGATAGATTTGCCATAAGTCAGATACCCTTGTTCAAATAATGGGCTAGAAACATAATCCATCTTGGGGAGTCAGGAAGTACAGAACTTGGTCTTATTAAGGTGCTCTGTTATGAGGTCCAGTCACTGATACAATGAATTGTTTTTCAGCTGGGCTGTGGCTGCCACCGTAAGTCTTCGGCTTGAATGAAAAGGCAATTAAGAAAGGAAGTTGGAACAAGAAACTCAAACTAGATACTCTTCTTTTTCTAGTGCTAACATAATTAAAATTGTGTTTAACTGCCAGTTGGCCAAGACTAAATAAAAATGTGCAGTTAAGGGCCCTGGTGAGACCAACTATCTCTCAAAAACTCTCTCTCCTTCTAGTGCCATTTGATTCTTTTCTTGCCTGCAGAAGTTTCTCTTAAGGTGTGGTAAATTCTGCGTGTGGGTAATGGAAAAGTTGCACATCCCAATTCCCCATTTCCCAATCCTTAGTTACTTTAGAGTGAGTTGGCTCTGACAGACATAATGTACTTTCTGCTGCTTTGCACAGGGGCCATCAGGGTGACTGTGTTCAAAACCCATAGCCCAACTTCCTTTCTTACGTGACCATGGTAAGAAAGCCCTAGTCTCCCAGGAAAGCAAAAAAATTGTATTCCATCAAGGATGGTATTAGTAATCTATTGCTAGGTAATAAAGTACTGCAAAACTTAGTGGCTTAAAAAAATACAAAATTATTGTCTCTCAGTTTTGGGGGGGTCAGGAATTTGGGTATGGCTTGGTGAAGTCATCGATCTGAGGGTCTCTCACAAGGCTGCAATCAGGGTTTAACTGCAGTAGGATCTGCTTCCTAGCTTAGTCATTGGTTGTTGTCAATCTTCAGTGCCTTGAGGGCTGTTGGACTGAGAGTCTCAGTTCCTCGCTGGATGTTAGCTGGAGACCACCCTCGATTCTTTGCCACATGGCCTTTTCAGCGTGGCAGCTTGTTTCATCCAGGCCAGCTAGACAGAGTCTGCTAGCAAGACAAAGTCACAATCTTTTGTAACCTAATCATAGAATTGTTATCACATCACCTTTCCATATTCTATTGGTTAGAAGTAAGTCACTAGGTCAGTCAGTCCATACTCAAGGGGAGAAGATTATACAGGGGTGTGCATACCAGGAAGGTGGAGATCACTGGGTGTCATCTTAGAGGTCATCTACTACAAGGAAAAATGTGGTTCCAAGGCTTGACCAATCGTCATACAATAATTAAAAGCTAAGGTCTAATCAGTTAGCCTCCTTCCCAATTTTTAGAGCAAAATCATCCTTCTAGGAAGAATAGAATCATCAATTATAGGTGCTCCTTCTCATCTCCGCTACTACCTACACATGTGTGATCTTCACAGCTACTACTTGAAATGGAATCTTTTCCCATATAATCATTAAAATTACACTGTTGCATTATTTCTCAGAATTTACACTAGTAACTCTTATGGTTTAGTTGCTGTTGATACGGGTGTGACCTAAAATATATAAAAATATTCTGAATCTACCAATAAATCCCTGTGGCTACTTGTGCAAGTCATCTCCCCACTTTGGATCCAAATTTGCTCCCCTGAAAAGCCAGAAGTTTACTTTAGATGGGGACTACGCTCCCTACAGCGTTGTCATTATATGGTTTTAATTTTGGGTCCATCAAAAGAAGCACTAATGAAAACCTTGCTGGATTTCTTTATGATCAATATGGTCAGCTGATTGCATCCAGTATCTATCTGTTAGGGTTCTCTATTCTAAGCAACAGAAATGGACTCTCATTAACTAGAGTTCAAAATTATGGTTTGAGGGAGGAGGGAATTTATTGGAAGGATAATGGGGGGGGGGTTCATAGACTGAAAGGAAGAGTAGAATAACTAGGCCACTGGAAGGGAAGCAGCCAAGCCCCCTCTAGGGCTTGCAGCAGTGGGTCCAGCTCTCTGGGGCCCTTTCATATTGAGGTATGGCACCAAATGTCTTATATTCCTGTATGCCTTCTCTGATTAAACCGATATTTAAATCCATAGGGGAGAGATTCTGATTAGCTCTACTTGGATTATCATCCTACCCCTGCTGTCAAGGGAAAAAGTCTTATGATTGTCAGTCCCATCAGAACAAGTGATGGGGGAGGAGCATTTCCCAAAAAGAGGTCATGTTGAGTAGATTAAAGCAATTTATATCACTACTTTCAACCAAAAGGATGGCTGGGACAATGGACATTTGTAGGAGATTAAGTTAGGAATATGTTATCCATAAAACGTAGTGGCTTAAAAACCTACAGAATTATCTCACAGTTTTGTGGGGTCAGGAGTCTGGACATGGCTTAGCTGGGTCTCTAGCCTTATTTATGGGTCAAGTTAGGGTTAGTCGAATCAGCTTTGATCTAAGTATGCCTTCCTCAATCAGTAGTACTCAACAGTAGCCACATGTAGTCTGTTGGAATGTAAGCCCCATGAAGTCAGGACTCTGGTTTACTCAGGCAACACAAGTGTCTAGAACAGGACCTGGCATATAGTTGACTTTCAATAAATATGGTTGAATAAATGCATTGAATGTACTAGGCTGGTGCAAATGTACACTGGCGCAAGTGAACCATATCTCACACAGAGGTTAGATTCCAATGACAATTTGTAATGGGGAGCTGCATGTCATAAAAATGACCACATGATGAATAATATGGGGGGGGGGGCTTTGTAAAACTCACTGAACTTTGACATTTTTAGCCATTTTTCTACATAATAACTCCAACAGGGTTTTTTCTTTCTAAAGTTTCTTTTATCCAGCACCGTAAAAGTGACTCCTTTGCATTTACTGGCCATGATGTATAAAAATGTGTATCATTAAGCCTTTCATGACAGGCCTCAAGAACCACGGCCTGGGCATAAGCAGGTTCATTTGTCCTGCCTTGTCCATACTCTAGGATGTACACTTGTGCCTATGCTGCCATTTTGGAAAATATCAAGATCCTTAAAGATGTTCATACCATTGGACCAAGTACGATTACAATTTGGAAATTATCATAAGCAAATAATCAGAGCCCTATAGGGATGTATATGGCAGTGTTATTTTTAATAGTAAAATTCAAACCTATTAAAATGCAAAATAGAGAAAGGTTAAATACTTTAAGTATATGCAACTAAATATTCTGCAGCTTTTGAAACTCTTGCTTGTTGGTAGTAAAATGTTACCATACCCATTTTAGCAGTGGGGGAAGTTAAAGATAGATTCAGTTCCTGGTACAATGTTCAAGTGTCATATAATCCCTATGCTGAAAAGTTGACCTCCGGTCATTTAGTCCAACTCTAATTTAATGTGAGCGTCTTCTACATACTGCTTTAAGGGATCCTCTGACTTACTTGCTACCTCCCATGAATGGTGTGATTGACAGAATAAAGAGCCCCCCAAAGATTTCCACGTCCTAATCCACAAACCTGTAAACATGTGATCTTAAATGGCCAAGAGGAATTAAGGTTGCAGGGGGCATTGAGGTTGCTACCTAGCTGACCTTAAAATAGGGAGGCTATTTTGGATTATCCGGGTGGGCCCAGTGAAATCACAAGAGTCCTTAAGAGTGAAAGAGGGAAGTAGACGAAGAGAGTCGGAAAGGAGATACTGGAAGAATGTATCTCCAGATACATGTATCTCCATGTATCTCCAGATACATGAAGAATGTATCTCCAGATACTGGAATGTATTTCCAGAATGACTCTGGAAGAATGGTCAGAGGACATGGGACACTGCTGGCTTTGAAGATGGAGGAAAGGGGCCACATGCCAAGGAACGCAGGCAGCCTGTAGAAGCTAAAAAAGGTGAGGATACAGATTGTGCCTTAGAGCCTCCAGGGGAATGCTGCCCTGCTGCTGTGACTTTAGCCCAATGAGATCCTTTTACACTTCTGACCTCCAGAACTCTAAGATGATAAATTTAAGTCACTAAGTTTGTGGTAATCGGTTACAACAACCATAGGAAACTAAGACAGATGGGTAGTTTGTCATTTCTCAAAACTACTTCCACATTTCAGACCTTGCAAGGCAGTGTGGGAAAATAGACTAAATATTTATTGACCAGGAAGTCCCTGAAAGATGGGCTTTAAAATACATTTCTGAGGTCTCACCTCAAATCTTAACCTAAAACCACAACCCAGTTCACTGAAATTATGTAACTGATCTTAGCATATTGTCTTTCTTTTGGCTGTCTTGGTTTGGATTACCTCTCACACGTGGTGGTACATAGTGCCTTGAATTCCTCTGCTTTCTAAAATTCTTAGACCCAGATCTGGTGAGAAATTAAATTTCTTTGAGTAAGTGAATAGACTGTAATAATTGATGAAGTTGAAGAACTACTCAAAGGCTTACTCATAACCTATAGCCTGGGCTTCTCAGGGATTTAATAAAGAGTGTCTTCCTCTCACACAGTTTACCAGCCTTAAATTGTTAGAGAGGAAATCAAGGAGTCATCCAGTTACATGGTTACATATTAATCATTAGATGTTATAGTTGGTCATAGTTATTTTATTTATTACCTTTTTATGCATCAAATGCAATATTCAGAAGCATATAGACAGTTACATAGATTCAGGGGCTTCTAACCTAGGAAAAGTGGGCTTGGTTTCTCTGTGTGCCCTTTGTTTACTTGCATGAACCAAAAAAATGCATTTCTAATTATGTCAGGACATCACCCAACGATGCGACTGTTGCAAAGAGATCACAAATTAACCAGCGAAAATGGAAGGCAACCCGGAGTTTTTTGAGAGCAATCTTAGAGCTTGGAGAATTCATAAACCAAGTAAACCTTCTGACATAACTATAAAATGTGGTATAAACCCTAGAAAAAAATGGCCATCTTGAAAGGGTAACAGCACTTTTATGAGAATTCCAACCGCACCATGGCAACATCAACCCGTCAAAGCAAATGAAGGGTAGTAAAAGTAAAATTAAACATGATGGAGGGACACCAGCTTGCTAACAGCTTTCCAAGCAGTAAAGCTTTCAAATGTTATCTCTTCATTGGTCTGTTCAATCACACATGCCTGCTACCAAGCTTTATCATATTACGTATCTTTCCCATCACTGCAGCCTGCCACCGGTTTGACGGACTTGTCTGTATATCCACAAAGGAGGGAAAGAGAGCGTTCCCCTTCCCCCAACTGCAGCTCCCTCCTTGTGAGCCCTCATCTCTCTCCTGTAATTCTTCCCTCCCACTGTCCTCTCTTGCCCTTGTTCTGGGGTTCAACATGAGTCTCTCTGGCCTAACAAAGGTTGCCGTGCAGCTTTGAGCTTTGGGGACTAAATATAGATCAAAGCCCCATCCTACCCTCAGTCATCCAAAAGACAGATTCCAAAGAGCGTCTGACTTTGTCCTCTCTTTGCTTCTAAAAATCAGCATCCTTCTTTCCTCATGGTTCTTTTCCCTCCCAACTAATCCCTCTTCCCTACCACTTCTCCGACCTCCTGCAGGGAAAATTGTGAAGGTATTTTCATGTGTTAACTAACAGACTTGCTAATCCCCTGGACTGAATGCCTTTGCCCTGTTTTCAGGGATGCAGAAATCTTAAGGTTACATTTATTCTCTGACCTGCTCAACCACCAGGGAGTCAGGGCAAATTCTGGCCTTTCAGTGCTTTAAACTTCTTCCCGACTCTATTTCCCCGTTCTAAACAAATAAGGTTCCCATTCATTTTGTGTGCAGTGTTTGCAATGCCAAATACCTAAGCCTGTAGACCATATGAGTTATTCAACTGTATGGGAAGGAAAAAGAAAAACAAATGACTAATCAGACAACTAAGGCTTCCCATAGCCCACACAGTGATGAGGAGATTCAGGGGGGAAAAAAATGCTGGGATACCACGCTGTGGTGCTTACACATAGTCAACAGGGGGTGGAAAGGGAAAGGAGAAACCAAGACAAGAAAGGCAAAGTTGCTGCAGCCAAGTGTCTCATAAAATTGCCATGTTTTAGCCCGAGTTTATTGTCTGTTAGTGTCGGTAATTGAATTGCTTTCTCTCCTGTGGGCTAGTATGTGAGCCTACCTCCTTTTTCTAGGATCAGCATTAAAGTGTTCCCAGTTAAATCGGTTCCTTTGATTCATTCATCCATTCAACACATACTTATTGAGACTCAACAGCGTGCAGAGTTGGACTTAGAATGCATTTGAAGTCTGAGAAAGGGCAGCACTGAACTTAGCCATGAGTGTGCTTCAGAGAGAAGATGCCTAAATGTGCTGTGTTGGCTCCCACCAGCTCTGTCTCCAAATGTTTCTCTCCATGTGTGCCTCCTATGAGTCAGGTCTCAGGCGTTTGGTTGTCCTGGCTCTAGCTTCCAGCCAGGAACCCAGATGTCTGCATTCGCTGATTTTCCATCTCTTTTTCTACTCTTAGAGGGTTATCGTAGCCTTCGGCACTTCCTGTCTTCAGGGGCTGCTTAAAGTACAAACATTTACTGGGGGGAAATATTAAAAGTATGAATGAGATCGTGGTTCCAAAAAGAGCCCATGAGGATTCTGATAAGTGTAATTTTGTGGTGTGATTGTGTGCACGCCCGTGCACACACACACTTCTGTTGCTTTATTCTTTACTTCAATTGGTCCTAATATTTATAATCGAATCAGCCAGCCATCTTCTCCCAAAATGTAAGAAATTGTTTATCTAGTTGATGATGCCAAAGCCAAAACATTGTACTTCTCGGAGGGTCCTCACAGAAACTGAAAATCACATGAATTGAATCATATCATCACAGAAACCTGGGGCTGAAGGCAGGGTTGAGAGGTGGATGGGCAGAGGGCTGGTTTTCTATTCACAGTCTCTTACAATTTACTCTGTGGCCTTGGACAAGTCACTTTTATTTTAAAATGTAGATATGAACATAAAACAATTGTAAATACAAATATATACCCACCTACATCTTTAGCACCAATCATATGCGACCGTCTTGTACTAACTGTATTAGTGTGATAGGGCTGCCATAACAAAATATCACAGATGAGGTGGTAAACAACAGAAGTTTATTTTTCCTGAGTTCTAGAGACCAGAAGTCCAAGAGCAAGGTGTTGCAGATCTGGTTTGCTCTGAGGCCAGTCTCCCTGAGAATGGCTGAGCTCTGGCTGTGCTCTGGCTCTGTCCTCATGTGGCCTTTCCTCTGTGTGTTCTTCTGGTGCCTCTTCTTCTTCTTGTATTGGCCTCATTTCGACTTAATGCCCTCTTTATCTCCACATATGGTTACATTCGGAGGTGTTGGGACTTCAGTATAAGAATTTAAATGTGGGGGGGGGGGAATAGAATTCAGCCCATAACACTAGATGCAAGGCAACAAAAATAAATGGGGCATAGTTCTTGCCCCTGAGGATCCAGTCATTGAAACAGAAATAAAGTTAATTACACTATAGTGGAAGAAGTGTAGCAATAGAGGCAGATACTCAGTATAGTGAGGGCACAGAGGAGAATCAGCAAGTCAAGTCGCCTTAACTCACAGAGAGAACCAGGAGGGAGACAGTGTTTGTACTGGGTCTTCCCATCTGAGTAGGAGTTCTCCAGGTCAACGGGAAAGGACGAGGAAAGGAATGGGCATTTGATATGGGTGGATATTTAGGGTCAACCCAGTGGCCCAAAAAGGCCAGTGTTGTCTCATATTAAGGACCTCCTGTGTTGGGAGGAGAGAAATGTGTCCCAGCTCTGCTTAGCCAGTTAGATCTCTAACTGGTCTAAATCTCACACAAGCCTATTTAAGCTGTGGTGAATTTTGTACTCTGTGTGCAGTGCTGTCCTAGGGTCCTTGAAGACAGAAAGGACACTAACCCTGTCTCTTCATAATCTGAATAGGGAGATCAGAGACAATTGAAATAACTTGAATAACATTACAAGGCAACAAATGAATAATTCCAAAGAATATTTGCCTCTTTCCCTCTAGATAAAAAGAAGAATGTTATACTGAATCTTCTTTACATTTTGCTCAAGGAATCAAACGGTCTATGACAGTGTTTCTCAAACTTGAGCAATATATTTAAAAAATTCACAGATCCTCCTTGTGTTACCTTAAATTATTAATGTTATGTAACAGCATAGATGCAAGAGCCACACCTTCTGGGTTTGAATCTTAGATCTACCATTTATTGGTTATGTGACCTTGGCCAAATCACTAAACTCTCTTTGCCTCGGTCTTCTCATCTGTGAAACGGGGATGATAATAATACCTATATTCATAATAATGTTATGAGAATTAAATTAGTTAATATTTGTTTTATTAGGTTCTTTTTAAAAATTTACAATGTTGCATTTAATTTCTGCTGCACAGCAAAGTGACAGTTATATATATTATTTTTTTTAATTTTATTTATTTATTTATTTATTTATTTACTTACTTACTTACTTATTTATGGCTGTGTTGGGTCTTCGTTTCTGTGCAAGGGCTTTCTCTAGTTGTGGCAAGTGGGGGCCACTCTTCATCGCGGTGCGCGGGCCTCTCACTATCGCGGCCTCTCCTGTTGCGGAGCACAGGCTCCAGACACGCAGGCTCAGCAATTGTGGCTCACGGGCCTAGTCGCTCCGCGGCATGTGGGATCTTCCCAGGCCAGGGCTCGAACCCGTGTCCCCTGCATCGGCAGGCAGATTCTCAACCACTGTGCCACCAGGGAAGCCCTATATATTCTTTTTAAGAAAAATTTTGTTGAAGTATAGTAGATTTACAATGTTGTGCTAATTTCTGCTGTACAGCAAAGTGACTCAATTATACATATATATATTTTCATATTCTTTTCCACTATGGTTTATCACAGGATATTGAATATAGTTCCCTGTGCTATACAGTAGGACCTTGTTGTTCATCCATCCTATATATAATAGTTTGCATCTGGTAATCCCAAACTCCCAAGCCTCCCCCCACCCCGCCTTGGCAACCACCAGTCTGTTCTCTATGTCTGTGAGTCTGTTTCTGTTTCATAGATAAGTTCATTTGTGTCATATTTTAGATTCCACATATAAGTGATATCATATCGTATTTGTCTTTCTCTTTCTGTTTTACTTCGCTTAGTATGATAATCTCTACGTCCATCCATGTTGCTGCAAATGTCATTATTTCATTCTTTTTTATGGCTGAGTAATATTCCATTGTATATATGTACCACATCTTCTCTATCCATTCATCTGTCGATGGACATTTAGGTTGTTTCCATGTCTTGGTTATTGTAAATAGTGCTGCTATGAACACAGGGGTGCATGTATCTTTTCGAATTATAGTTTTGTCTGGGTATATGCACAGGAGTGGGATTGCTGGATCATATGGCAACTCTGTTTTTAGTTTTTTGAGGAACCTTCATACTGTTTTCCATAGTGGCTGCACCAATTTGCATTCCCACCAACAGTGTAGGAGGGTTCCCTTTTCTCCACACCCTCTCCAGTATTTATTATTTGTAGACTTTTTAATGATGGCCATTCTGACTGGTGTGAGGTGGTACCTCACTCTTGTTTTGACTGGCATTTCTGTAATAATTAGTGATGCTGAGAATCTTTTCATGTGCCTCTTGGCCATCTGTAAGTCTTCTTTGGAGAAATGTCTAGTTAGGTCTTTTACCCATTTTTTGATTGGGTTGTTTGTTTGTTTGTTGTTATTTAATTGTAGGAGCTGTTTGTATATTTTGGAAATTAAGCCCTTGTCAGTTGCATCATTTGCAAATATTTTCTCCCAGTCTGTAGGTTGTCTTTTCATTTTGTTTACGGTTTCCTTTGCTCTGCAAGAGTTTATAAGTTTGATTAGGTCCCATGTGTTTATTTTTGCTTTTATTTCCATTGCCTTGGGAGACTGACTTAAGAAAACATTGGTACGATTTATGTCAGAGAATGTTTTGCCTATGTTCTCTTCTAGGAGTTTTATGGTGCCTTGTCTTATATTTAGGTCTTGAAATCATTTTGAGTTTATTTTTGTGTATAGTGTGAGGGTGTGTTCTAGCTTCATTGATTTACATGCGACTGTCCAAATTTCCCAACACCACTTGCTGAAGAGACTGTCTTGTATATTCTTGCCCTTTCTGTCGAAGATTAACTGTCCATAGGTGTGTGGGTTTACTTCTGGGCTCTCTTTTCTGTTCCATTGATGCATATGTCTGTTTTTGTGCCAATACCATGCTGTTTTGATTACTGTAGCTTTGTAGTATTGTCTGAAGTCTAGGAGCGTTATGCCTCCTGCTTTGTTCTTTTTCCTCAGGATCTTCTTTTTATCTTCTTTTAATCTCCTTTTATGAATTCCTGAGAATATGTAGTCAGCCTATGGAGTTAGAGACCCTAGTTTGAGTAAGAAGGTATCCCATATATGCTAATGATCTCTGTGAAGACTGTACAGGAGGATGGTTGCATGGGAGTGCTGCTTATATGTGTGGGGCTACAAGGTACTCACACATGTACCTCTTCTTTGTATTTCTTTCTTTTAATTATAGTTAATTTACAATGCCATGTTAGTTTCAAGTGTACAGCAAAATGATTCAGTTATATATATCTTATATATATTTTTTATATATATATATTCTTTTTCAGATTCTCTTCCATTATAGGTTATTACAAGATATTGAGTATAGTTCCCTGAGCTATACAGTAGGTCCTTATTGTTTACCTATTTTATATATAGTAGTGTGTTTACCTATTTTATATATAGTACTGTGTATGTGTTAATCCCAACCTCCTAATTTATCTCCCCCCCTCCCCTGCTTTTCCCTTTGGTAACCATAAGTTTGTTTTCTATGTCCTTGAGTCTATTTCTTTGTATTTCTTTTGAACAGAACTCTACGTTCTGGAGTAACCCAGAGTTACCCATTGGTATGATGAAATCCTTCATAAGTGGAGATGTCAAAGCAATTATCTTATGGCTTTCTGAGTTCCCAACTCTATATTACAGTCAAATCGAACCTGGAAGCTTCTTTCTCGTGGTATCTGTTATGATGCAATTTGGCATCCTCTCCAGCCTAAATCAATACATTTCATCATTAAAAAGTTCAACATCTTTGTAAAGAGCTTTGGTTTTCAGCTTGGTTGGGGTTGGGGCAGAAATGCCTTGCTCTGCTGGCCTGTGGACCACTGGCTCTTAATGAAACCCTGCAGAATGTGTGTACCTTTAAAGCAGAGAATCATGGAAGGCCGGCATGCAGTAAGAAATGACCAAGTTCAACCTCTTTGTTTTACATGTTGAGAAGTCAATGCTGAACTTCTCAAAGAGAGCACAAACCTTAAAAAATCATACTTATTGAGTGTGAAGAGTAAACATGGAAAGTCTGTCTTTTCTTGTTAGAAACACTGTAGTCTGGTTCAAGGTGCTCTGGGATGGTCCCAGTACTTCCATCATTTGGCTACAGGACTTTAGCTCAAATGTGGGAGGTTTCTTGAACCGTTGGTTAATGCAGAGAGGCAGATCTGACTCCCTTGTCCTGATTTCAGGCTGCTCAGGCCACCAAGCTGTCCCAGCCTTTGTCATATGCCATCACATGTGTGTGTATGTCTGTCCTCTTCTAGTACAGAATTCCCAGATTATATGAATACGTCTTGTTGGCAAAAAGATTCTGTGGTCAAATAATTGTTGAAGTGCAGAGTTAAATAGTGAACATTTCCTAGGACTTCTTAGAACATTTAATATGCCCACATGCATTGCAAATCTCCACCAGGGGCATAAGCAGTATGTTGCAATTCACATATTTTTTTGAACCGGAGACTTTTATTTTTAGGGCATATCTGGTGGGACCTGGAAAAACACTATGTTACCTAGATTTTAATCCCCTGTCCACAGTTATAATGACTTAGTCCTCCTTGTGCCCTAAACTCAGTGCACTATGCTGGGCACATGACGGGTTACCAAACATGTTTAACGAAAGAATGAGTGAAGTTCCGTGTTTTCCCGAGTTCTCAATTTGCTCATCAGACATATGTAGAAGTAAGAGTACATGTTATTTTGCTTGGTGGTTTTAACATGTTCAGAAGGAGAAGGATTTGAATGAACATACATCGTTAAACTGGGAAATACTTTGTGTATTTTGTGTTACCATCAATATCAGAACAACCACTACCAATCTATTACTATTAATAGGTGCTTCACAGAAAATTGTTTCTTTTAACCTTTGCTCTACATGGAGTATTAAATATCTCATAAGTTTTAGTACCATAATATATATAGCTTTTAAATAGAATCAGGTAGAATTAAATAAAATTTACCAAACATATGTAAATGGATCATTTGCTGGATCCTTGCTTTCTAAGTTGCCTAGGCCTGAAGAAAAGGGTACTCATGTATCTAGATAAATATTCACCTGCAACCCTCATTCATCTAGTTATAACTATATACGATAATTATTACTACAGCTATATGTGTGTATATATTTACGTTTTGTATATATATGCATATACTACTTGCTCAATAAATGTGTGTGTGTATATATATATATGCAAATATGATTTTTTAAAAAAATTATTTATTTATTTTTGGCTGTGTTGGGTCTTCGTTTCTGTGCGAGGGCTTTCTCTAGTTGCGGCAAGTGGGGGCCACTCTTCATCGCGGTGCGCGGACCTCTCACTATCGCGGCCTCTCTTGTTGCGGAGCACAGGCTCCAGACACGCAGGCTCAGTAATTGTGGCTCACGGGCCTAGTTGCTCCGCGGCATGTGGGATCTTCCCAGACCAGGGCTCGAACCCGTGTCCCCTGCATTGGCAGGCAGATTCTCAACCACTGCGCCACCAGGGAAGCCCTGCGAATATGATTTATCAAGCAGTTACTATGAGCCAGGTATGGTGACAGGCACTTTTTTATTTATTGTCCTCATCCTCACAATAACTCTGCAAAATCTGGCATTATTATCCCTAGTTTAACAAGAGAAAGCTAAGGCCTAGAAACGTTTGATAAGCACCCAGAAGTTTAGGGACCCTGTGCCTTAATTCTCCAAAAGAATCCTCAAGGTGTACTTGCTCAGCCTAAAACAGACTTGCTCATATCTTGCATTTATACCCTGATAAGTTATGGCCCATGCCCAGAACAAGAATATCCAACCGGAATGGAGGGCTGAGAGTAGCCAAGCAACAGAGAGTAATATTTGAAGCCTAACCCTGTATTACTGTAACTCAAGACGGCCCAAGGCCCAGAAGAAGGGCAGTTTGCCTCAAGTCACAGTGAACACTGACACGATGCCATCACACACCTGGCATTATTCTCAGCTTTTTACCTTGCTCACAAGCCTCACGATAACCATACATGGGCTACAATTATTTAAATCGTTTTGCAGATAAAGTAAAACAGAGGCCTAGAGAGTTAGAGCAATTTGCCCATGGTCACAGAGCTGGTAAATGGTCAGCTGGGACTTGAACCCAGGTAAAGCTAAATTTAGCAGCCGGGTGCTTAACTCCTAAACCAGTACAAGCAGTCTTAACACACCTACTGCCTCCTTAAATCCTGCTCCACCTCGGTTGCTAAGTCCTAGTCAATCCAAGGGTTCTTCTAACCATGTTATCTTGTAACCATTACCTTGTGATGTTGTATTACCATAACTGTTTCCTCAGTGAGCCAGTGGTTCTCCCCAATGTGCCTCCACAAACCCCCATCGAAGTCGATGGACCATAGGCGTTCAGCTGCTCTCCCCTGCAGTCCAATTCTCCTCTTCCCCACTGCTCACACTACGCCCAGAGTTTTGCCTTCTGATGTAAGGTTTACAGGGGAGTCATCGTCACACAATTACCCTCAACCGTGCAGCGCTGACAATGCAATCATCTGTCAGCAAATGAGCTGAGTGGTTCCTGCATGAGGCTGTCTGGACCACATTTGGCAAAATCAGGTTATGACCTTCATGCCTTCTAACCAAACTCAAACAATAGAGCTCTCCCTTACCCAGAATGGGAGCACAGTTTTCTCTGGCTTTCCTGCCCACATACTGAGATTCACATAGAAGCCACAAAGCTAGAGGGAAAATACCTCAAGACAAAATGTTTTTGTCCCGTCTCCTTAATTAAAGAGTTGAACTTGTTTTATAGAAGGCTCTTGGAAACCAATTATAATATTTCCTGCACATTTTTTTTTCACTTAGGAGTGTGTTTCCAGTGTTATACCTGGCAGGTTTGTCTTCTGGGTAGTCAAAATTTAATCATTTTATTTAGTCAGTGGATAGGGTAAAGACTGATTTAGAGACCATGGGACACTCAGACAAGGCACAAAGCCCCTGTGTGCTATTAATGCTGACCAGGTGAGGAAGACCCTCTATCTCTTCTCTCTCTTTTCTCACGACATACTATTATGAAAAAATTTCCAACATACAGAAAGTTAAAAGGATTTTACAGTGAATAACCCCCTCACCCGTACTTAGGTTTTTTTTTTTTTTTTTTTTTTTTTTTTAAATTAATTAATTTATTTATGGCTGTGTTGGGTCTTCATTTCTGTGCGAGGGCTTTCTCCAGTTGCGGCAAGTGGGGGCCACTCTTCATCGCAGTGCGCGGGCCTCTCACTATCGCGGCCTCTCTTGTTGCGGAGCACAGGCTCCAGACGCGCAGGCTCAGTAATTGTGGCTCACGGGCCTAGTTGCTCCACGGCATGTGGGATCCTCCCGGACCAGGGCTCGAACCCGTGTCCCCTGCATTGGCAGGCAGATTCTCAACCACTGCGCCACCAGGGAAGCCCCGTACTTAGGTTTTATTTCACTTGCTTCATGTCACATCTATCCCTCTGTCCATCCTTCTATCCAGTTACCTACCAATCCATCTTACGTTAAAGTGCATTTTAAGTAAGTTGCAGACTTTGGTACACTTCACTCCAAATACTTCAGCACACATAGACTTAATTAAATTTAATATTTATTTATGTTTCTCTCTTACTTGTGAATTTTGAGGTAAAGTTTGCATACAGTAGTGTAGAAATCTTAAGTGGACCCTCCACTGAGTTTTGACATCTGCATACACCTGTGTAATCCAAACTCCTATCAAGGTATAGAATATGACCATTACTCCAAAAAGTTTCCTCATGCCACATCCTACTCAATCTACAACCCCACCTCCCCGGGGGCAATCAATATTACAATTTTTTCCCCACTATAGATTAGTTTGGTTTGCTCTGGAGTGTCATATATATGGAATCATAGAGTAGGTACTCTTTTGGGTAAGTTTCCTCCCTCAGCATAATGTTTTTGAGATTCATCCATGTTGTGTGTATCAGTAATTCAGTCATTTTTACTGCTGAGTAGTATTCCGTATGTATAGATATACCATAGTTTGTTTATCCATTCACCTGGTTATGATTACCTGGGCTGTTTCCAGATTTTGGCTATTGTGCATAAAGATGCTGTGAATTTCTGCGTACAGGCCTTTGTGTGCACATATGCTTCCATTTATCTTGGGTAAATAAATAGGAGTAAAATTGCTGGCGATAGGGTATATGTATGTTTAGTTTTATAAGAAATTGCAAACCCTTTTTTCAAGTAGTTATCTCATTTTACATTCTCGCCCACCATGTTTGAAAGTTCAGTTTGCTCTACATCCTCACTGATTTTGGGTGTTGTCAGTCTTTTTAGCCATTCTGGTGGTGGTGTAGGTATCTCACTGAGGCATTAATTTACATTTCCATGATGACAAATGATATTGAGCGTTTTGTCATGTCCTTATGGCCATCCACATATCTTCTTTTGTGAATTGTCTACTCAAAACTTTTGCCCAATTTTTTTTTTTTTTTAAAGGAAGGGTCTGGTCAAACCTTGGCCCTGGTTCCAGGGAGACCAATCCACAACCTTGTGCATGTGCTTGTATTCAGAAGCCCCAATCCATTCCTGCTTCTCTAACCCCTGCCCAGGCTCAAAAGACCCTGAAGAGAGAATTTTTGAATAAATGTTGATCACACTCCTCATTTGTTGGGCGCTGCCAACAGGCAGCAGGAAGGGACGGCTTGTTAGCAAAGCCTGGTCCCTTTGTGAGATGTTTGCAGAATGATTGATTTACAATAAAGTGGTTCCTGGTGGGTGCATGCAGGTGGAACTGATGCAGATCGATTCCAGTGGTGCTAACTAATCAGCTGTTTAAACTGGCAGGGAGAGTGCTCAGTGACAAACATAGTGTGACCATCATTTTCCCCCTAAGATTACAAATTAACTTGTTGGGGTTTGCTGGGGTGTGTGACAACCTGGAGCCCAGCCTCAGAGGAGAGGAGGGTGGCTGTGCCTTCAGGGATGCCTCTCTGGGATCCGCTTTCCTGTAAGGCTGGACCTGGGCAAACAGCACTCTGGGCTGGAGGAAGAGAGATCCCATCTAGGAAAGGGTAGGGAATTTCATCTTCTTTGCAATTCATCTCTGCCCCCTAGGTGAGGGGGCCGGATGAATTTTAAAGGGGCCTCTCCTGTTGCTCTTTTCTTTTTTCTGTTAGCTATTTGCTTGACCTCATGGCAGGCCCATGTCTCTTCCTTTCTCCACATAGAATGAGCACACAGGAAACTATCATTTTCTCCCCTCTGGTCATGGAGAAAACTCAATGGCCTCAAATCCAAGCTCTTTCAGGTTGAGGGGCCACTGTTTTGTTTGTTTTTAAGGCTCTCCACTTTATAGCAGGGTTACATTGTAGTACCGTTTAAGCGTTGAGGTATTTGCCTTTACAATATTAATTACAAAACTTGATCCTGACAATTGGGAGGTTTTTAGGCTGAAGAGGCCAGGTAAGGTGATGAAGATGAAGAGGCTGGTGTAACTGTGGCCCAGTCATGGCTACAAGAGGAAGGCCTAGCCTAGCTCCAGACTCTAGCACTTACCTTGACCTCTTGCTCACAAAAGCTTTTTCATACATGATTTCATCCTCGCGATAGCGTCACGTGATGCACAGGGCCCACCATCTTATACATGGGAAAGCAGAAATTAGAAGGCATCCATAAGTAGATGCTGAAAGTGGTGAAATCTGACCTCAAATACAGGTCTTTGGGTATTTGTATTTCTAATTACAGCTCTGGAAACCTGAATTAGCAGGCTAAATAATGTATGTGCTACATGAAGTGTCTGGAATGGCATTAGAGTATAAGAAGGTGGACCTGCTAACAACCTGCAAATTAACATTTCAAAAGGATTTGTTTCTTCAGAACTTGATACTGTTATTCTAAAGTGCTACTGGAGGAATAACCAGGTGAGAGCTGGGACAGGCTGCAACCAGATATTAAAACTTAGTGTAAGTCTCCAATAATTAAATCACTGTAGCCCTAGGGATAAACAAACGGACTAAGTAGAACAGGTGGCTTTATAAAAGCTTCTAGCTAGTATTTGAAAAGGCAAAATATGATGAAGGAGGTATCAAGAACTTGTAGAGAGAAGATGGGAAGATTAGTCAATGAATAATTCTACAACAATTGGAAACTTATTAAGGGGAAGAAGTATATTTAGATCCTTAACAGATGATATGCTCCAAAATAAATACCAAATATTTCAAGATTTAAATGGAGAAATGCAAATTATAAAACTCTTTAAAATATTTAGGTGATTAAATCTTTGGATTAAGAAAGACTCTCTTAGCAGAAAAGCAAAGGAAAACTCACAAATAAAAATATTCATAATGCATAAAAATAAATTGCTATGTATTTATAAAACAATACAAAGATTAAAAGCCAACAACGAACTAGGAGAAATATTTGTAAAAATTATGCTGATGGGCTAATATCACAACATATAAAATCTTGTTCAAATAGATAGAAAAACAAGAATCTTAATGGTTATATTAAGGTCAAGAAACGAAGAGATAAGTTATAATGGAGGAAATAAAAATGTTAAATTAGCTTTTCTTTGTAAATCCACCAGTAAACAAAGGATTAAAAATTAAGATAATGGGATAATTTTCATGGATCAAGTTAGCAAAGATGAAAATATAATACTTAATGTTAGTGAAAATATGATAAAGCAGACACTCTCATACACTTAAGGTTGAAGGTTAAATTGTACGACTTTTCTGGTCTATATGCCTATATATTGTTCCTATTGACCTCCCCAGTCTTACCTTTGCTCTCTGTTCTAGGATGAGGGGAATATATTTATTTATTTTTTTCAGTTGTCCTCACACAGATTTTCCATATGCCTAGAAAGTTCTCCGACTTCCCCTCTCTCCCCTCCCTCTCACTTCCTCCTCCTCCTCATTTCCCTCCTCTTCTCCCTTCCCTCTTCCCCCTTTCCCCTCTTCCTTAGTCTCCCCCCTCCTCCATTTTCCTTGCTCCTCCCCTTCTTCCGTGTTTATCCCTTTTCCCTTCCATTCTTTCTCTTCCTCTACCCCTTTCTCTCCATCTTTTCCTAGTTGAGACTTACTCATCCTTGAAATCTCAGATCAAACATTACTTAATGCATTCATCTTATTCTCCCTGAAAGTGTCACATTATTCGGTTACTTACTTGTCAATTACTTATTTGCTCTCACAACACCTTATAACTGTCCCATATAACACTAATCACAATGGAAATGTATATATTTGTAATGGTTTGACAAATATATTTTTCCCTCCCAGGATTACACGGACTGTTGTCACCTTTAGTCAACACTCAATTCCCCATATCTAGCCCAAAAAAGCGAGTTAATACATATTTGTTGGATGCTTTGACTTTGACTTGCCAAAATGTCACTAGAATAAACTGAGGCTTAAGCAAAGCCAACTTGATTAAACCTATGGCAATAAGGGAGAACGTACCCCAACAGAGTCTTAGTCATGGCACAAAAGAGGATGGTCATGGGTAGAAATCTCTACGATTTGAGGATCTGGGCTCAAGTGGTTTAAGGCAGGTTTAGTGTGAAGATCTGATAAGGAATGGCCAAAGTATGATGCAAGAGCTTAAGATTGGTGAGCGCTGCAAGATAAGGATCTTTAAGAAAGTCTTCTAAGTAAAAATAGTAAAAATAGTTTGATATGTGAGCTGTTTGCTCCTGTGAACAATCTATTGTTTTGACAAGAAGGTCTGTTTATCTAGATGGGAAAATTAATTATTCATATAACTTAGTTTTCAGACAAGTTCTGAAGCTAACAGTGAAGTGATTTATTGCTTTATAGCCTTATCTTCGTGGGCAACAACTTCCAGGAAGAAAGAGTAAAATCATGTTGCTAGAACTGTCTTGAGTTCTCAGTCCTGGGAGTTAAACTTTGTAACCACAGGAGATCTCTGTTCTGAGATGAATAAATGGAATGCCATTTTGGCAATACATAACAAGGTCCTTAGAAATGTTTTTTACAAAATTTTCTAGTAGCTCCTTTCTAAGAGTCTATCATTAAAAAAAAAAAATTAGGAAAACAAAGTTTTATGTATGGGGTTTGGAAGTGTCTCTTTGGGAAACTGGGGCAACCATTAACGGGCAACATGACCCGCCCTTGGGAGAAGAGAAGGGCTAGAGCTTAGGAGGGGGAAGTAGAGGTGAGGAAAAAAAACAAACAAAACTGCCAAGCTTTCATCCATTTATGGAAACTGGATTTGTTATCTGTTGAGGGATTCTCCTCTTCTCTGCCCCAAACTGGTCACATATTTATTAAAACACACACACACACACACACACAGATGACTCAGACTCCAGGAATGTCTACCATTAAAGCTCTGTCTCCGCAATTAATCAGTGAGTGGTAGACACGTGGCTCTCAGTTTATGTAAGAGAAGCAATCACCTGATGAGACTCCATGGTGGGGAAAATGCTACAAATTCTATGTAGTGACAAGGCTAAGGTTTTTTCCCAAATGTCTAGAGCTCTTTCTTTGAGTCTTTTCATAACAATGCATATAATGGGCAAAACTCACATTTTCTTTGGTATTTTTGGTCAAAGAAATGTTGTGTTTTGTTTTGTTTTCATACTGAAATCTGCAGTACTGAGTGTGTGGCAACTAAGACCCTAGATAATTAGCAAGATTGTAGGAGGTGAGCCGTCATTCTATCTGAGTGCATAGCTCCTTATGGTTGGCCTTATATCCTGAGGTATGAAGGCAGCTTCCAAATAAGCTCCCTAACATTAAGAGAAGTGCTAGATGATAAGAGAGAGACAACATCTGGTTTTCTTGAAAGGCATGACAAACTGCAGATCTGAGATATTTTTGATTAAAATTACAAGCTGCTTTATGAGCACTGAGGAGAAAAAGCAGTTCCCACCAGGACCGAAGATGGGGTCATTAAGAAAAAAATCATGACAGACAAACCCCATTTCCTGTTTTTGATATTGTTTGTAGATCAAGCGTTTGTATCCGGATTTTTTTTTAATAGTAATCTTTATTTATTTATTTAATTTTTATATTTATTTCTGACTGTGTTGGGTCTTCGTTTCTGTGCCAGGGCTTTCTCTAGTTGTGGCAAGTGGGGGCCACTCTTCATCGCGGTGCGCGGGCCTCTCACTATCGCGGCCTCTCTTGTTGCGGAGCACAGGCTCCAGACGCGCAGGCTCAGCAATTGTGGCTCACGGGCCCTGTTGCTCTGTGGCATGTGGGATCTTCCCAGACCAGGGCTCGAACCCGTGTCCCCTGCATTGGCAGGCAGATTTTCAACCACTGCGCCACCAGGGAAGCCCTGTATCTGGATTTTTTTTAAATGGCATTTCACCAAGTCGTCAAAATGTCTTTGTGGACAAATATGGGGTTGACATACTCAGTTAAGGTGGCTAGCACTTGGCTGAAGTCCAAAAGGTATGGATTTAAATATTAGTTTTCACCTGCATTAATATATTCATTTCAACCTGTGGCTATTCAGAATAACTATGAACTGGCAGAGGTCAGTCGTAGTGCAACAAAAGCTTTTTTTATGTAGTGCTAACACCCTGTTAGATCAAAGTTTATTCAGTGTCAATTAAAACTCTATGTCCTATAACAGAAAATCTGTAAACACCTCCTGTCTCACAATATTCTAAAAAGTCATAAGATTTGATGTTTTAATCATGATGATGATTTTTTTTTTTTTTGTCTGAGTTACCTGAAGTCAAAAGCTCCTGGGTCAAAATATACAGCTTCATTGAATTATCTAAACAGACTATATAGACCCATATTTTCATAGTACACATCAGCGTCAAATCTATTTTAGCCAATGATTGTTAACCTCAACAACAAGCTCACAAAACCTGTAAATGAGCTGGAGCTAATTATGAAACAATTAGTCAAAGTCTATGAAAATAATAAATGAATATTGTATTGCTACATCTCATTAAAAGAGTCATTCGCCTAGCATATATCATCATGTTCATATCGCTCCAATCACCACCTAGATCATGTTAGAAAGTCAGGCTATTAACATGTGATGATAAGTCATAACCAATAACGTTATGGATGTCAATTACTTTGTAATTACACATAATGCAAATCTCATAATGTATGTGGTAACCAGTTAGAAAACAGAACATAACTTTTAATACCACAATATAATCTATAAAAGTTACGGGAAAATATCTTTTATTCCAGTGAAGAGGTAACCTTTGGATTCCTGAATTACTAGGCAAAATCAGCCAGCCATGTGGGGATGGGAGCAGAAAGGTCCAGGCAGAAGGAGGGAAGGGAAAGTCCTAAAGAGGGAATGAACATGGCATATTCTAGGAACCAAAGAAGTGTTTCATAGCTGGAGTGGGGCAGAGGGGCTAGAGTGAATCTGTTTGAGGCTAAGAGGTGGGCAGGGACCAGTTCACGTAGTGACTTGCAGTCCAAGGACAACAAATTGGGTTTCAGTCAAAGCAAAGTGGGAAGCCATTGGAGGGCTTTAGGGAGGAAAGCAGTATTACCCGATTTGTTTTTAAAAGGGTCCAACTTGGATGTTGAAGGGATTATGGAGTAGAGATGAGGAAGAATAGAAGCAGGGAGACCATTACAAAACTAATGCAGGGACTTCCCTGGTGGTGCAGTGGTTAAGAATCCACCTGCCAATGCAGGGGACACGGGTTGGATCACTGGTCCGGGAAGATCCCACATGCTGCGGAGCAACTAAGCCCGTGCACCACAACTACTGAAGCCTGCACACCTAGAGCCTGTGCTCTGCAACAAGAGAGGCCATGGCAATGAGAAGCCTGTGCACAGCAACGAAGACCCAATGCAGACAAAAATAAATAAATAAATTTATTTAAAAACCCAAAAACTAATGCATTAGTCTACATAAGAAATGGTGTTGGCTTGCACTAGGGAGGAAGCTGAAAGATGGAGAGAAGTAGAGGCATTTAGGATGTAGTGTGAAGGTAGACCTGAGAGGATTTGAGATATATATATATATATATATATATATATATATATATATATATATATATATATATATTTGATATAGATGAAGTGGAGTGTGAGGGAAAAGGATGCTTCAAGGAGAGCTCCTAGTTCGGGAGCTTGAGTGAATTTAGTGGATGGTTGTGCTGTTAAATATGTATTAAAAATATATACTGAGTCATATGGTAGTTCTATTTTTAGTTTTTTAAGGAACCTCCATACTGTTCTCCATAGTGGCTGTATCAATTTACATTCCCACCAACAGTGCAAGAGGGTTCCCTTTCCTCCACACTCTCTCCAGCATTTATTGTTTGTAGATTTTTTGATGATGGCCATTCTGACCAGCGTGAGGTGATACCTCATCATAGTTTTGATTTGCATTTCTCTAATGATTAGTGCTGTTGAGCATTCTTTCATGTGTTTGTTGGCAATCTGTATATCTTCTTTGGAGAAATGTCTATTTATGTCTTCTGCCCATTTTTGGATTGGGTTGTTTGTTTTTTTGATATTGAGCTGCATGAGCTACTTGTAAATTTTGGAGATTAATCCTTTGTCAGTTGCTTCATTTGCAAATATTTTCTCCCTAGTATCCCACTACTGGGCATATACCCTGAGAAAACCATAATTCAAAGAGAGTCATGTACCACAATGTTCATTGCAGCTCTATTTACAATAGCCAGGACATGGAAGCAACCTAAGTGTCCATCGATAGATGAATGGATCAAGAAGATGTGGCACATATATACAGTGGAATATTACTCAGCCATAAAAAGAAACAAAATTGAGTTATTTGTAGTGAGGTGGATGGACCCAGAGTCTGTCATACAGAGTGAAGTAAGTCAGAAAGAGAAAAACAAATACCGTATGCTAACACATATGTATGGAATCTAAAAAAAAAAAATGGTTCTGAAGAACCTAGGGGCAGGAAAGGAATAAAGATGCAGATGTAGAGAATGGACTTGAGGACATGGGGAGGGGGAAGGGTAAACTGGGATGAAGTGAGAGTGGCATGGACATATATACACTACCAAATGTAAAATAGATAGCTAGTGGGAAGCAGCCGCATAGCACAGGGAGATCAACTCAGTGCTTTGTGTCCACCTAGAGGGGTGGGATAGGGAGGGTGGGAGGGAGATGCAAGAGGGAGGAGATATGGGGATATATGTATATGTATAGCTGATTCACTTTGTTATAAAGCAGAAACTAACACACCATTGTAAAGCAATTATACTCCAATAAAGATATATATATATATATATATATATATATATATATATATCCTGAGCATCTACTGTTTGGAGGACACTTTGTTGGACAAGATATATTTTTCTAACTTCTAAAATACTTTTATTACTAACAGATTGTGGATGCAAATTACATAAAAAGTGTCATCGATATTTGTATTTTATTTCAAGCAAATATTCTAAGTAAGCTTTCTTTCTTTTTTTTTTTTTTTTTGCCTCTCTCATCAGCTTGTTATTGTAACATAGATCAGGGGTTGGCAAACTTTTTTCTGAAAGGAGTGAGATAGTAAATATTTCAGGCTTTGCAGTCTCTATGAACTCTGTTGCAACTACTCCACCCTGATAATGTAGTGTCAAAACAACCATGGACAATACATTAAGGAAAGAGTGTGGCTGTGTTTCAATAAAACTTTATTTACAGAACAAGCAGTGGGCCACATTTGGTGTCTGGGTTGTAGTTTGCTAATCCCTGACATAGACTACAGATCCCCATACAAGACAATCTCGAGTGCAAAAGAAAATCTGGTTATGAATAAAGAAACCAAGAACTTATTTACTGATTGACAAAAATGCACACTGGAAGCTATAGTTGTCATTTATTTAATTTTTTTCTCCCAGTATTATTTTAATTGTCCTTCTTCTGGTTTCTTCAGGATCCCTCACTCCATTTAATCCTATGACTATAAATCATGGCACTTTGTTCTCTACCACAATGGTAGGTCCTTACCCAGGTTGGCCAAACTGAGTAGTCCCTTCCCACTGGTCACAGTGACTGGGAGGCAGGCACATGATTCAAGCAAGGCCAATTAGAATCTTCCCTGAACTTGATACGTAAATAGTAGGAGACAGTTTTCTTCACTGAGCGTCTACTAAGAGAGGGGGCTGAAGATCTTTAACTTATACTAGCTATTTTGCCAGTCATTTGGTCAGTGCTTATGTTCAGAGCAACTCCAAGCAGAGATAAACAGAGTCAAGAGCCGTGGTGACACTGTTTGGGAAGTTTAATCCAGCTATGTCCAGAGCCAAAGACATGCCAGGACTTCCTGGTTATGTGAGTCAGTGAATTCCATTTTAGCTTCAGCTAGTTTGAGTTGAGTTTCCATCAGTTGCAGACAGTAGATTATAGACAAAAATACTGCTTCATTGAATCTGGAAGGGGACAATTAACATTTGAATTCCTTGAATGTGCCAAGCATAATACATGCTAATCTTAGTTAAACTTAAAATAGCTTTATGTTTAAGGTTGAGAGAACAGGGACTCAGAGATAAGCGATTTGCCTGAAGTTACGTAAATTTTTGGTAGAGTTATGATTTGACTGCTAATATTTTTGACTCTGAAGACCATGCTCTTTATATGGTACTAAGGAAGCATAGAAATTAAATGAAAAAAATAGTAAAATATAATTTTTGGATTTCTCAATATTTCCCTTAAACTGATTTCTTCTAGGGCTCCCAACTGAGGGAGAGAATAAAGATGATTCTTGAAGCATCAGAAAGATTAGATGTAGTATATGACCTGTTAAGCAATCAATCATGGATAGACTTTCAAAGCTTCTTTGAATCCTAGAATTGGATGTTTCTAGCCTAATTGTCCACAGGCTAAAGCTGGAAAATGTTCCTCTTTTTCTCCTGCTTAGGGAGACCAGATTTCATATGTATGCAGGAAATGCAGAGCCAGGCAAGCCATTCATTTCCATATCTCTAAGTGGGCTGTGTGAGCTTGACAAGGAAGGGCATGTAAGGGATATAAAATCACCATCAAAGATTCATGCTGGGGAAACTCTTCTTGAGAGCTATATGGAGACAGAAGTACAAGAGGGGCTTCTTTATAGGTGGAAAGAGGTGATAATTAAACATAATTTGTAGAGGGAAATTAACGGTGATGGACTTGAATCCTTTATAGCAAATGTAAATTTCAAGGCAATTTTGTGTGGAGACGTAAAAAGCTATAATATATGGCTGAGTGGTATATGCTGACAGTAATGGTCCTCTTGTGCAGTGAGTTATTAAAGAGTTTCATCTCATGGTTTTCAATAATGAAAAGGGAGGCAGTCTGGGGGCATTTTCTGAGATACGTCCCTTGTGTTGATGTAGCTTATACAACCAGTAGGTTATCTCAACAGCTGCATGGAAAAGGTTAAATTTGCTAAGGACAGTAAAAGACTAAAATGTGAGAAGCATCCTATTTTAGAAAAATGTATTATTTCTTCTAAGAGACTAACAAACTGTGACCTTGGGCAAGTCATTTAATCTCTATGGGGCTTGATCTCTACATCCAGTACAAGGATCTTATCCATGGCTTTTTCCAACTCCAGTAATCTATGATTTCTTCTTATGGTAAAAATACCTTCTTGGAATGAAGAAATGTCAGGGACATTTTGCTTGGAGTCACTTTCTCTCTCTCTCTCCGCTTATTTTTGAAATGGATTCTATAATCAGCTCCAGGACTGCATGTCCTCCACTGAACAAGATACAGATATGGTGAAGAATCAGAGTCATTTCACAAAGCTTGATGTTCAAGCTTTCACAAAGATCTACAGAAGGAAAACTTGTAGGGAAACCAATAGCTCCGTTCAACTGGGTCACAGTACGAATGACTATGGGTTTGGGATGTGCTTGAATAGTCCTGGCTTGTGAGGATTGGACCTTGAGGAAATGAGAAATGGGATTCCGAAAGAAAAAAGAGATCATTTATTTTTGATAGTTTACTGCATTTATTAAACTTCTGGGGGTTGAATACGGAAAGTTAGTATTAATATATCATGTTTTAAAGACCATAATCATTCATGTTCTAGAGCAGAACTAACTATCTTACTTTAGTATATTTGTCAAAACAGATTAACCAATGTTGACTCATGATTGCTAACTAAAGTGCAAACTATTCAGATTTACTTAGTGTTTACCTAATGTCCCTTTTCTGTCCCAGGATTCCATCTAGAATAGAACATTACCTTTGGTCCTAATGACTCCTTAGAGCTCTTTAGAGGATGACAATTTCTCAAATATTTCTTGTTTTTGATGACTTTGACACTTTAGGGGAATACTGGTCAGGTATTGAGTAGCATGCTTCTCAAGTTGGGTTTGTCTGATTTTTTTTTTTCTTCTCTTGATTGCATCGGGCTTGCCGGTACTTGGAAGACCACAGTGTTTGTAAAGTGATAGCTTTTTCACATCATATTAAGTGCATATGCTACCCATATTATTTATCACTCAAGATGTTAAACTTGATCACATGGCTGTGATCACATGGCTGAGGTAGTGTTTGTCAACTTTCTCCACTGTAAAGTTACTCCCCTCACTTTTTTGTACTATATTTAGAGGGAAGTCAGTCCCTCCCACAATTAAGGGAGTGGGGAATTATGCTCCACCTATTTGATGAGAGAGTAACTACATAAATTGTCAGGAATTCTTCTGTATGGGAGATTTGCCTATTCTTGTTAATTAATTATTTATTACATCACTATAGACTCATAGATATTTATGTTTAGATTTATACATTGGGTTATATTCTAATACATGTTATTTATTTTATTGCTCAAGGTTTCAGCTTTGGACATTGGGAGCTCTTTCAGTTGGCTCCTGTGTCCCTCTGACATACCCTACTGGTTTTTGTTTTGTTTTGTTTTGTTTTCCTTACTTTCTGACACTGTAAGATGCTCCAGGCTCATCCTGTATATCCTTGCCTTGGCTTTCAAGGCTGTCATTTCTCCTGGAAGCCCTAGTTTCTCTTCTTGGAGAATGATGTTTGAGGGAGGGAGGAACAGGGAATAAATTTTTAATGGATACAGAGTTTCAGTTTGGGAAGATGAAAAACGTTCTGGAGATGAATGGTGGTGATGGTTGCATAATAATGTGAATATCCTCAATTAATGCCACTGAACTATACACTTAAAATTGTTAAAATGGTAAATTTCATGTTATGTATATTTTACCACAATTCAAATATGCTTTGTTTAAAAAACAAAGAAACCTTCCAACTTGTTTCCAATGAATGAGAGTTCCTGTTGCTCCACATTCTCACTAGCATTTAGTTGTCAGACTTTGTTTTGGGGTTTTTGTTTCATCTATCCTAATAGGTGTGTAGTGATATTTCATTCTTGTTTTGATAGTGGTATCTCATTGCTGTCTTAATTTGCATTTCCCTAATGACATACGCTGTTAAGTGTTGTTCCATATGCTTGTTTGCCATTTGTATATCCACTTTGCTGATGTGCTTGATACTTTACTCTTTTTTAATTGGCTTATTTTTTATTGCTGAGTTTTAAGAATTCTTCGTACATTCTGGCTACAAGTCCTTTATCAGATATGTGATTTGCAAATATTTTCTAGCAGTCTGTGGCTTTTCATTCTCTTAACAATGTATTTCACAGAGCACGTTTTTAATTTTAATAACATCCAACTTAGCCATTTTTTCATGGATCATTCTTTTGGTTTTTGTACCTAAAAGGTCATAACCAATGTATATCATACTAGTTTTCTTCTTGAGGTGTCTATGTGTAAAGAGAGATGTCCAGTTGTTTCAGTACTATTTATTGGAAAGACTACTCTTTCCCCATTGAAGTGCCTTTGCACCTTTGTCAAAAGTTAGGTGATTATGTCTCTCTTTAAAATTTAATTTTTATTTTATATTGGGGTATAGTTGATTCACAATGTTGTGTAGGTTTCAGGTGTATAGCAAGGTGAATCAGTTATACGTATATCCATTCTTTTTCAGATTCTTTTCCCATATAGGTTATTACAGGATACAGAGCAGAGTTCTCTGTGCTATCAGTAGGTCCTTGTTGATTATATTTTATATATAGTAGTGTGTATATGTTAATCCCAACCTCATAATTTATCCTTCCCCCAATGATTCCCCTTTGGTAACTGTAAGTTTGTTTTTGAAGTCTGTATGTTTCTGTTGTATAAATAAGTTCATGTGTATCATCTTTTATTCTTGTATAGCCATTATTTTTGGCCATGCTGCACAGCTTGCAGGTGTATCATCTTTTTAGATTCCAAATATAAGTGATATCATATTTGACTATCTGTCTGACTTACTTCACTTAGTATGATAATCTCTAGATCCAATCACATTGCTGCAAATGGCATTATTTGATTATTTTTTATGGCTGAGTAATATTCCATTGTGTGTGCACATAAACATACATATGTAGGTATGTGTATACGTGTGTGTGTATGTGTGTATATATATATATATATATATATATATATATATATATATATACACACACACCACATCTTCTTTATCCATTCATCTATCAATCAATGGACATTTAGGTTGCTTCCATGTCTTGGCTATTGTAAACAGCACTGCAGTGAACATTGGGGTGCCTGTATCCCTGTGAACCATGGTTTTCTCTGGATATATGCCCAGGAATGGGATTGCTGGATCATATGGTAGCTCTATTTATACTGTTCTCCATAGTGGCTGTACCAATTTACATTCCCCAAATCAGCATAGGAGGGTTTCCTTTTCTCCACACCCTCTCCAGCATTTATTGTTTGTAGACTTTTTGATGATGGCCATTCTGAGTGGTATGATGAGGTAGCTGCAGTTTTGACTTGCATTTCTCTAATAATTAGTGATGTTGAGCATCTTTCCATGTGCTTTTTGGCCATCTGTATGTCTTCTTTGGTGAAATGTCTACTTAGAGCTTCTGCCCATTTTTTGATTGGGTTGTTTTTTTGATATTGACCTGCATGTACTATTTTGGAGATTAATCCCTTGTCAGTTGCATTGTTTGTTTGCAAATATTTTCTCGCATCCTGTAGTTTGCCTTTTCACTTTGTTGATGGTTTCCTTTACTGTGCAAAAGCTTTTAAGTTTAACTAGGTCCCATTTGTTTTTATTTATTTCCATTACTCTAGGAGACGGATCAAAAAAGATCTTGCTGTGATTTATGTCAAAGGGTGCTCTGCCTGTGTTTTCCTCTAGGAGTTTTATAGTGTCTGGTCTTACATTTAGGTCTTAAATTGATTTTGAGTTTAATTTTGTGTATGGTATTAAAGAATGTTCTAATTTCATTCTTTTACATGCAGCTGTCCAGTTTTTACAGCACCACTTACTTATTGAAGAGGCTGTCTTTCCTCTATTGTATATTCTTGCCTCCTTTGTTGTAGATTAATTGACCATAGGTGTGTGGGTTTATTTCTGGGCTTTCCATCCTGTTCCATTGATTTATATTTCTGTTTTTGTGCCAGTACCATACTGTTTTGCTCACTGTAGCTTTGAAGTCAGGGACTTTGATTCCTCCAGCTCTGTTCTTCTTCCTCAAGATTGCTATTTGGGGTCTTTTGTGTTTCCATACAAATTGTAAAATTTTTTGTTCTGTGAATAATGCCATTAGTAATTTCATAGAGATTGCACTGGATCTGTAGATTGCCTTGGGTGGTATGGTTATTGTAACAATATTCTTTCAATACAAGAACACAGTATATCTTTCCATCTGTTTGTGTCTTCTTCAACTTCTTTCATTAGTTTTTCTTACAGTTTTCAAAGTACACATCTTTAGCCTCCTTATGTAGGTTTTATTCCAGTGTTCCTTAAATTTTCGTGAAACTACTTCAGTTTTTTTCTTAGGACACAAAAACAGCATGAATCATATCAAGAAAGCTCTGTTTAACTCCAGGCCACTAAGATTTCTTCATTAAATTTTTCTAGAAATTGTACAGTTGTTTTAGATCTATGATGAGTGAGTTATTCACTGTATATGGTGTGAGATTAGGGTTGAGGTTTGAGGTTTATTTTTCAATATGAGGTCCAATTATTTCAGCACCATTTGTTGAAAAGAATTTTCTTGCTCCCATTGTAGTTCCTTGGCAGATTTGTTCAAAATCAATCAACCATATGGGTGCAATACTATTTCTGGACTGTCTATTCCATTAAACTATATGTCTATCACACTGTTTTAATTACTGTAGCTTACTATAAAGTCTTGCTAACTAGTATTACACTCCAAGGCTCAACACTTTCAAAATAGCCTTGACTATGCTGGGCTTTCCACTTCCATAAATTTTAGAATCAAATTGTCAATCTCTTGGGATTTTGACTGAGATTGCATTGAGGCTCCACATTAATTTTGTAAAATTTGACATTCTAACATTTATTCAGTCGCTAGATGTATGAACACTGTATAATTCTCAGTAATATTTTGCAGTTTTCAACATACACTTCTTGTACAGATTGTCTTATATTGATCTGTAAATATTTCAGATATTGCAAATGGTATTATTATTTAATCCAATTGTCAGTTGCTAGTATAGTATATAGAAATACTATCGTGTGTATTAACAAACACTGTGTCCTGCCATCTTACTAAAATCACTCATCAGTTTGCATAGTTTTTTGTAGATTCCTTGGATTTTTCTACTTAGATGATCATGTTATCTACAAATATGTATAGTCTTCTTCATTTCTTTTCAATCTGTTCATTTTACTTATTTTTTCTTACCTTATTGCACTAGTAGATCTCCCACACAAAATTAAATATTGAGCTGGTGAGAGCAGACATCCTTGTTTCTTTCCTATCAATCAATCATGGACATAAAGCATTCAGCCTTATGGATGATGTCAGCTGTAGGTTTTTCATCAGGTTGAGGAATTTTTCTTCCTATTGAGAGTAATTGAAAAAGACATAAGTAAGTGGTGAGATAGGTATATTATCAGTTCTTGCCATAGTGTACTGTAAGTGCAATGCAATTCCAAGCAAACTTCCAAAAGGCTTTTTGGTAGATATTGAAAAGCTGTGTCTAAAATTCCTAAGGAAACATAAAGGACCTAGAAATGCTAAAACAACTTTAGAAGACTTTGAAAAGTTGGAGGGATTATACTAGCTGACTTCAAGAGTTGTTCTAAAGCTACAGTAATCAAAAACTGTGATGTTAGAGTCAAGATAAATGGACTAGACTAGAATAGAGAAACTAGAAATAGATAGATATGGTTAGCTGACTTTAGACAAAAATTACTTGATGGAGAATAAATAGCTGTTTCAACAAATGCTGAAAAAAGTTGATATCGATATTCAAAAAATAACTAATTCATGTCTTGCAATATTTACAAAAAATTAACTCAAACTCTGGATCTAATACCTAAAACTATAACATTTCTAGAATAGACTGTAGGAGAAAAGCTTCCTTACCAAAAGGAGAAACCGACTTTTTATCCAAGTTAAGGACTTCTGCTCTTCTAAAGATACTGTTAAGAAAATGAGGAGACAGGCCACAGAGTGGTAGAAAATATCTGCAGTCAGTCAGTCACATATATCTGATAAAGGACTTGTGTCCAGAATATATAAAGAACACCAAATATTTCATTATAAGAAACAACCCAATTTAAAATAGGTATAGACTATTTCATGGCTAGAAGTCCCACCATAATACATATTATGTTTTGCAGAAAAGAATAGAGAGAATGAATGAAAAGCAATAGAAGTAACACAACAACAGGGCTTCCCTGGTGGTGCAGTGGTTAAGAATGCAGGGAACACGACCCCTGTTCCGGGAAGATCCCACATGCCACAGAGCAACTAAGCCTGTGTGCCACAACTACGGAGCCTGCATGCCTAGAGCCTGTGCTCCATAACAAGAGAAGCCCCCGCACAGCATTGAAGGCCCAAGACAGCCAAAAATTAATTAAAAAAAAATAAAGTAACACAACAGCACCAAAACTATATTGATGCATTGTGTATACACATCAGGGCATTGTCAGTAAAGAGAAAATCTACGTATTCACATCTTTGCCTCAGACCTGCTTCAGGAATTCAGGTAACAACACTAGGTTTGTCATCAACAATATTGGAAACAAGAAGACAGTGGAACACTTGCAAGTACAGATGGAAATTCTTTGATTGATTCTAGAATTCTATGCCCACAGATACTGTCAGGTAAGGGTGAGTTTGAACTCAGCAGTTCTAGAGTTCATAGGCTGTGTCTGAAAATACCTACTTTTTAGAGGCTGAATTACATCAGGAAAGAAAGTTAATCCAGAAAGAAGCCAGGAGTAAGTGTGAAGATACAGTTAACAGAAGTGAGAACTACTTGTTGCTAGGTCTAAATAAGTATTTGTTATGAAAAGAAAGGAATCTTAACAATAATATGAACCAATATTCTAGGCATTTTCCACACGGACATTGGGGTGGAGGCGAGGGGAAGAAAACTGAAAGCGTGTGAAATTTTTACATTGGTCTGGAGGACACACAGTTACTAATTAGCTGATTCTAGACTTTAAATGAAATGAAATAAAAACTACAGCAAGTTACAGAATTACCTCACATAGGGACTGCTCAGTTAATGATGTTGGCCCATAACAGCTCTTCAAATGAAATAGTATACCATTTTCTGGACACCACTCCTTTTTTTTCAGCATAATTGACATCACCTAAAAACACACTAAGTAAATGCCATCTGAGACGTGGTGTTTTCTAAGATGTTACATTTTCAAGCAGAGCCCTTCACCAAATTTACTAGACATACTTTCTCGTCAGAGAATATCATATGAAACAAATTTAAACTGCAGGTCACGGTTCAATGAGCCACAGCATTTTTATTTGTAAATTTATGCCAAGTGAGAAGGATGAAGAGTTGCTTTCTCAGCTCTTCAGTCTGTGCACTTTTTCCATATGTTTCTAGACTTACCCTTTATTTTTCCTAGATTGCTGTTTTGTTCTTTGATTTTATTTATAAAAGAGTTTGAGTGTGTGGTAAAAACATAAACTCAAATTGTTAACTAAGAAAGAGGTGCAGAATGATGAATGCACCTTCCAAAGAGCAAGCCCTGGCCTTCTTCTCTACTGAACACCACCTACTCTGGAGAGTACAATAAATCTGTATTACATTATGTATTTATTGGTTTTTATTGTTTATCTCATATAAAGTTTTTTAATTGTTCAATGTACATATTTCTATTTGTGCAAATTATGTGGGTCTCTAGGCTTGAAATGAAGCACATCTAATTTTTCCCGTTCCAAGTTGATAGACATGGGTTTCTCTATTTCAGCTCTAACAAACATGTGAAAGAGTTTACAAGTCATTGCTCTTGGCAGTGCAAGAAAAAGCTAGGAAAAGTGAAAACCAACAACTGTTCTTGAGCCTATCAAAGAACTGGGGTCACAGGGCAAACTGTCCCTCTAAAATCAGAGAGGCTGGAGCATCCAGAGAAATATAGCACTAGAAATTTGCTTACCTGGAGGGGAAGCCACAAGTTGTATAAACACAGTAGTAATCTTGACAATTTGCTGTAAGCTGAGTGCTAACTAGCTTGATCCTGACAAATTCCTGGGAGCTGCAATCAGTACTTACACTCTTTTGGGCTTTCCTTCTAGGAACCCTACAGCTTCACACAGTATGGATTCAAGAAAAATCTCCTGTGGCTCTGACAAGGGAAGGGGGAAAGCAGCAAGGGTAATCCTCTCATTTTCTTCTCTATAACAAAGACTGACTTATCTCACCTGGGGAAAGAGATTTCCTTCCCCTTGTAGTCCCTTCTAGCATTTGTATTTCACCTAAGAGACAAAGTTAACAGGTGACAGAACTTCAAGGAAATATACTGGGAACTTGCTACAAGGAAGATGGGAGGAGCTATGTGCCTTGAAGAGGGACAGAAACAGTTGGGAAGGCCACTCCCTGAGACGAAGCTCCACTAAAAGACTATTTCTTACCTCCTCTGCACCCAACAAACATAGCAGAGAATTATAACTGAAAAGCTATAAAACATAGACTCCCTCTGAGAAGTATGAATAGGACAAAGAAAAGCCTTAAAGCCATAAGACGAAACAAATAATGACACTAGGTAGTAGAGGCTCCACATTCTGCTATAGCAAACATTAAAACAGTCCAACTCATATCCAGATTACCATAAATCCTGCCCCTAAAAGGTCTATTTACCTGTAGCTACTATTGATACATGACAACTTTAACTTTTTTATTAAAAGGCAGTTTGGGGAGAAAAAGCAATCATCGTAAGAGATAAGGCATTTGAAATATAACCATGATTAATATGTTAATAAAAAAAATAGCATGCAAGATCAAATGGGTAATGTCAGCAGAGTTGTGGAGATTTCAAAAGTAAATGTTAGAAATCAAAAACAGAGTTAAAGAATGCTTTTGGCGGCTCATAAGTAGACTTAACACATAGTTAAGGAAAGAATTGGTAAACTTGAAGATAGATAGATCAATAAAAACTTCCCAAATTGAAACACAAACAGAAAAAGAGAGAACAGCCAAGAACTGGCAGAAAGAGAGAATGGGGCAGGAGAAGAAATGTTTGAGGTAATACTTGCTGAGAGGGTACCAAAATTATTGACAGACACCAAACCACAATTTTCAGAAGCTCAGAGAATACCAAAAACAACCACACCTAGGTGTATTATCTTCACCTGTAGAAAACCTTCCCAATATAGGAACAAGGGTAAGAACACAGCAAACTTCTCATCAGAATCCATGCAAGCAAAAGTAGAATACTGTAAAATATTGAAAGAAAATGTCCAACATAGAATTCAATGCAATGTCTAGCAAAAGTATTCTTTTAAAGTAAAGGAGACAGAGACTTTCTCAGACAAAAATATAGGACTGTGCTGCTGGTAACAAGTTCGCTATTAAAAAACTAAAAGAATTTCTTCAGGCAGATGGAAATTATCTACGTTAAGAACTTGGATCTACCTAAAGAAAGGAAGAGTGTCAGAGAAGGAATAGAGGTAAATATTTTATTATTCTTTATTCATCTAAAAGACATCTTTTTGTTCAAAGCAATAAAGGAACAATGTATTGGGTAAGTACAGCATATCGGTAAGTGAAATGTATTACAGAAATGTCACAAAGGATGGTTGGAGGAATTGAGAATACTCTGTTATACAGTCCCTGTACTATACATGAAGTTGTATAATGTTATTTGAAAGTCGATTTAGATTGTTTTTAATCTATACATTGTGAGCCCTAAGAAAACCACTAAAAACATTTTAAAAGGAAATATGATACATCAAGAGGAGATAAAAGAGAAACAGGAGGAAAGAACAAATGTAATGTTTAGAAAAAGATGGCAGATTTTAATCCAACTATATCAATAATCACTTTAAACAGTTTAACAATTAAAAGTCCACGATTGTCAGACCAGAGGAAAAAAACAGAATTATGTGCCATCTAGAAGAAAGCCACTTTAAATATAAAGACTCCAGCTAAAGTAAAGCAATGGTAAATGATATAAGGCTAACATCAATCAAAATTAAGCTGCAGTAACTATATTAATATCAGATGAAACAGATTGTCAGGGATTAAAGAAGGATGTTACATAATGATAGAGGGAAGTCAGTCAGTTCTCCAAGAACACATAAAAAATCATAAACATGTATGTAACTAACAAAAGAGCATCAAAATGCACGAGACTATGAGAATAGGTTAGTCTACTATTACATTTGGAGACTTCAACACAACTCTGTCAGTAATTGATAGATTAGGCAGGCCAAAAATCAGTAAAAACATAAGTGACCTGGACAGCACTATAAATCAATTTGATCAAATTGACATAAGTAGAATACTCCATCAAACAAGAGTAGAACACACATTCTTCTCAAGAACACATGAAATAGTCACCAAAATAGAAAGAATGATATACTAGGCCATAACATACACCTTAACATTTTTAAAAGAATAGAAATCATGTAGCGTATGCTCTCAGATTCCCACAGAATCAAACAAGAAATCACTAACAGAAAGATATAGCTGGAAAAATGCCCAAATATTTGGATATTAAACAGCACACTTCTAAGTAATCACTAGGTCAAATAAGTTTCAAAGAAATTTTAAACTAAATGAAACTATAACATCAAAATGTGCTTAGAGGGAGATTTATAGCATTAAGCACATACATTAGAAAAGAAGACAGATTTGCAGTTGGTTACCTAAATCTCCATCTAAGAAAACTACAGTAAGAAGAACACACTGAACCTAAAGCAAGCAGAGGAAAGGAATTATAAAAACTAGAAGAGAAAGCAACAAAAGTTAAACTAGGAAAACACAGAGAAAATGAATGAAACCAATAAGTGCTTATTTGAAAAGATTAATAAAAATTGATGAGGCTCTACACAGCTAAATCTGAAAAAGATGATACAAATATCAGGAATGAGACAGGGGTCATGCTACTCCCAAGGACATTAAAAGGATAAAAAGAAGTACTATGAACAACTCTATGCCCACAAATTTGATAACTTAGATAAAATGATCTAATGTCTTAAATTACAAAAATTACCAAATCTCACTTAAGGAGAGACATAGATAATCTGAATGTACCACAACTATTAAAGAAATTGAATTCATCATTTACAACCTTCCAAAAGTGAAATCACCAGGTTCAGGTGATTTAACTGGTGAATTCAACCACACTTTTAAAGAAAAATTTTCTCTTCATGAGGGAACACATCCCAACTCATTTTATGAGGCCATCATTACCCTAAAACAAAAACTTGGTGAAGACACTACAAGAAAGAAAACTACAGGCCAATATATAGCTCATAAAGGTAGACAAAAGATTTTTAACACAATACAAGTAAATTGACTCCAGCAACATATGAAAAGGATAATAGAGCACTACTGAGCAGAGTTCATTCCAGGGGAGTCAAGGACAGTTTGATATCATAAATCAATTTCATTATGTTAGTTAGCAGACTGAATAAAACCATATTCTCATATCAACAGATACAGACATTTAACAAAATTCAGCACCCATTTAGGATTTTTAAAAACTAGAATTAAAGGGAATTTCCTTAACTAGTGAAGGATATATTAAAGAACCCCTATAGCTAACAGTATAAGACACTGAATACTTGCTTCTTAAGTTTTGGACCAAAAAAAGATGCCATCTCTTACTACATACATTCAATATTATAATAGAAATCCCAGGGTAGTGCAATAAGAAAAGAAAAAGAATAAAAGTTACACAGCTTGGAAAGTAAGAAATGAAACTATTTTTATTCATGGATTACATGTCTATGTAGAAACTCTACCATATTATAAAAAACAAATAAACCCTTGGAATTAATAAGGGGGTATACAGCAAGGTTACAGGATACAAGGTTCAGTATACAAAACTCAACTGCTTTCCTTTACATAAGCAAACAAGCAATTGAAATTTAAAAAATTTTAAACACACCATATATAATAGCACCTAAAAAGGAACTACTTAGCTGTAAATCAAAAAAAGATGGGCAGGATCTGTATGTGGAAAACTATAAAACACTGGTAAGATAAATCAAAAGAAGATCTAGATAAATGAAGAGCAAGTCAAAACTCATGCATTAGAAGTTTCATAATTGTTAAGATGTCAGTTCTTCCCAACTTGTTCTACAGAGTTGCTGAAATCCCAATCAGACTCCCAGCAAGCTGTTTTTGGTAACTAATTCTAAAATTTATAGGGAAAAGCAAAAGACAGAGAACAGTTCCACAATGCTGAATCCAGAAGGACAAAGTTGAAGGGCTCACATTACCAAACTTCAAGACATAATAGGAGGAGGACACAAGATGGCAGAGTAGAAGGACTTGAGCTCACCTCCTCTTTTGAAAACACCAAAATCACACCTAACTGCTGAACAACCATGGACAAAAAAGACTGGAACCTACCAAAAAAGATATGCTATATCCAAAAACAAAGGAGCCACAACAAGATGGTAGGAGGGTCGCTTTCACAATATAATCAAATCCCATACCCACCAAATGGGCAACCCACAAAGTGGAAAATAACTATATCACAGAGGTTCTCCCACAGAAGTGAGCGTGAGCCCCACATCAGGCTCTCCAGCCTGGGGGTCTGGCATCAGGAGGAAGAGCCCCCAGAGCATTTGCCTTTGAAGGCCAGTGGGGCTTGAGTGCAGGAGCCACACAGGGTCCACTCTTGGAAAGCGCACACAAGGTTTCACATGCACTGGGACCCAGGGCAAAGCAGTGACTGCACAGGAGCCTGGGCCAGACCTACCTGCTGGTCTTGGAGGGTCTCCTGTGAAGGTGGGGGTCAGCAGTGGTTCACAGTGAGGGCAAGGACACCAGTGGTGGAGGCCCCAGGGAATACTCATCAGCATGAGCTCTCCCAGAGGTTGCCATTTTGGCATTGAGATGGGGACCCACCCAACAGCCTGCAGGCTCCAGTGCTGGGGTGCCGCAGGCCAAACCACCAACAGGGTGGGAACACAAACCCACCCATCAGCAGACAGGCTGCCTGAAGTCGTCCTGAGCCAACAGCTGCCTATCAACACACCACTTGACACAACCCTGTGCACCCAAGGGACAAGACCTGGCTCCACCCACCAATGGGAAGGTGCCAGCCAGTCCCTCCCACCAGGAAGCCTGCACAAGCTCCTGGAACAACCTCACCCACCAGGGGGCAGACAGCAGAACCAAGAAGAATTACAATCCTGCAGCCTGAGGAACAGAGACCACAAACAGAGAAAATTAGACAAAATGAGATGATGGCAGAGAAATATGTTGCAGAAAAAGGAACAAGATAATACCCCAGAAGAACAGCCAAGAGTAAAGATGATCCAGGATCTCGGAAAAAGAATGGAGTCACACAGCAAGAAGGTACAAGAAATGTTTAATAAAGAGAAGCTTCAAAGACCTTCAAAAACAAATCAGAAACAGTTAACAAAATGCACTATGAACATACATACCAATAATTACCTTAATCATAAACGGATTAAATGCTCCAACCAAAAGACAGAGACTGGCTGAATGGATACAAAAATAAGGCCCATATATATACTGTCTCTAAGAGACCCACTTCAGATCTAGGAACACATACAGACTGAAAATGAGGGGATGAAAAAACTTATTCCATGCAAATGGAAATCAGAAGAAAGCTGGAGTAGCAATACTCATATCAGACAAAATAGACTTTAAAACAAAGACTGTTACAAGAGACAAAGAGGGACACTACATAATGATCAAGGGATCAATCCAAGAAGAAGCTATAACAATTATAAATATATATGCACCCAACATAGGAGCACCTCAATACATAAGGCAAATGCCAACAGCCATAAAAGGAGAAATTGACAGTAACACAATAATAGTGGGGGACTTTAACACTCCACTTTCATCAATGGACAGATCATCCAGACAGAAAATCAATAAGGAAACACAGGCCTTAACTGACACATTAGACCAGATGAACTTAAGCATCAGAATACACACTCTTCTCAAGTGCACTTGGAACATTCTCCAGGATAGATCACATGCTGGGCCATAAGGAGAGCCTGGGTAAATTTAAGAAAATTGAAATCATATCAAGCATCTTACCTGATCACAACACTATAAGATTAGAAATCAACTACAAGAAAATAATCGTGAAAAACACAAACACGTGGAGGCTAAACAATATGTTACTAAACAACCAATAGATCACTGGAGAAGTCAAAGAGGAATCAAAAAATACCTAGAGATAAATGACAACAAAAACACGGCGATCCAAAACTTTTGGGACACAGCAAAAGCATTTCTAAGAGGGAAGTTTCTAGCCATACAGTCTTACCTCAGGAAACAAGAAAAATCTCAAATAAACAAACTAACTTTACACTGAAATCAACTAGAGAAAGGACAAGCAAAACCCAATGTTTGTTAGTAAAAAGGAAATCACAAAGATCAGAGAAGAAATAAATGAAGTAAAGACAAAGAAAACAATAGAAAAGATCAATGAAATTAAAAGGTGGTTCATTGAAAAGGTAAACAAAATTGATAAACCTTTAGCCAGACTCATCAGGAAAAAAAGGGACAGGGCTCAAATCAATAAAATTAGAAATGAAAAAGGAAAAGTTACAAAGGACACCACAGAAATACAAAGGATCATAAGAGACTACTATAAGCAAATAAATGTCAATAACATGGACAACCTAGAAGAAATGGACAAATTCTTAGAAAGGTACACTTTTTCAAGACTGAACCAAGAAGAAATTGAAAATGTGAACAGACCAATCAAGTACTGAAATTGAAGCTGTGACTGAAAAACTTCCAACAAACAAAAGTCCAGGACAGATGACTTCACAGGTGAATTCTATCAAACATTTAGAGAAGAGTTAACACCTATCCTTCTGAAACTATTTCAAAAAATTGCAGAGGAACACTCCAAAACTCATTCTATGAGGCCAAAATCACCCTGATACAAAAACCAGACAAAGAACAAAAAAAGAAAAACATAGGCCAATATCACTGATGAATATAGACGCAAAAATCCTCAACAAAATACAAGCAAACTGAATCCAACAATACAGTAAAAGGATCCTACACCATAATCAACTGTGATTCATCCCAGGGATGCAAGAATTTTGCAACATCCGCAAATCAATCAGTGTGATTACACCACATCAATAAATTGAATAAAAACCATATGATCATCTCAATAGATGCAGAAAAAGCTTCTGACAAAATTCAACACCCATTTATGATAAAAAAACCCTCCAGAAAGTAGGCATAGAGGGAACTTACCTCAACATAATAAAGGCCATATATGACAAACCCACAGCTAACATCATTCTCAATGGTGAAAAGCTGAAAGCATTTCCTCTGAGATCAAGCATTTCCTCTGAGGATGTCCACTCTTGCCACTTTTATTTAACACAGTTTTGTAAGTGTCCACTCTTGCCACTTTTATTTAACACAGTTTTGTAAGTCCTAGCCATGGCAATCAGAGAAGAAAAAGAAAGAAAAGGAATCCAAATTGGAGAAGAAGAAGTAAAACTGTCACTGTTTTCAGATGACATGATACTATACATAGAATATCCTAAAGATGCTACCAGAAAAGTCCTAGAGCTCATCAATGGATTTGGTAATGTTGCAGGATACAAAATTAATACACAGAAATCTCGTGCATTCCTATACACAAGATCAGAAAGAGAAATTAAGGAAACAATCCCATTTACCATCACATCAAAAAGAATACAATACTTAGGAATAAACCACCTAAGGAGGCAAAAGACCTGTATTAAGAAAACTATAAGATGCTGATGAAAGAAATCAAAGATGACACAAACAGATCGAGAACTATACCATGTTCTTGGATTGGATGAATCAGTATGGTTAAAATCAGGGCACTATCTAAAGCAATCTACAGATTCAATGCAATGCCTTTCCAATTACAAAGAACTAGAACAGAAAATTTTTAATTTGTTTGGAGACACAAAAGACCCTGCATAGCCAAAGCAATCTTGTGAAAGAAGGACAGAGCTGGAGGAATCAGGATCCCTGACTTCAGACTATACTAGAAAGGTACAGTAATCAAGACAGTATGGTACTGGCACAAAAACAGAAATATAGATCAATGGAACAGGATAGAAAGCCCAGAATAAACCCACGCACCTATGGTCAATTAATCTACGACAAAGAAGCAAGAATATACAATAGAGGAAAGACAGCCTCTTTAATAAGTGGTGCTGGGAAAACTAGACAGCTGCATGTAAAAGAATGAAATTAAGAACATTGTTTAACACCATAGACAAAATTAAACTCGAAATCGATTTAAGACCTAAATGTAAGACCAGATACTATAAAACTCCTAGAGGAAAACATAGGCAGAACACTCTTTGACATAAATCACAGCAATATCTTTTTTGATCCGTCTCCTAGAGTAATGGAAATAAAAACAAAAATAAACAAATGGGACCTAATGAAACTTAAAAGCACAGCAATGGAAACCATAAACAAAATGAAAAGACAACCTACAGAATGGGAGAAAATACTTGCAAACGAAGTGACCGACTAGGGTTTAATCCCCCAAATATACAAACAGCTCATGCAGCTCAATATCAAAAAACAACCCAATCAAAAAATGCACACAAGATCTAAATAGACATTTCTCCAAAAAAAAAAAAACCAAAAACATACAGATGGCCAAAAGGCACATGAGAAGATGCTCAACAGTGCTAATTATTAGAGAAATGCAAATCAAAACTACAATGAAGTACCACCTCACACCAGTCAGAATGGCCATCCTCAAAATGTCTACAAATAATAAATGCTGGAGAGGGTGTGGAGAAAAAGGAACTCTCCTACACTGTTACTGGGAATGTAAATTGGTTTAGCCACTATGGAGAACAGTATGTGTTTCCTTAGAAAAGTAAAAATAGCATTACTATATATTCTGCAACTCCAATCCTGGACATATATCTGGAAAAGACGAAAACTCTAATTCAAAAAGATACATGCACCCCAACGTTCCTAGCAGCACTACGTACAATAGCCAAGACATGGAAACAACCTAGATGTCCATCAACAGATGAATGGATAAAGAGGATGTGGTATATATATGTGTGTGTGTGTATGTATATACATATATATACACATATATATGTATATATATATATACACATACACACCCATACATACAACAGAATATTACTTGGCTATAAAAAAGAATGAAATAATGCCAGTTGCAACAACATGGATGGACGTAGAGATTATCATAGTAAGTGAAGTAAGTCAGAGGAAGATAAATTTCATATGACATCACTTAGAGGTGGAATCTATAAATTGATACAAATGAACTTATTTATAAAACAGAAACAGACTCACAGACTTAGAAAACAAATTTATGGTTACCAATGGGGAACAGTTGGGGGAAGGATAAATTAGGAGGTAGGGATTAACATATACATACTACTATATATAAAATAGATAATCAACAAGGACCTTCTTGCATAGCACAGGGAACTCTGCTCAATATTCTGTAATACCCTATATGGGAAAAGAATCTGAAACTAACACAACATTGTAAATCATATACACTCACATAAAATTTTAAAAAAAGCAAAAAAAACATATCTGATAAAGGACTTGTATTCAGAAAAAAGCACTCTTACAATGGATTATTAAGAAAAAATACTTTGTTAAAAGGGCAAACCGTTTGATCAGATAATTCACCAAAGAGTATATATGACTAAGTGAGGAATGAAAAGATGCTAAACATCTCTACAGAATTGAAATGAAAATTAAAACCAGATGAAAAACTATTACACATCCAATAGAATGTCTAAAATAAAAAGACCACCAATCTCAGTCTCAGCGAGGATGTGAAGTAGCTAGACCTCTCAGACATTGCTGGTGTGAATACAAAGTTATATAGCCACTTAAAACATCTTGGCAGTTTCTAAGTATTTACACTTACCTTTACCGCTGGTCCAGCATTCCCACTTCTGAGTACTTATTCTAAGGAAATGAAAACATAGGTCTGTTGAAAGATCTGTACTCAAATGTTCATATGGGCTTCAGTCTTCGTAGCTAAAAACGGAAAATAAACCAAAAGTATATTAATTGGTGAATTAATAAACATATTGTGGCATATCCATTCAATGAATACTACTCAGCAGTATGAAAGTACAAACTATTGAAATAATCAACATGATGAATCTCAAAAGCATCATGCTAATAAAAGAAGCCTGACACAAAAGACCATCTTATATGATTCCATTGGATTAAAATTCTAGTAAAGGCAAAACTACAGAAATAGGAAGCATCAGTGGTTGCCTATGGCTGTCACAGGAAGGTGCTGACTGCAAAGGGGCAGGAGGAAACTTGTGGGGGTGATGGAATTATCCTGTATCTTGACTGTTGTTATTAAACGACTGTACATGTTTGCCAAACTCATAAAGTTGTACATTTAAAATTCGTGATTTTTTTTTTTTTTTTCTATGTCAAGTTCACCTCAACAAAGCTGATAAAAAAGAAAGGCTCAGGAATGACAGAGAAAATAAAGAACTATTTTTCTTTGGGAATTAAGAGCTGAGGATAATATAGTAAGCCAGTTGGAATACTTTCATTCCGTCGGATTCAGAAGTGACTACTAGAAAACTCTCTTAGTTCCACTGGTTTGTTTCCTTGTCCTTAAGGTTAAAGATCAATTTTTCCTTTATTGGCCAAGAACCTTTAAAATTTCAGTTTTGATAAGAAAAGGGTAAAGAAATGCCAGTATTCTCTTTTCCTCATTTCTGTGGGGAGACAGTATGGGGGAGGGGGAGTTTGTGATTGGGCTGGTAAAGTCCTCCCCCTCGCCCCACGAACTCCAAGACTGATTGTCCTGCCCCACCATAAGACTGGGATCAGACATGAACCTACAGAAGGAAGGACATTGTGAATCTTTTCCTTACTTGCCTTAACAGCTGCTTAGGCCTAAAAACTGTCTAGCTCTAAAAGATCTGTAGCACAACAGGAAGTGTGGACTCAAGATAATTCTACCTACAGTGAAAAAAGCCCAGAGGCGAAGGTAATCATTTTCAGCTATTCTTGTTAGCTTGCTACACACGTATCAATGGCTTCATTACCAAACACGGTCACACAGAAGTATTTAAAAGTTTACTTCTATTTGGAACATCTTTATTCCATCCTTTTATGGATTTTTCATCTTCCCTAACTGTCATCTTCAGCGTTTGCAGCCCTTCTCAAGAGAGAGGAAGAAAAATACGTTGTGTGTATAATATATGCTGATTCAACCCTGTTGCTATCACCGCGCACAGGAGAGATGGGGAGTCATAAGTTATGAGTTATCCCCTCACTCCCTCATTCACAGAGATAAGAACATAGAAATGCCATCCCAGCATTTAGGCAAGATATACACACCAGGAATGGCGGAGAACAATAAATTGTCCCAGCAACTCCAATACTCTTTCCACAATAAAATGGTAGGATGGAGGGAAGCAATGGAAGCCTTTGGAATAAAATCACTGTGCCACCACATTCAATCTTTATTTGGATAAAAATTCTCCCTGTATTTTCAGTGTTCCAGCGGCTACAGGGATCAGAGAGCCTCTAACCACACCTATCTGTACATGGAATGGGTAGATTCAAGGAGATGGTTCTCTGGTTCAAGAGCTAGATTTGTTTGTGGGGTTTAGGGGACCATGAGACACTGCAAACTCTGTGAGCAATGACCCTAAAAAAGAGCTTCGACTTTGTAACCTTGAACCCGTTCTTCACCATACTCAGTACAAATGTGCATCCCACCGCACTACCCATGTTAATTTCTATGCACAATGGCCTATTCCTGGATTTGGGGCTTCAAGATCCTCATTTAAGTGTTTTCCCATATTGTAACTTTGTATATTTGGAGCTCTGAAAATCATAACAACAATCAATTCTGGTCTTTGCATGAGATAATCACTGTCCTACCAAAGTTCACCCCCCAGATTGCAATTCTACAGGAATTTGTGAAGCTGCGGTATTAAAATCCCGTAAGATATATGTAGAGTAACCCCATGATATTTACAGTTCCATATATTTTTCTCCCCAGCAACATGTAGCTCTTTAAAGAATGTACTTAAAAATAGTAAACATATTTCAAACTTTCTTACATGTCCAAGTCCTGTCATACATTCTCCTTGCAAAGCAGCATGAGAACTTGGAAGAAAAATATTAAAAGACCATTCCAGAAAGGTTTTACATGTGGACTCTTGTTTGTGGCAAACTCATCTTTCATCCTTAGTGAGACCATTAGAACTGCACGGGAACCTTAAAGACTGTTAAGATGATTAAGAGCTACATTTAATAGTTGTTCCGGTAGCATCTTGACAAACATTTTAATTTTATATCTCTCAAGAAAGCCCATAAAACAGCATGACCTAAAATTTTTTAACAAATATATTAATAAAAATTTAAACAGGCATGTATTACTTATGCTATTTTGAGTTAATTACATAACAATATTGCCTTAGTATACACCTTAATTAGATTAAATATTGATCAGTGCACTTTCCCACTTGCCACTGATATTTCATTAACACATAATAACTGTCTTGTTATATCTAGATGTAACTTTAAATTAATTAAAGGGTCTGGCTGGAAATGAAAAGTTACAGAAAGATGTACAAAGCTAGCCCTTTTATACGTAAACAGGATTGGAAACCCCAGCCTATGAATTCAAGCAGGGAAGAAAAATTAAACTCTACCTATTTTAAGGATTTAAAGTAATTAGATCTATGAACACTGATCCACAATTTTTTTTTTCCATAGGGTTTCAGAAGTCATATCAGTTAGAATAACTCTGTATTAAGGAAGAGGTTATGAAATATTACAATTATTCCTGAGGATTATGGTCTTTGTTTATTTCAGCAAAAGAACCTAGATTTTAAACAGCATCGAAGATTTCTTAGCATGTGATTTAAGGCTGTTTATTTTCATGCTGATGAGCTGAGAGCTGTTTCAATGGGGAGATGCTGTAATTTTCCCATGATCTGGAAAATAATTCATGGCACTTTTTAATGTTGTCATTAACTGTCACGTCTCTTGAGTTAAATATGAGCCCTGTCATTTGGAAGTCAGAAAGCAGCTCCTAAATTTCTCAATTTCATTAGCAATTGATTCAAATCATTTCTCGAAAATAGTCTGAATTGACATATGAATTGTAGTGGTTCCTCAGCTTGGTGATTAATTAATCAAGCCATCAGGTTCACATTAAACTATTTATCAATCTTACGATTTCCTGCTTTTCAGAAAAAATTAAACAGCACTCTAATGATATTTTATGAGTTTTGAGAAAAATTAAAATGGGACCAAAAAAATAATCTGTCCTTCCTAATTCATGAAGCTCCATGATGTCAATTTCTGTAAGGCAAGACACTAAAAGGAGGAGATGGGGCTGGAATCTCTACCCCAGGGAAGGCAGGGTCATTTCTATAGGTCTCAGTTTCTTCACATGTAAAATAAGAAAATTGAACTAAATAATCTCTCACTTTCAAAATTATGTTTGTCTGTGAATCAAAGTGTAATATGATAGTTATGGTTACTTTTAATTTTACTATTTTGGTGTGTGCCATTGTCCTTACATTAAAAACAAACAACCTAGGGTTACTGATAGAGCCTTAAAGACTCCACATTAAAATGATAATTGATGTTCTTGGATCAGCTAGGGACACTGTTCTGCAATTTGCATTTAAAATACAATTTTCTCCTCAAGGCCACGTTAGTCTGCGTTTTTTCTAATGGGCTATTATAACAAGGGACCACAGTCAGTTGCTTTGGCCCAGAATGACAGTATCAACTTTTCCAAGATTGGGCCACACCAAAAGCTGTTGGCTGAGAAAACTGCTGGCAAAACATCATGTGTTTGCCGATTTAATTTCATTCAAACTTTGCTGAGTTCAATTAATAGCTAGTTCTTTTCATAATAATCCACCAGCCAACTGAATTCAGCCCCCTTTCTTTCAAATTTGCTGTGTGTATAACTACAAAACTAATGAATGTCTCATTCTACACAAATCCCTCCGGCATTATTTATAGAAAACTGAAGATTATCTCTTAAAGCTAACTGCGTTTTAAGTGTTGGGCTGCCTCTGGTGTCCTAGGACAGAGACTTCAAGCCACACAGGAAGAACCCTCTGTGTGCAAGGCAGTTTGAGTGGACTTCCATTCCCTGCCTGCAGTGCTGGGACAAAGGCCAGAGGAGCAGTGTCTAAAACGACACAGGAGAAAACTGTAATTCGAAAAGATACATGCACCCCAATGACCTTTGCAGCTCTATTTACAATAGCCAAGACATGGAAGCAACCTAAATATCCATCGACAGAAACAAATGGGACTTAATGAAACTTAAAAGCTCTTGCACAGCAAAGGAAACCATTGCTAAAACAAAAAGACAATCTATGGGATGGGAGAAAATATTTGCATACGATGTGACCAACAAGGGATTAATTTCCAAAATATACAAACAGCTCATACAGCTCAATATCAAAAAAACAAATAACCCAATCAAAAAAATGGGCAGAAGATCTAAATAGACATTTCTCCAAAGAAGACATACAGAAGGCCCACAGACACATGAAAAAATGCTCAGCATCGCTAATTATTAGAGAAATGCAAATCAAAACTATAATGAGGTATCACCAGTCAGAATCATCCAAGTCTACAAATAATACGTGCTGGGGAGGGTGTGGAGAAAAGGGAACCCTCCTACACTGTTGGTGGGAATGTAAATTGGTTTAGCCACCATGGAGAACAGTATGTGTTTCCTTAAAAAACTAAAAATAGCATTACCATATGTTCTGCAATTCCAATCTGGAAAAGAGGAAAACTCTAATTCAAAAAGATACGTGCACCCCAACGTTCCTAGCAGCACTATTTACAATAGCCAAGACGTGGAAGCAACCTAAACGTCCACTGACAGATGAATGGATAAAGAAGATGTGGTACATATATACAATGGAATATTACTCAGCCATAAAAATGAAAGAAATAATGCCATTTGCAGCAACATGGATGAACCTAGAGATTATCATACTAATTGAAGTGAGCCAGACAAAGACAAATCTCATATGATATCACTTATATGTGAAATCTAAAAAAATGATGCAAATGAACTTATTTACAAAGCAGAAATAGACTCATAGACATAGAAAACAAACTTATGGTTACCAAAGGGGGAAAGGGGCATGGGGAGGGATAAATTAGGAGTTTGGGATTAGCATATATACACACTACTATGTATAAAATAATCAACAAGGACCTACTGTATAGCCCAGGGTAATATACTCAATATCTTGTAATAACCTGTAAGGGAAAAGAACTTGAAAAAGAATATCTATCTATCTATCTATCTATCTATCTATCTATCTACATAACTGAATCACTTTGCTGTACACCTGAAACTAACACAACATTGTATATCAACTATACATCAATAAAATAAATAAATAAAATGACACAGGCAGTTTTCATGGCTCATCTCTCAGCCACTCGCTTCTCAGGAGGGTCAGGGGGATTCGTAGAAATGAAATGTCTTTTTCCTCCATTTCTTCTCATTCTCAGGGCCAGATGTGGCTGGTTCCCCCTGCACAGCATCAACTACAGAGAAGTGGCCTTGGACTGAGGGAGGAACACAGAGAAGCCACCCCAGGAGGGGTCTTCCTGGAGGCTGGGTGAAGTGACTTTTCTCTTCAAAAGCAGGGAAATGCCTAGCATCCTGGGGAAATTTGGGGTCTCAGCTTGGACCACAGTGGCGCTGGGAATCCCCTACCTCTACCCCTGCCACAGACACACATGCATTTTATGGATAAGGAGAGCAAGAGCCAGAAAAATAAGTAACTTGCCCAAGAATGAAACTTTTTGGAAAGCTATGTCCTATAGGGGAATGGGATGGAAATGGAAAAGCAGAAAGGCTATTTGACACACAAACCCACAAAGGATCTCATGTTAAGACGTTACCTCCATACTAAGTGAAGTAAGTCAGATAGAGAAAGACATATCATATGATGTCACTTATATGTGGGATCTAGAAAAAAAAAATGATACAAATTAACTTACTTACAAAACAGAAACAGACTCACAGACACAGAAAACAAACTTACGGTTTGTAACTTACGGTTACCAAAGGGGAAAGCAGCGAAGGGATACATTAGGAATTTGGGATTAACAGATATACGCTACTATATATAAAACAGATAAACAACAAGGAATGGCACAGGAAGCTATATTCAGTATCTTGTAATAACCTATAATGGAAAAGAATCTGAAAAAGAAAATATGTATGCTGAGTCCCTTCGCTCACCTGAAACATTGTAAATCAACTACACTTCAATAAAAATAAACTTTAAAAAAGAGACTTTATCTCCAAACGAGGTTGTTCACACAATTGCTAAGATGCGTGACAGAACTGGGGAAAAAATAAAGTTCATCACACAACCCAAAACTTGTGTTCCATTGTGGAAAAATACTGTCTATAACCCCTATTTTATCAATTCTGTGATTATCTTATGTGTAGCACAACTATATTGCATTTTGTTAAGTTAAAGAGTTCATTTGTTCAGCATATTTAAAAGTATAATAAAATATTTTAAAATATAACTGTTTCAATTTCACTCCTTACCCGCCCACCCCACCAGTATACCAGAAGCCCCAAGAAAATGGAGAAGCCTAGGTCTCTTTGGACCTCACATTTGTACTGGGTATCCTTCATTTTAGTCTACACAATGCCAGAGTCCCACCCCGTGGGAAGACAAAGCCATGTATAAAAGGAAAATAACATATGGGAAAGGACGTCACAGGTACCAAATGAACCACCCAAGCCCTATGACAGCCTTGGTCCATTGCCAAAAGACACCTTCAATTATATTAATTAAGAGAAGGAAAAATCCCTCACCTCTAGAGCATATCCTACTCCTGCTATTTTGTTATAATGCACTTGTAATGCCTAACTATCCCGAGCCCTTTCTGGAATATGCCATGCTTTCAGACTCCTGGGCTAGCACCATGAGGATGGAAAGGAATCGCATTTGCAAATGTCAGCCTACCTCATCCATCTCCCCTCATTCAAACAATACGCATTTGAGGTTCAGCAATTGTAGTTATATATTTTTCCTTAATGTTTTTGTAAGGTAATGGTTCTCTTATCTGAAATTCATCAGCCTGCTATAAATTTAAAGTCCATTACTGCCAATAGAGAAAAGCTAAGCACCAAACCACTTTCAATAAATTTGCACTTATGCAATTGAACTGATACGGCCTCAGAGGAAAAGGTGAAACTCATCTTGAGATATTTAAGTTAGTCTGAGTCACTGCTTCGTCTGGTGTTAAATTGGATCCATCGAGAAATGTAGGGCAGTACTCATCAGCCCTGAGTTGTAAGAAGAGATTTTAGGCTGAAAAAAATTCTGTCTCCAGCATTCATTATTAGGCGGTGTAATTCTAAGAAACCGCTGGCTGGCTCTGTTATTTGACACAACTAAATGCTACAAATGCAAACCCTGATGGATGAATATTTTTATGAACAGCATTAATCAGGCTTGGGCAAGCCCAAGGCGTAGAGATTTGTCATGTCCAGTCGTGAAGCTGCAAGTGAGAATGTCTATACACTCAAAGCCAAGAGGGCAATTACAAACATTTGCACAAGGCTTCAGGATTTACAGATAATACCGCTTTTACTTTATACACCCACCTGGATAAAACAATCGTTAGTTACCATCTTCTGTTCCTGATGAGGGAACTGAGGCCCAGATATGTGAAATAACCACCTTTACCAGGTGTGTAAAAGCAGTGACTTGATATCACGTCCTCCTGGCTCTGTGTTTTTGGCAGTGGAAGATCAAGAACACACCCAATTCATGCTCATGACACATGAAAGCATCACCGTCACCATGGCAGACCACAGGGAATGATCAGTGTGAATTGTTAAGTTGTCAGTGATGCATTGCAAACAGTTTCCCTGGAGAAGTAACAAGTTCCTGACCACAGTATTGTATGCAAATAAATAAACAAATGCTAAAACAAAACAAAAAACAAACAAACAAAAAACCCCAAAACCAAAATCACACCCAATTTAGCAGCCTCAAAAGGCTGCCAGGATCTCTTGGTGAAGAAGGACATCTGGATCAGGAGCCAAAAGGATAAAATGTACTCTGTGGGTACAAAGAGTCACTGCTGCATCTCCCTTGGAGGGTCAGCCTCCAGAGGTTGACCACCTGAAGCAGTTCAGCTTGGGGAGAGGGGTCTGCTGGCCAATTAGAGTTGATGGTTTTACAGGCAGAAGACAACATGACCAGGCAAGAGCTCCCAGGCTATTAGAGACTGAGGATTTAGAAATTTAAGATAAGTTCTATTTATGGTTGGAAAAAAACACCTCTCTGTGGACTTGAGCATGGGAAGTTTAGCTCCCAGGACATAATGAGCACGCTACAAGTTGTAGGGGCTTAGCTGTCAGACATCCACACACACAACCTCAACCCTCCTCAAGCCCTTCTCCCATCCCCACCCTCAGGGCCCATTCTGAGGCCAGAACTGGCATCACATACCAGTTGCAAGAACTGAACAGCATTTGCACTTAATTGGACGATATACATTATTCATGAGCCTTGAGTCTGTGATGATTTTGGCATTCATTAGGGGGGAAAATGGGGCATTAGTTTTCTTGGTACAAAACAGTCCGTATTAAACTTCATTTGCCATCCACTTTTCAATGTGAGGAATTAGAAATGCTTTTAAGCAAAGTTAGGAACTATGAAATAGCTAGAGAACAAGCAGCAGCAACTTCTAAAGATGGCGAACAAAGGGGTAAAAGCTGGGATTTCCCGATGTCTCAGTACTCACAGCTCTAAGCTCTGAGTATAGGACAGGGAGAGTCAGCCTAAAATTCAAGGAGGGGAATAAAAATTGCAATGATAGTAACGATAAATGTTTGTATGTATATACATAGACTTACGTACATATATACCATATATATTATATACAAAAATCTATATTTTATATTTGCATATATATAGGTATATATATATATACACACACACACACACACACACACACGTACACATATATATTCAAAATTTATTTCAAAGCAGTGGATGAGTTATGCAGTTTTTGCCCTACCTCTATTTTTCCAAAATTAAAGGCATCATCTTCTGCGGGATAAATGAGGCCTAGTTTAGGGTTGTATCATGCCCTTTTTCATTCCATTTGGAATAAAAACTTCAAAACCTATCAGGAGCTTTTGTAGACTGAGGTTGAATCTGCCTAGTTTCCTTTGTCACAAGTGTATCTAGAGCCTCAGAACTGGGATCAACTAAGTCAATCACTTTAGTTTGCAAATGAAGAAACTGAGGCACAATGAGGGGTCCCGGAGCTCTAGTGCTCAGGGGATAAGAAGTGAAGAAAATCGGACTTTCTTGGCAACTTTCATGCACCCCCTGCCCCACGTGGTCACAGCTCCCTGGGAAAGCCGTTTAGTCAGAGGCTTTCAAGTCAAACAAATCTGGTGCAAACACTACAGGATCGTGGGCAAGGCTCTTCATCTCATGAAGCTTCCATTCTTCAATTATAAAAGAAGATACATTTTGGAGGTTTGTTAGAAGGTTAGAAGAGATAACTACAGCTAAAGCCCTTAGGACAATGCCTAGTGTACACTAAACCTCCGTAAAGATTCACTGCGATTGTCCTATTTCCTTTATTATAAAGTCTGAACACGCAGCTCACCTGCACAATCTAGCTACTGCTTGCTAGCTGTCCCACATGGGTGACATTTGTCTAATTTTCCCAGTTAGACGGGGAGTTCCTTAGATCAGAGTCGTCTTGTAGTCCCACTTAGTATTCTCCATGCCTGGCCTTAATTCAGCTAGTGGGCGCTCAATAATGATAAGAATTGTGTTTTACATGGTGGGACAGTTTGTAACATGGAGTCCTCTCACGCATCCCTATGATGATGCACCTGCCAACAGAAATTGGTGCTGATTGTGCTTTAATACTGCAGAAAAATCCCATGTACGAGACTGCTGACAAGCAAAGTTCCCCTCTTTGTCTCAGTTATTGCTCACAAGGGCCCAGGCAGGCAGATACCACCCCCCCCCATTAAATAGAGGAAGACAGTGAGTTTTGGGGGAAAAGGAGTTATATGCCTGAAGTCCAGCAACAAAGGGATGGGCCTGGAAAATAATCTCAGGGTTCCCACCCTACATCCAGCACGGATTCCACTCGATACCCCTTGTCTTGGGGTAGACTCACTGTCTATTGCTGTGGGTTCAACACAAAGCGAGGTCCCTGTTTAAGGATGGTGCTTTCAGAAGAGTAGGATAAGTAGGTTGGCTCATTTCTGGAAGTATTTTATTTGAGAAGTCTCCAAAGCCTGAGTAAAGGGACTGCCCGTCACTGAGGTCTGAACCATAGCTCCAAGGGGCTCATCACAAAAGCGAAATTTCTTGGAAGTTTCCCGTTAAAATTCATGTCCATTTGCGTCAAACCCACATTAAAATGTGTGTTTCTTTTAATATACATTTCCTCCTTCAATCTAAAGGAAAACAGGTATTCCAAGAAAATGCACCATTTTTTCTTACAGTTCAGGCCACCCCTGGCCCACAGCTGTACACTGAGATTCAAAAGAATGCTTGAGGGCTATCTCTAGAGTAATCCCCAAATCTCAGCTCCAGCCCACATGTGTGATGATGACCCCACAGCCTACGATCATCGGGGCACAGCTAATGGTCCTCAGCGAGGGTGAGGGTGTGCCTGCAGACAGCAACTGGGCTGACCCTCTGTCAATTTTTCTTAAGGAGCCACTGAGGATGCCCGCTTTCCCACAAAAGCCCTAGGAGCAGCCAAACTCATTTCTCTTCTGTCCATGTGTATTAATTCCTGTTTCTGTAATGAGATACAGAAGAGAAAAAAGGGGAAGAGGACTGATGTAGAATCAGATTGGGCCTGATGAGTTATGGAGCCTGCCTTCTCATCAGTGATGTAAAACAGCCCGGGCTCTATTTACTGCTGCTGTCAGCAGGATCGATAAATAACATTTTCAGTGACATGAAGAGGGAACGCGTGAGCTCAATGAAATGAAGGGGAGCCAGAGGTAGACGCAGACAATGGCCTTTTTCTCTCCCTGCCCTGGCAGGAGTCACCTGTTTGGCTGGGAGAGACAAGGGGGTATAAATTCGGTCTGGCTTTTAAAAAGGGAAGAGGACGCATCCCCAGGAGGAAGAGAGGGCTCCTCTGCTGAGAGGGGAGGTGAGGGAGGGCATGGTCCATTGTCACCATCACTTCCCTCCTGTATCGAGCCACACCCTGTCTGAGCTGATAAGCCACCATCAGCTGGCCTGGGTGGGCAAAGCCCCATCTTCTTGGCCACTTCAGAGGGAGGTGGTGTTTGACTTATTGTTTATACTTGAGAAAGAGTACAGCGCTAAGGTGGAACCCAGAGGAGATTCGTTTGACTGCCAGAGGGCTGAGAGGATGCTGACCATTAAGAAAGGCCTCCGTGGTTAGAGAGGTGAGGTGGGGTGACCCACAGTACAGCAGAATTCCAGTTCCCTCCAGCAAGAGTTTGGAAGTCAAGAATTGACATGATCACAGAATTTCCACTTCGAAGGAATCTCCGAGGTAATCTTGTCCAACCTCCCACTAAATATCAGAATCCTCTGCTCAGTACTCGTGAGGGGCAGACCCAGCCTCTGAACACAGGGGGACCACGGACTCTTTCCATTATAGGCGCCCTGCAAGCTGCAGGGGTGGTTGAAGCATCCGATGCAAGGCAGCAGCCACAGCAACCTGCAGTCTGTCTGCTTTGCAAGGCAGGTGAGACTGGCATTCTGCTGGCGGGCTGGGATACCAGGTGTACCCAAGTGCCCCCCGCACAGCCCCTCCTGCCTTTGCTTTGGGGACAATTTGCAACAAGATGCTCTCAGCTGAAAGCATAGTAAAGAAGCTCAGTTTCAGGTACAGTGGAAAAATAACTTTGGGGACTTCATTTGCATTAATGTTTCTTTCCCCTGGAACCTTCCTAGCATGTTCATTTGGGCTAAAAACCATGCGCTGTTAAGAGTCATTTATAATATCTCAGACTCTTTGTGGCGTTTAAGAGTTTTGGCAGAAACCAGTGTGATAGATCCAGAAGCATCTGGGGGAGAGAGAGGAAGAGAAAGGAGGAAGTCATTAGTGTGGGAGAAGAAGAAGGGTGGGCAGAGAGAGGAGAGAGACAGATAGAAAGCAAGAAAGAAAAAGGGGAAACAGGGAAAAAGGAAATAGAAGGACAAAGAGAAAAAAAGAAGAAGGGGGCTGAGCAAAAGGAGAGGTGTGAAGGGAGTAGTGAGAGACTCTTCAGCAAATCCTATTCTCCTCAACTCTGCTACAAATTTATAAACACTGTTAATTGGATGGAAGACGACATCACCAAACAAAGCTCTTCTCCAGACACTGTGTTGAAAAGTGCCAAGACATAGAATCAGAAGATTATATATATAATCATAAGTCAAGCTCTCCCTTGACTTATGATGGGGTTATGTCCCGATAAGTTCATCGTGAGTTGAGTACATCATAAATGGAAATGCATTTAGTTCCTCTAACCTACCAAACACCACAGCTTAGCCTAGCCCACCCTAAACATGCTCAGAACACTTACATTAGCCGACAGTTGGGCAACGTCATCTAACACAAAGCCTATTTTATAATCAAGTGTTGAATCGCTCGTGTAATTTATTGAATACTGCAATGAAAATGAAAAACAGCATGGCTGCCTGGGTACTGAGTAGTTGTATGTTGGTTGTCAGTCAGGGTTGACCGTGAGCCATGGCTGCCGCTCCCAGCATCATGAGACAGTCTTGCAACGCATATCACTTGCCCAGGAAAAGATTAAAATGAAAAATTCAAAGTACAGTTTCTACTGAATGTACATTGCTTTCACGTCATCGTAACACTGCAAAATCATAAGTTGAACCATCGGAAGTCACAGACTGTCTATATGTATATTCCAGACTCTAATCCCAAGTATTCTTTGGGGAAATCCAATGAAATCCTTCTGGCTACTGGAATATGTCATACTTAAAGTCCTTTTTAATACTCATAATAGTGGGTGCTTACTAGATGCCATGCATTGTTCAAAGTACTTATCAGTATTAATGCATCGAATCCACATGCCGGGCCTACAAAATTGGGGCCATTACCGTGCTTATTTTGCCAGCAAGCATAGAGACTGAGTAACTGTCTAGGGTCACAGAACCAGGAATGCAGGAGCCAGGATTTGCTCCGAGGCAATGTGGCTACACAGCGTAGGCATTGGACCACCTTATGATTCTGCCTCCCAATCACTTTTGTATCATTCATTCATTCAAGAGACACTTACTGAGCTCCCCATCAGCCAGGCTCGGAACCTCCCCCAGCAACAACACCTGGGCACAAAGGACACAAGCAAGAACAGGTGCAATCTCGGCTCAAAAGGACAATGGGTCTGATGAATAAGACCTCACGATGAAAGGTAACTGCATGGTCATTTGTCTCCATGCTCTCAAAAAGATAAGCAAGATAGGCTCACAGGAATTTGCATTTCTAATAAGCTCTCACACGATGTCAGTGTTGCTGGCCTGGGAATCACACTTTGAGAACTACTGGGCTAGAGATAGTATTGTATGCAGAGAGAACAGAAGCTGAGACCTAGACCTAGACTATCACTGAGAGGTTTCCAGGTGAAGATGCAGGAGGAGAGAATGTCCACAAATCTGGAGGCAATAGGCAGATGCCACTTGGGGAAATGGAAGTGTTGGCTGGAACCGGAAATGTATAGCTGGTGAGGGAAAGGAGGTGACGCTGAAGAGGCAGCTCGGGGCCAGGTAAACGTAACAGAGCTGTCACCCAGTCCAGGAGAGGCTCACTCACCACTAACGATCCCACTGAGGTACCGCAGAGGGTTTGTTGTTTCCAAACGATGAAGTCATCTTCTGACATGAAAGGCAAGTCAGACTTCCAATCACTTAGCAGTCCTTCCTCCATCTTCTCTTGGAGAAACTGCCTCAGGCTGGACCGACTTCATGTTTCTGTTGCTGCACGAGAAAAATAAACATGTACAAGTTAATGATGGGGTTTTGTCCACGATAAAACCCAGCTCTTTATAGGGATCACATGTGTGACTGCTTCTGCAGATGGTTTTGAGAGGAACTGGAAGGTCCCAATGGCTGCTAAAGAGGTTCCAAATCCCACTATTGTAGCATTCTTATTAATCTATCCGATCACCACGGGACTCCTAATGACATGCACATGTGTATGCAGGAAAGGTAATTTATGACTATCAAATCCTCCTGAATACAGTTGTAGAGAAGGGTTTATCGGGATATCTACTTATCCATGACTGGGGTTGAGGAAGCAGAGGGCCGATCTGGCCCCCGTTAAATGTCTTCACCGGCACAGAGGTCACTGCTCTTTATGTTCCCCAGACTGTGATAGACGTGCATACACAACTGTGTCAGGATCAGTTAGATGTACACACAATCAATGTGATACTCACTGACCAGTTCATTTCAGTCCATGTCATAGTTGCCTCGGGGCTCATATAGGCAGATATATACATTCTCTCCAGAACTGTCGTATGGCCCCAATCTCCTAACAAAATTCTAGGAGGTGTATCTCAGGGGTAGAATGGGAGGTTGGGTACCTCAGTGGGTGCTCATTACAAATAGGTAAAAATACAGCATGAAGAAAAAGAGAGGAGTGGAGACCACTCAGAATGGAATGGGAGAGAGAGGGACAGAAAAGGAAACAGATGGGGCAGCACTGGGGCAGCACTGGGGCACTGAATGCAAACTCCTTTTTACCAGGCTCATGGCCTAAGAGTCTGCTGAGGAAGGAGTGGGCTTGGTTGTGGCCCAGCAGAGGCATGATGGTACTACCCTGCTCTCTGAATGAGACAGCATTCTGGCCTGGAGTGATGGAGTAGGACAAATCTTTCAAGATATAAACTAAAACAAAACAAAAATCCAAAACACCAAAAAAAAAAAAAAAAAAACCCCAAAACCAAACCCCCATCATTTAAGGTCTGAAACATAATTCACAGTTTGAATTTTCTTTTCCTTCTGCCAAGAGGTACACTTCATTAAGTACCTTAAGGCATCTGGTAGTTATCCTGAGATGACATAGGTGGGGTGGTGGCATGAGGAGAGGTATGGATAAGGAGGTCCAATCCTCCCAACCACTGCTAATACAAAAAGTGACTCTTTCTTTTAGGTGTGGGGTTAGCAAGACCCAATGAACTTTTTTTTAAAAACCCTCATCAGATCTTGATCAACAGGACTGTTAATGTTTTCTCTGTCTCTCAAAACCTGATACATGTCAGGTCCCCAGCTTGTTAACTGCTGCTCTGGCCATCACTAGTTCCTGCTTCAGATGGCTGCCCCATTTATCTTAGCTCAATACATTACCATGCCAACAGAAGATGGTATATAGGTATTATTTTATTATGCTCAATAGCATATTGAAGCAGGCTTCAATTTAAAGTGACACAAACATCTAACTTTCTTCCTCCTTTAATTTGACTCAGTGGCAACACAATATGGGCATAACAGACAATGTACAGTCTATTAGCAATTTTACAGTGAATCACTGTTAGAGTCTGTCATCTCAGTATTTTTAACTGAGTTGTATATGATCTAGTTGAACATTTCATGTGTACCTGTATTTTGCCTCCTGACAACCTGTATAGAAAGCACATTCAGCATGGCATATGAAAAATGCATGCATCCTCCCATGAAAATATTTATAAATACACGATGTTAATAGTGAAAAACTTGAGGAGACCTTCAAAATGGTGGAGGAGTGAGACATGGAGATCACCTTCCTCCCCACAAATACATCAGAAATACATCTACATGTGGAATAACTCCTACAGAACACCTACTGAACGTTGGCAGAAGACCTCTTACAGCCCAAAAGGCAAGAAACGCCCCACGTACCTGGGTAGGACAAAAGAAAAAAGAAAAAACAGAGACAAAAGAATAGGGACAGGACCTGCACCTCTGGGAGGGAGATGTGAAGGAGGAAAAGTTTCCACACACTGGGAAGCCACTTCACTGGTGGAGACGGGGGGTGGGCTGAGGGTCGGGGGAAGCTTCGGAGCCATGGAGGAGAGCACAGCAACAGGGGTGCGGAGGGCAAAACGGAGAGATTCCCGCACAGAGGATCGGTGCCGACCAGCACTCACCAGCCCGAGAGGCTTGTCTGCTCACCAGCAGGGATGGGTGGGGGCTGGGAGCTGAGGCTCGGGCTTCAGAGGTCAGATCCCAGGGAGAGGACTGGGGTTGGCTGCGTGAACACAGCGTGAAAGGGGCTAGTGAGCCATGGCTAGCCGGGAGGGTGTCCGGGAAAAACTCTGGAACTGCTTAAGAGGCAAGAGACCATTGTTTTGGGGTGCGCGAGGAGAGGGGATTCAGAGCACTGCCTAAACGAGCTCCAGAGATGGGCGCGAGCCGCGGCTATCAGCGCAGACTCCAGAGACGGGCATGAGACGCTAAGGCTGCTGCTGCCGCCACCAAGAAGCCTGTGTGCGAGCACAGGTCACTCTCCACACCTCCCCTCCCGGGAGCCGGTGCAGCCCACCACTGCCAGGGTCCCGTGATCCAGGGACAACTTCCCCGGGAGAACACATGGCGCGCCTCAGGCTGGTACAACGTCACGCTGGCCTCTGCCGCCGCAGGCTTGCCCTGCATCCGTACCCCTCCCTCCCCCCGGCCTGAGTGAGCCAGAGCCCCCGAAGCAGCTGCTCCTTTAACCCCGTCCTGTCTGAGCGAAGAACAGACGCCCTCAGGTGACCTGCACGCAGAGGCGGGGCCAAATCCAAAGCTGAACCCCAGGAGCTGTACGAACAAAGAAGAGAAAGGGAAATCTCTCCCAGCAGCCTCAGGAGCAGCGGATTAAATCTCCACAATCAACTTGATGTACCCTTCATCTGTGGAATACCTGAATAGACAATGAATCACCCCAAAATTGAGACAGTGGACTTTGGGAGCAACTGTAGATTTGGGGTTTGCTTTCTGCAACTAATTTGTTTTTGGTGTTATGTTTATCTTAGTTTAGTATTTAGAGTTTATTATCATTGGTAGATTTGTTTATTGATTTGGTTGCTCTCCTCCTTTTTTTTAATATATAGATATATATACATATTTTTCCTTTTTCTCTTTTTGTGAGTGTGTATATGTATGCTTCTTTGTGTGATTTTTGTCTGTATAGCTTTGCTTTTACCATTTGTCCTAGGGTTTGGTCTGTCCGTTTTTTATTTTATTTTTTTCAGTATAGATTTTGTGCTGGTTATCATTGGTGGATTTGTTTTTTTGGTTTGCTTGCTCTCTTCTTTCTTTCTTTCTTTTTTTAAATTACTTTTTGATATTTTTTATTTATAATAATTAAAAAATTATTTTAATAACTTTATTTATTTATGTTTTTCTTTCTTTGTTTCTTTTTTCCTCCCTTTTCTTCTGAGCCATGTGGCTGACAGGGTCTTGGTGCTCTGGCCAGGGGTCAGGCCTGTGCCTCTGAGGTGGGAGAGCCGAGATCAGAACATTGGTCGACCACAGACCTCCCGGCTCCATGTAATATCAAACGGCGAAAGCTCTCTCAGAGATCTCCATCTCAATGCTAAGACCCAGCTCCACTCAATGACCAGCAAGCTCCACTGCTGGATGCCCCATGCCAAAGAACTAGCAAGACAGGAACACAACCCCACCCATTAGCAGAGAGGATGCCTAAAATCATAATAAGGTCACAGACGCCCAAAAACACACCACCGGATGCTGTCCTGCCCACCAGAAAGACAAGATCCAGCCTCGTCCACCAGAACACAGGCACCAGTCCTCTCCACCAGGAAGCCTACACAACCCACTGAGCCAACCTCACCCACTGGGGGCAGAGACCAAAACCAATGGGAAATACAAACCTGCAGCCTGCGAAAAGGAGATCCCAAACACAGTAGGTTAAGCAAAATGGGAAGACAGAAAAACACACAGCAGATGAAGGAGCAAGGTAAAAACCCACCAGACCAAACAAATGAAGAGGAAATAGGCAGCCTACCTGAAAAAGAATTCAGAGTAACCATAGTAAAGATAATCCAAAATCTTGGAAATAGAATGGAGAAAATACAAGAAACGTTTAACAAGGACCTAGAAGAACTAAAGAGCAAACAAACAAGGATGAGCAACACAATAAGTAAAATTAAAAATTCTCTAGAAGGGATCAATAGCAGAATAACTGAGGCAGAAGAATGGATAAGTGACCTGGAAGATAAAATAGTGGAAATAACTACTGCAGAGCAGAATAAAGAAAAAAGAATGAAAAGAATTGAGGACAGACTCAGAGACTTCTGGGACAACATTAAGCACACCAACATGCGAATTATAGGGGTCCCAGAGGAAGAAGAGAAAAGAAAGGGACTGAGAAAATATTTGAAGAGATTATAGTTGAAAAGTTCCCTAATATGGGAAAGGAAATAGGCAATCAAGTCCAGGAAGCACAGAGAGTCCCACACAGGATAAATCCAAGGAGAAACATGCCAAGATACATATTAATCAAACTATCAAAAATTAAATACAAAGAAAAAACATTAAAAGCAGCAAGGGAGAAATAACACGCAAGGGAATCTCCATAAGGTTAACAGCTGATCTTTCAGCAGAAACTCGGCAAGCCAGAGGGGAGTGGCAAGACATATTTAAAGTGATGAAAGGGAAAAACCTACAACCAAGATTACTCTATCCAGCAAGGATGTCATTCAGATTCGACAGAGAAATTAAAACCTTTACAAACAAGCAAAAGCTAAGAGAATTCAGCACCACCAAACCAGCTTTACAACATATGCTAGAGGAACTTCTCTAGGCAGGAGACACAAGAGAAGGAAAAGACCTACAATAACAAACCCAAAACAATTCAGAAAATGGTAATAGGAACATACCTATCGATAACTACCTTAAATGTAAATGGATGAAATGCTCCAATCAAAAGACACAGACTGGCTGAATGGATACAAAAACAAGATCCATATATATGCTGTCTACAAGAGACCCACTTCAGACCTAGGGACACATACAGACTTAAAATGAGGGGATGGAAAAAGATATTCCATGCAAATGGAAATCAAAAGAAAGCTGGGGTATCAATTCTCATATCAGACAAAACAGACTTTAAAATAAAGACTATTACAAGAGACAAAGAAGGACACTACATAATGATCAAGGGATCAATCCAAGAGGAAGGTATAACAATTGTAAATATTTATGCACCCAACATAGGAGCACCTCAATACATAAGGCAAATGCTAACAGCCAAAAAAGGGGAAATCGCCAGTCACACAATCATAGTAGGGGACTTTAACACCCCACTTTCACCAATGGACAGATCATCCAAAATGAAAATAAATAAGGAAACACAAGCTTTAAATGATACATTAAACAAGATGGACTTAATTGATATTTATAGGACATTCTAACCAAAAACTACAGAATACACTTTCTTCTCAAGTGCGCGTGGAACATTCTCCAGGATAGATCATGTCTTGTGTCACAAATCAAGCCATGGTAAATTTAAGAAAACTGAAATCGTATCAAGTATCTTTTCTGACCACAACACTATGAGACTAGATATCAATTACAGGAAAAAAAATCTGTAAAAAATACAAACACATGGAGGCTAAACAATAAACTACTAATTAACCAAGAGATCACTGAAGAAATCAAAGAGGAAATCAAAAAAAAACCTAGAAACAAATGACAAGGAAAACACGACGACCCAACACCTGTGGGATTCAGCAAAAGCAGTTCTAAGAGGGAAGTTTATAGCAATACAATCCTACCTCAAGAAATAAGAAATATCTCAAATAAACAACTTAAACTTACACCTAAAGCAATTAGAGAAAGAAGAACAAAAAACCCCAAAGTTAGCAGAAGTAAAGAAATCATAAAGATCAGATCAGAAATAAACGAAAAAGAAATGAAGGAAATGATAGCAAAGATCAATAAAACTAAAAGCTGGTTCTTTGAGAAGATAAACAAAATTGATAAACCATTAGCCAGACTCATCAAGAAAAAAAGGGAGAAGACTCAAATCAATAGAATTAGAAATGAAAAAGGAGAAGTAACCACTGACACTGCAGAAATACAAAGGATCATGAGAGATTGCTACAAGCAACTCTATGCCAATAAAATGGACAACCTGGAAGAAACGGACAAATTCTTAGAAAAGCACAACCTTCTGAGACTGAACCAGGAAGAAACAGAAAATATAAACAGACCAATCACAAGCACTGAAATTGAGACTGTGATTAAAAATCTTCCAACAAACAAAAGCCCAGGACCAGATGGCTTCACAGGCGAATTCTATCAAACATCTAGAGAAGAGCTCACACCTATCCTTCTCAAACTCTTCCAAAATATAGCAGAGGGAGGAACACTCCCAAACTCATTCTACGAGACCACTGTCACCCTGATACCAAAACCAGACAAAGATGTCACAAAGAAAGAAAACTACAGGCCAATATCACTGATGAACATAGATGCAAAAATCCTCAACAAAATACTAGCAAACAGAATCCAACAGCACATTAAAAGGATCATACACCATGACCAAGTGTGGTCTATCCCAGGAATGCAAAGGTTCTTCAATATACATAAATCAATCAATGTGATAAACCGTATTAACAAATTGAAGAAGAAAAACCATATGATCAACTCAATAGATGCAGAAAAAGGTTTTGACATAATTCAACACCCATTTATGATAAAAACCCTCCAGAAAGTAAGCATAGAGGGAACTTACCTCTACATAATATAGGCTATATATGACAAACCCACAGCCAACATTGTTCTCAATGGTGAAAAACTGAAACCATTTCCTCTAAGATCACGAACAAGTCAAGGTTATCCACTCTCACCACTATTATTCAACATAGTTTTGGAAGTTTTACCCACAGCAATCAGAGAAGTAAAAGAAACAAAAGGAATCCAAATCAGAAAAGAAGAAGTAAAGCTCTCACTGTCAGATGACACTGATACTATACATAGAGATGACATGATACAATACATAGAGATTCCTAAAGAAGCTACCAGAAAAGTACTAGATCTAATCAATGAATTTTGTAAAGTAGCAGGATACAAAATTAAAGCACAGAAATCTCTTGCATTCCTATACACTAATGATGAAAAATCTGAAAGAGAAATTAAGGAGACACTCCCATTTACCACTGCAGTTAAAAGAATAAAATACCTAGGAATAAACCTACCTAAGGAGACAAAAGACCTGTATGGAGAAAACTATAAGACATTGATGAAAGAAATGAAAGATGATAGAAACAGATGGAAAGATATACCATGTTCTTGGGTTGGAAGAATCAACATTGTGAAAATGACTCTACTATCCAAAGCAATCTACAGATTCAATGCAATCCCTATCAAACTACCACTGGCATTTTTCACAGAACTAGAACAAAAAGTTTCACAATTTGTATGGAAACACAAAAGACCCTGAATAGCCAAAGCAATCTTGAGAAAGAAAAACAGAGCTGGAGGAATCAGGCTCCCTGACTTCACACTATACTTCAAAGCTACAGTAATCAAGACAGTATGGTACTGGCACAAAAAACAGAAACATAGATCAATGGAACAGGATAGAAAGCCCAGAGATAAACCCACGCACATATGGTCACCTTATTTGTGCTAAAGGAGACAAAAATATACAATGGAGAAAAGACAGCCTCTTCAATAAGTGGTGCTGGGAAAACTGGACAGCTACATGTAAAAGAATGAAATTAGAACACTCCCTAACACCATACACAAAAATAAACTCAAAATGGATTAAAGACCTAAATGTAAGGTCAGACATTATCAAACTCTTAGAGGAAAACATAGGCAGAACACTCTATGACATAACTCACAGCAAGATCCTTTTGGACCCATGTCCTAGTGAAATGGGATTAAAAACAAACAAACAAACAAAAAAACAAATGGGACCTAATGAAACTTAAAAGCTTTTGCGCAGCAAAGGAAACCATAAGCAAGACGAAAAGACCACCCTCAGAATGGGAGAAAATATTTGCAAATGAAGCAACTGACAAAGGATTAATCTCCAAAATTTACAAGCAGCTCATGCAGCTCAATATCAAAAAAACAAACAACCCAATCCAAATATGGGCAGAAGACCTAAACAGACATTTCTCCAAAGAAGATATACAAATTGCCAACAAACACATGAAAGAATGCTCAACATCATTAATCATTAGAGAAATGCAAATCAAAACTACAATGAAATATCATCTCACACCGGTCAGAATGGCCATCATCAAAAAATCTACAAACAATAAATGCTGGAGAGGGTGTGGAGAAAAGGGAACCCTCTTGCACTGTTGGTGAGAATGTAAATTGATACAGCCACTATGGAGAACAGAATGGAGGTTCCTTAAAAAACTAAAAATAGAACTACCATATGACCCAGCAATCCCACTACTGGGCATATACCCTGAGAAAACCATTATTCAAAAAGAGTCATGGACCACGATGTTCATTGCAGCTCTATTTACAATATCCAGGACATGGAAGCAACCTAAGTGTCCGTTGACAGATGAATGGATAAAGAAGATGTGGCACATATATACAATGGAATATTACTCAGCCATAAAAAGAAACGAAATTGAGTTATCTGTAGTGAGGTGGATGGACTTAGAGTCTGTCATACAGAGTGAAATAAGTCAGAAAGAGAAAAACAAATACCGTATGCCAACACATATATATGGGATCTTAAAAAAAAAAAAAGGTTCTGAAAAACCTAGGGGCTGGACAAGAATAAAGATGCAGATGTAGAGAATGGACTTGAGGACACGGGGAGGGGGAAGGGTAAGCTGAGATGAAGTGAGAGCGTGGCATGGACATATATACACTACCAAATGTAAAATAGATAGCTAGTGGGAAGCAGCCGCATAGCACAGGGAGATCAGCTCGGTGCTTTGTGACCGCCTAGAGGGGTGGGATAGGGAGGGTGGGAGGGAGGGAGACGCAAGAGGGAGGGGATATGGGGATATATGTATATGTGTAGCTGATTCACTTTGTTATACAGCAGAAACTAACACAGCATTGTAAAGCAATTATACTCCAATAAAGATGTTAAAAAAATAGTGAAAAACTTAAACAAGGATGACACAATTGATTCTGGTCCAATATGCATAGTCATTATTGAATTTTTAAACCCATTAAAGGAAAGAGCCTGGAGGAGGAGCTTTAAGAACTAGGGACACTGCATCAGCTTTTGTGTTTCTGAAGCTCTTTCCGGGGCAAGAGATGGGGAGAGTTTTCAGTTAGCCACTAGACCATAGCAAAAAAACAAAAAATTCATTGACCTTTTTGTGACTGGGGTAGGAACCATTTTTTCTTATTTGTTGCTTTAGAAAATGATAAAAAGGACCTTGGAGAAAATTCAGATTTGTCTATAAGCACCACAAATTCAATCACAGTAGCACTTAAATAGATCTGAAAAATAACAGTGTATACACATACATACACCTGCACATGCACACATACACCCATGAGATACTACAGGGTATATATGTGTATGTGTGTGCATATGCATATGTGTATATACAAATATATGTATGTGTGTGTGTGTATATGTATTCATATATATACTTGAATATATACACTCACTGTGTGAAGAAAAGTTATATCTCATCTTCCACGTTCTCAAACTCAGTTTTGAGGCATTCTTCTCAACTCATTCCTCACTTGTCCTCCAAACAGTCTTGGATAACTGCCTTGTTTATGTTCCTTTAAACTTTTTAGTTGGCTGTGCCTTGGCTTTATTTAGCAATGGTGCTTCATCCCTTGAGTATTAGTCGGGATCATTGTTATCAAAAGTGATGGAGCCTTTCCAGTTACACCAGCCAATGGCTTTCTTTGCTGTTGTTCTTTTGTTGCTGTTGCTTCATTTAACCTAGTTTGAAATAGGTCATAGATATATAACTTTAAGTGATGCTAGATGCAGGTGCTCAAATGATGTTGTCAGGGCTCTGGCTATCCTGACGTGTCTGGGTTCACTCTCCAGTGTGCGTATCATTCTCAGGTAAGTTCTTTCCAGGTGGTGAGAAAGATGGTTGTTAGCATCCCCAGACCCTTATACTAATAGCTCATCATCAAAAAGAATAGGGACATTCTTTCAGTGTCAAGATTTCGAATCTCAGGGAGATTTCCGAATGGCCCTACTAGGTTCACACTGCCAGTCATTGGACTAATCACTGGATTTGTTTACACTTTGGGTCTAGCCTGGAGACTTGAGCCCAGCTTAGGGCAGGGGGCTAAGTGGGATTCCATGATTAACAGCCCCATCGGAAACACATGTCATGGTTGTGTGTTGGGGGGTGGAGTGGGAAGAGTAGCTTTCATAGAAAAGGGGAATTAGAAGTAGAAACCACCTCTCCAACTTACCTACCCAGGTGCCTTGACTCAGATCACCTCAGATGGTCATCTCTCCTTATTTAACCACACTCAGGACTCTACAATCCTTTTCCCTCCACCCAGGTCTCAACTTTTTTTTTTTTTTCTCTCTCCTAAGCATCCTTTAAATCACAGATGACATTGCTCAGGACTTTCCAGGGAAGTCAGGAGTCAACAAGAGCCCAAGAGACAAAACATTTGCATGGCCAATAAGCCTTAAAAGAAGCAGTAAAAGTGGGCAGATGGTCTCCATTCAAGACTCTTGGAAAAGCAGCCAGACATTCTGTGCTCACTTAATAAACATGAAACAAATCACACACATCCACAAAATGGGTTCTGCTCATGACCACTGGCTGGATCACTGCAAGAAGGAAAACATCCTCTCAATCGTGTTTCCTAGCCCAGTTCCTCTTTCCATCTTCAAATTGTCTTGCCATTGAATCTAAGCCTTCTCTAGAATGACCTGTGGTGTAGTACATGGTGCCAAAGTTCGAGGATAAGACAGACTTGTGACGATCAGGGCAAGTTCCCTAATCTCTAAACTTGGCTTATCCTTTATCTGTAGTATCGGAATAAGAATATTTATTTCATGGGACATTTGTGAGGCTTCAATCACTTAACCTCTTTAAGCTTTAATTTCATGATCTGTACAATGGGCATACAGTAATATCTTGTTCATAGGATACGTCAGAGTTGCCTATTCAATATCTGTCCTGCTCTTCTTCCTTAGTGACATAATCCCAGTTTTGGGAGGGATGGCAACATGCATGATTTTTAAAAGACCCAGGCTTCCCTGCAGATAGAAGTGGTAGATGAGATATAAGCGGAAATGGTTAAGAGTGATGTACAGGAATCCTTTTAAAGGGGGCTGATACAGCTGAGAGCTATATTATTTGTCTTATTCCTTCTTTCTATCTGTAATTAGGATGTTATGTCTTCAACTTCAGCAGCTATCTTGGGCCCATGAGGAAAAGACAAAGAGAATTGCTGAGACCTTGGCTCTGACATCCTTGAGTTGCTGAGACAATGCCAACAAACTCTTACTTCTAGATTTCTTGTTATTTGATTAAAAAAATCCGTTTGTGGTTAGTCCTCTGTAGACAGGGTTCTGTTACTTGTAGCCAAACACAACATGCAATTGCACAAGATCTGTTAAGGATTCAAAGAAGTATTGTATAAAGAACTCATTGCAAAAATCTGCAATACTGAATCTAAGACACTTTGATGCTGTTGTTTTTCATTCTTACTAGAAAATGTCAATGGAACGTTTTCTCCCAACTGTGTCACAAGTGCCATCTGGCTGACAACAAATGTACACTGAGATTGATTTATGAGGTGCCTGATTTCAGAAATGTTAGGATGGGCAAATTGTCTATCTTAGAATCAGTGAAATAAAATAATAACAAAACCTACCATTTATAGAGCAATTCTTATTCCTAAATGTAAGAGTGCTGACACACTGCCAGTTACATGGTAGGTGTTCAAAGTGTTTTCTTTCCTTCCATTCTTATCCCTTCTTCTAATGCAAGGGTGAGTCTGTGAAGGAGAAAGCAACTTCCTTCAATAATATGTAAATGATAATAATTTCCAGGTGCACCCAGGAGGTGGCCACAATGAACAGTGCCTTCTCACTTCAAGGAAAACCTCAACATGAATTTTGGGAAAATAATGAGTTTTACAGCAAACTGTCTTTTACAGGGGACCTGACAAGGCTGGTCTCTAATTCCAGTTGGCTCTTCAAAGTAGGTCTGATTAATGGGCTGGAATTAGTACTATTGGGACAGACCAGTTCATTGAAATATTCAGAGTCTCCTATCAATGTCACCCTCCACCCAGGCCTGGTGGGGAGGCCAGCATCTACCATCAGCGTTTCCATGACAATGAAGTACATTTAGTCAGCAGCACCTCCCGAGTAAATAGTAATCCTTCAGAGAAACAAGAAGGTCATTACAGCAACTTGTCAAATCAATGCAGAGGGTGTCAAGGCCGATTAAGGCATTTTCTCTCGCAGCTGACACAGTGTCAATAGTACTGGGCCATACTGCTCAGGCAGATGATTGAAGTGAAGTGCCCATCAGTCAGGGCGTTGAGGTGGACTAACGATTCCCCACGCTGCCTATTAGAGCTACATGAGGACTCAATCCTGTTTGCTGGCAAAGAGAGAGAGGGAGAGGGAGAGAGAGAGAGAGAAGGGGAAAAAATAGTGACCTTGTTGCTTTGTTTGAAGCTGAATTAAATTGACAAGAGCAGCCAATCTGTACCTAGGGCGATTAACAAAATTAAGGACCACAACAAAGGCACCCAAGGTTTTAACATCTGTGCAAGGGCTCAGGTATGTTTATGAGGAGGAAGCTCTCCTTTGGTATTTAGGTACCATCCAGATATGTATTCTGAGCCAAGCCTCCTCCAAATGAAGCGTGGGTAATCCCATTAACACCCTGCCAAAGCAACATGTAAGGACACAAGGCACTCACTGAATATGCCTCCTCTGCATCAGCCGGGAAGCCCACTCTTCCCAGTGGCTCTGGTTGATTATTTTAGACTTATGATCTTTTAATATATTTCCCTGGAGAAACATTTTGCCTTATTTTAAATCTTCTAAGACCGTGATTCCACAGCAATTTTTTCCCAAACCATCCAATGGTTCAGCAAAATAAGAGAAGTGCCTCATGGCAGAACAGAACTCCTGAGGAAGGAAATGAGCAGTGTGAGATTCTTGGAGAGAAATTATTATTTTTTTCTAACTTACTGGGACATTTTATTCTTGATGCATTAAAGTCATGGGATCTAGTGTGAACAAATTAGAACAGTGATATCAAGGATGAAAATTTTATATAGAAAATTACACTTAACATTTGCTAAGTATACCCTTCAATAACCCAAAACAAGGCTCATCATTTGCTTTTTTTTTTTTTTTTTTCTTTTTGTAAAGGGCCAGAGAGTAAATATTTTAGGCTTTAAGGACCTTATTATTTCTGTTGCAACTACTGAACTCTACTATTATAGCATAAAAGGAGTCATAAACAATATGTAAATGAGTAGGGGTGGCTGTGTTCCAAGAAAATCTTTATATACAAAAACAGGCTGGACCATGTTGGCCTGCTGGCTGCAGTTTGCAGACCCTTGACCGAAAAGATTGTAGCATTTCCATTTAACCAGCTAATATTAATAGAATGCTTTCTATTCGTGAGGCACAGGATTAGCTGTTAAAGATGGAACAGACATAGTCCCTGCATTTGAAGAACGTGCAGTGTAATGAAGAAGACCGCTAACTGAGTGCATAAATATAATATTGTACATTAGGTGCTGTAGTTTAAAAAACAGAAATGAAAGTGATACATTCTTCCTAGGCCAAAAGAGGTCAGAGAAAATGATAGAAAACAGGAGACATCAGGGCTATACATTTAAGAAACTCTAGGTGCGTAAGGGCATTACAGATTTAGTGTGGCCAAAGTTTATAGTGTGTGTGTGTGTGTGTGTGTGTGTGTGTGTGTGTGTGTGTGTGTGTGTGTGTGTGTGAGAGAGAGAGAGAGGGAGAGAGGGAGAGAGAGAGAGAGAGAGAGAGAGAGAGGGAGGGAGGGAGAGAGAGAGGGAGGGAGGGAGGGAGAGAGAGAGGGAGGGAGGGAGACAGATGGGGGGGCAGGAAACAAACAAGACAAATGAAATGAGAGGGGAAGAAGACTTTGGGGGACAAAGTAGTTGTAGAAAAGACTGGAAAGGGGGCTTCCCTGGTGGCGCAGTGGTTGAGAATCTGCCTGCCAATGCAGGGGACACGGGTTCGAGCCCTGGTCTGGGAAGATCCCACATGCCGCGGAGCAACTGGGCCCGTGAGCCAAAACTACTGAGCCTGCGCATCTGGAGCCTGCGCTCCGCAACAAGAGAGGCCGCGATAGTAAGAGGCCCGCGCACCGCGATGAAGAGTGGCCCCCGCTCGCCGCAACTAAAGAAAGCCCTCGCACAGAAACGAAGACCCAACACAGCCATAAATAAATAAATAAATAAATAAATTTATATTAAAAAAAAAAAAAAAAAAAAAAGAAAAGACTGGAAAGGTACCTGGGAACAAGATGAAGGCATCTGTATGGCAAGCTAAGGAATTCAGAGTTTTTCATCTATAGGCAATAGAGAGCAATTAATGACTAAGCAGGGGAATAATGCAATCAGATGGCTGTGTGGACACAAGGAAAGGCTACACAGAGACTATTATAATAATTCCAGGCAAAAAGAATAAAATCCTGGATTAGGATTGGTCAGGGAATAGAGAGAAGGACAAAAATATGAGAAATGTTTTATAAATAGACTCTATCAAGCGTCTCCTCTTGGGGATAGGGCAGGTATGGCTGGAGGGTTACCCCAGTATCTGTTCCAAGAAGGTTGGCTTTGGAGGAGTGTAGGACCTTGAGGAGAATTTGCACAGGGCCAACTAAGGCAGCACAGCCTAGGGAGAAATGTAGTCTAAGAGCATAGCCAAGAATGTCACCATGGAAACAGCTTTTAAAAGCCAAGTATGGAAGATGATACAAAGGTAAGAGTGAGGTATTGGATTGCTGAGGTAAGAGAAGCTCATGAGAGTTGGTGCAGGTCAGGAGGTAGAGCTGGAAATATGGTTGGGACAAATTGTTCAGAACTAAGGTGAGCAGGAGATGATTCCTTACTTTGGTGAGGTGCCAGTGTGGGGAGATTTAATAATACATGGGCTCATATAGACTCACATACAATCAATAGCACCAGAATATCAAGAATTCTAGCTGGGCAATTCAAAGCAGGGTGATGTTAACAGAGGTAGTGAAGATGAAAGATGATGTAGGCAGAGTGATATTGAGTTTACTTTGGGGCATGATGAATTAGAAACACCTACATGCTAACTGGTAGCTTGTTGAATATAATGATACAGAGTTTAGAATTGAGGATATAATTTGAGACTAGTCAGTATTTAGCTGTTGTTGAAGCCATGGAAATGGATGAGAACACCCCCACCACCACCACCAAATGTGTCTGGGGAGAAGAGGGAGAAAAGTAGAATTCTATGAAAAGCACTTAAGCACTTACAGGGAGAACAGGGAACAGGGAAAGAGACAGAGAAAGACTGGTCAGAGAAGTAGGAGGAAAATCAAGAGAGAATAATGTTTCTGGAGGGGAGGGGAGGGGTGGTTAACAGCAAAAGCTACCGGAAAATGAATTTAGTTAAAAACCCAAACAGAACTGAAAAGTTTGGGCTAATTGTTGGTAACCCTGGGTAAGAAGAGTAGTATGGATAAGAGACAGATTATCCTTGGTGGGGACTCAACGGGAGCCACTGTCAAGACTTTTGATGATAAAAAAAGATGAGGGGTATGGTAATAACTTTAGAAAAATATACAGCAGAGAAAAGATATTTAAGAATGAGGCATATTTAGATATCTGAGGTCAGAAGAGAAGCTGATAGAGTGTGAAAATATTAGAGAGGAGATACAGAAAATCCGGGATAATGTTTCCTAAATTAACCTGTAAACAAGAATTACCTGTGGAATACTTGTTAAACTATATTACTGGGCCCCAATCCAGACTTCCTAAATTAGTGTTTCCACCAGAGGGACCTGGGGATCAAGTAGGTTTGGGAAGTTGCTCTAGGAATATTTGAGATTAGAGCAGTGGTCCACTTGAACTTGACTGTTCATTGGAATCAACTGAGGAGCCTTAAATATTATCAATGCCTGTCCCACCCCCAAGAGATGTTGATTTATTTGGTCTAGAGTTCCAGCTGGATATTGAGAATTTTAAATTTTCTCATATGATTCTAATGTGCAACTAACTTTGAGGTGTAGATGCGGGAAGATGAGGATGAGTAAAAATAAGTTGGGAGGAAGAAGGGAGGAAACTATACTGTTTCATATGTCTGTGGCCTCTATGAAAGAAGTAAAAGGTTCCATATGTTGAGAATGAAGGGACAGAAGTGGAGTGCTGGACTTAGGGAAAGAGGCAAAGGGAGTGGATGAGAATACAAGAATTAAGAGCACTGAAGATGTTCCCGAAATAATTCCCTTTTTCAACAGAGGGCAACTATTCAGAAATAGGGTAGCTAAGTGATTCTCTATCTGGTGCTGGGGTTGAGACAGAGAATGCAGCAATGTGACCAGGGAGAGAAGGATTGAGGGGGGGAGAGGGAGAGGAGGAGGAGGAGGAGGAGAAGAGAAGGAGGAGGAAGAAAAGAAGAAGACATGGTTACATGGGGATGGCTGTGATTAGTAAATCATGATTTTATTTTATGATCTTGTAATCTCAAGTCCACAAAGTATAGCCATAGAGATGACCTACCCAGGTGGAGTGGAAGTGACTATCTTTGGAGTAGAGTTGGTTAAGGAACTATGAAGTTTGAGTTTGGGGATACGGGATTGCCTAACAGGGTAAAGAACATGAACTCTAGATTTGTCAAACTTGAATCTTTGACTTAATAGTTGTGTAACTTTGGGCAAGTTATTCAACCCATGGAAGCTTCAACTTCATCTGTAAAATGAAGATAACAACACTTATTATAAAACTGCATGAAAAAGTGAGTGGTCAACAATGTCAAAGGCTTCAGGAAAGGTCCACCTAGATAGGAAATAAAGAGAAGCCTGTGCATTGGTCAACAAGGTGATTACTGGTGATGAGTCTCAGTAGAGTGGTGAGGGCAGGAGCCATATGCTAAAGGGCTGCAAAGGCAAGTCATGAAGTAGAGACTCTTTCAAGAAGTTTGGTGAAGAGAAAGAGATATTTTATAGTAAACTTAGGAAAAGGCATTGCCTGTGGAATACTTATAGGATTTTTATGATGATTAAATTAAATACAGTGTTTAGCCCAGTGGACACACAGTACTCAATAAAAGCTATCTCTCATCATTATTACCACAGCTACTAACAATACTACAATTTTGTGGATGATAATGACTGAGTTGGGGAAATAGGAATGTCACATGCTTTATGGGTTTGGTGATTGTGTTGACTAACTGAAAATTTTATGACATGTGACATAAAGTGGTGAAAGATATTTATTTGAAATCAGGGCATTGTAATAGATATGGTGGGTAAGGTAGATATACAGGTAACAAGTTTTTAGACAGTGTTCTGACTATTTTGTTGTCATGTTTGCTGCTAAACTGAGGTTCCATGACAAGTCTATTTATAACTATTTTTAAAACTTGGAGCCATTCTAAACGTGCTTGATGAAATCTGTCTTTATATTTGCATCATGTTTCTATGCAACTTATCAGTTTATATTACTGACCTACTCAATCATATACAATAAAATGCTGCCAGGAGTGGGGAGAGTAAGAGTGAGAGTGAGAGAATCCATCCACCCACCCCCCGCCCCCCAAGAAAAAGTCTGAATAAGAGAAAGCATCAGAGAAAATCAGAAATGATAGCTTTCATTACTCATCTTGAGCCCTGCTGGGCACATGTTTCTATCCTATAACTAGGTAATGTACTTCAGCATCTGTGGCAGAAATCACCGCCACAGATGTACTTCTGTATGGAAGGGCTGGGATCTAGAAAAGATCCAAAATGACCATTTCTGACAGGGGTCTGGTACAATTAGTAAATAGGGAAAAACATCCTACAACCCACCTTAGGTTCAATCATGCAGAAGTCTAGTTATTTCTACAAATAGAGAAGAATCAGCCACCAAAAACAATGAAGGCTCCACAGTCTGGGAAGAAAGGCTTAAGGGAGAACTCGGTTTCACAACATCTGTGAGCCAGACCTATTTCTGAGGCCTTCAGAGCACTGGGAAGAAGAATTATTACAGTGACTTTTAGATGGGAAGACTGGGTCCAGGGGATGGAAGTTTAAAGGAGGGAGATATCCAGTAAACAAACAAACAAACAAAGACATCTGTGTAACCACAGATACAACAACAAATGAAAAACAGGCTGCTTAGGAAATAGTGATATTTTGTTTACAACTGGAGACGCACAAGATGAGATGAATAACCAATTGCTGAGGACCCTGTGGAGGGGTTTAGGAATGCTATGGGAGATTAGACTCTCACGTTCCCTTCTGATTCTGAGACATTACTTTTGATGTGTGGAAAATACTGGGGTCACACTTAATACTCGCATGCTAGGATGAACTTAACTTTTTCTTGGAGTAAACCAAGACTGCACTGGTCAAAGTTCCTTCTGGCTAGACAGGCAGTAGGATATTATAAAACTCTGGGAAAAAGTTGTAAAGAGAACATTTTTTTTGTTTCGAAGAGGGGCTTCCATTTATACCTGTGGAGACATATCATATTAGAGAATGTAGTACAGACTTTTAAAAGTGTATCTAATTTAATTTTCATTAGAGAACAGTGAGGTAAGTACTATAATCTCTATTTGTTGGATGAAGATATGGAAGGGTTAGAGTAGTTAAATAAGTCATGCATGGTCACACAGTAGAAACCTGTATTTAAAACCACATGTATCTTAACCTATCATTTGGACTCTTATTGCTACACTCTATTGTTCTCACTTTCTGTCACTGATGAACTGCATGATTTTGGGTATACTACCCATACAGCTTAAAATATTATTTTAATCTTTGATTTTAAAATTGGAGTGTTGTTCTACAATGATACATTGAGAACTTCTGGGGAGTTGAAAACAATAGCAGCTACCTAGGTCTACATTTTGCATATATCCTGTAAAAATAAGAGAGAACAATAAGAAGAACAAATAAAACTATACAAACCCCACAGTCTCAGCCTAACTAGAACACAGAGAATTACCAAATTTCAAAATAACTGGGGAAATAACAATTATCAAATCCCAGTGATCTGTCACTCGTGCTCCTAACAAAAACTGTTTAAGATGAACAAGTTTGAAAAAAACTACAAGAAAATGAGAAGATGGAAGCTAAAGGTGGACAAAAATTTCTCAAAACCACAGCCAGAAAGAGAAAGTTCACCTTAGGTGTGAAAGTACTAAAAAAAATTCTACTGACAAATCTGATTATTGATGACAAGAAAGGTGCTTAAAAGTACACATGATTTGAAACAGCAGTTTTTGAAAGGCATGGCTTCAGGGAGAGGAACAGGGAAAAAGAAAGGGAGACGACCCCCTTGACAATTAAATAGTAAAGGATAAAAGAAAAAAATTGGAATATTTTAGGGTTCTGCAAGAGAACAAGCAAAAAAAAAAAAAAAACCCACAAAAAAAATAGAGGACATGGAACATCTTCCCCACATCTCTGTCCCTCCCTCCCTCCCTCCCTCCCTCTCTCTCTCTCTTTCTCTCCCCCCACTAAAGAACTGGACTTTAGAATTGGCAGAAGAGGGCAGCATTGAATTAGAAATCTAAATATCATCAAATCTTAAAAAAAATTCAATGGAAAACAAGAGTTATTCAAAATTATAATAAGAATTCGAAAGCAAGAGTCAACATATTTTAGTTGATGTAAATTCTCCCTCAAAAAGTAATCATGAAGTAGAAATAACTTGCAAGACAACATTGCAAAGTTAATTAAATATATATGAGCAAGACTTTGGAAATATGAAAAATCACCTTGAATCAGGAATTCAAAAAGCAAAAACAAAAATATATAAAAAGCAAGAAAAAAATAAAAGGATATTTTATTGAACCAAGGAAATAAAAGAATAAAAACAAGCAAAATTATTTCAGAAATTAAGAGTAAATTGTAAGATTCTCAGGGGAAAGTAGATTCAATGAAAATTAATAAACAGTATTGAATAAAGGTTGGAAATAGCCAAGATAACGGAAATGAGGTAAAGAAAGAAGGAAGAAAGACAGAGAAAAACTGTTAGTAATGGAAAACAGGCAAAGAAGAAATAACATACATATAATTGGAGGCCCAGAACAAGAAAACTAAAATAATTGAGCATATCTAATATTTAAAACTGTAATTCAGTACTATTTCCAGAAACAAACAAACAAAAAACTTGAATCTACATATTGAAAGGGCCCATAAAATTACTGGGAAATTAACCATGGATGATCAACACTGAGATAATGATATAAAACTATTATACTTCAAAGATAAAAGAAAAATTCTTGAGCTTCAAGGATACACACACACACACACACACACACACACACACACACACACACACACACACACAAACATCCCACACTGATAACACACACATACATCCCACACTGATAACAGAGAATATACCTTCTTCTAAACTACTTGTGAGTCATCATAAAATTGATCCCACATTAAGTTACAAAGAAACTAGCAATAAGTTTCATAAAATAGAAATATAGCTAATACTGTCTGATCACTATGCAAAAAAACCAATGAACACTTAGCTATCATTAAGAAAATAAAAAAATCCAAAATGCCCTTTCACTTGTAATTGAAAACAACCTCATGTAAAGTACACATTGAAAATACAGAATTTTAAAAAAATTAATGGTAATGAAAACACCGATTATCAGAATCTATAAGCAATGACTGTCAGAAACTGCATAGCCATAAATACTCTTATAAATAAAAATGAAACAATCAAAGTAAAAAACTTAAATATTCAGCTCAACAAAAATATAAAAAAGGTACAAGAAAATAAACTAAAAGAAAGCACAAGGAAGAAAATAACACAGATCAAAAACAGAAGTTACTAAAGTACGGAATGGCTAAAAGCATGGAGAGAAGCCACTCTGTGGCACAGGTGCATGGGGAAGGCTGACAGCTGAAGGTGGAACAGGGGCACTGAGAAGTGCTACCCATGCCAGAGCCAACAACCTAAACACAAAGTAATGCTAAAGAATTTAAAGATAGAGTACATTATAGGTAACAATAAAACCCAAACCCAGTTCAAGTCCTAACTAGACTGACCAAACCCCCTTACTAATGGCCCAACAGAAGAAATATGCCTGTTTCTAGGCAAAAATACTATTTACCTCAGCCACAACTGATCTATACACAATGTCTGCCATTCAATCAAAAATGACAAGATGATAAAAAGCAAGAAAATGCACCCACTGCCAAGAGACAAAGCGATCAGCAGAATCATGCTCAAGGGTAAACCAGATGTTGAAAACATTGGACAGGGAATTAAACATAAATATGATTAACATGCTAAAGCTGCCAGTAAACATGGTAAACAGCATTCATAAACAAACAGCATTCATAAACAGGTGGGTAATTTTTGAAGAAATAAAGAAACTATAAGAAAAACCCATAGGTGAATCCTAGAAATAAAAATACGTGGTAACAGATATGAATAGTGCTCAGGAGGAGTTCATCAGTAGATTGACACAGCTGAGGAAAGAATCAGTGAACTGGAAGATAGGTCATGAGAAATTACCCAAACTGAAACACAAGTTGAAAAAAGAATGGAAGTGGGGAGACACAGAACAGAGCAGCCTAGAGCTGCAAGACAATATCAAATGATCTAATGTCAATAATAGAAAAAAGAGACCTAATATATCCAAATTCTGTTTTTTCTAGTTACCTTGAGCAAGAAAAAAACATTGGGGACATGTTACAAAGACTCAGAAGTCAACATAAAGAGGCTTCCAATGGCCAAGTCTGGGAAATTTGAAGGAACAAAATAAATAATGACAGTAATCAATTATAAGCCATAGATTAAAATAAGAATTCATGGCTTTATACTCATACATACTGATACTTACATAGATGTACATTTATACATTTCTATGCTGATATAAATGAATAAATAAGAGAGCTTTTCATTACAGCATAATTCCAACTAAGGCATATAGAAGAAATTGTGGAAATAGAAAATCATCATTTGAGAAACATCATGGCAAAAATTGTTTCAGGCAAAGATGATTAGTGGATGCTAAAATTTGTGGGTGGAAGAATATGAGAAACAGGATATTTATATGGTCTCAAAATATCTCCACACAATATACTTCTTAATGACAAGTGGAAAAAATAATAAGCACATTGAAGAAACCTAGCATATATCCTGTTAACAAAGTGATGTTAACATTATCAGTAACATCACAAATCAACAAGTGTTTCCTGATATGTGTTTAGAGAAGGACATAATATCAAATTTTCAGTATTTCTGCTGAAAAATTAAATCAGAATATAATCACGTAGAGACAGCAGACAAACTCCCACTGAGGATTAGGCTACAAAATAAATGGCCAGTGCTTCTCAAAAGTGCTGAGGTCATGAAAAACGAAGCAAGATTGAGGAACTGTCCCAAATTCGAGGGGATACTAAGTAAAAGCATAATAACTAAATTCAGTGTTGAATCCTAGACCAAAAGAAAGGGTATTAGTGGGAAATTGGTGATATTCAAATAAGGTCTATAGATTAGATAATGGTAGTGTATTTACAGTATTGTATCAATCCTGCTAAGATATAATTGTTGGGGATTCTGGGCAAAGGATATGTGAAAAGTCTTTTTGCAACTTTTCTGTAAGCCTGAAGTTAATTTAAAATAAGTTGTTAAAAATTTTTAAGTTAAAAAGAAATGGATAGAGGTAGAGAAGATGGCGGAAGAGTAAGACGCGGAGATCACCTTCCTCCCCACAGATACATTAGAAATACATCTACACGTGGAACTGCTCCTACAGAACACCCACTGAAGGCTGGCAGAAAACGTCAGACCTCCCAAAAGGCAAGAAACTCCTCACGTACTTAGGTAGAACAAAAGAAAAAAGAAATAACAGAGGCAAAAGAATAGGGACGGGACCTGCACCAGTGGGAGGGAGCCGTGAAGGAGGAAAGGTTTCCACGCACTAGGAAGCCCCTTTGCGGGCAGAGACTGCGGGTGGTGGAGGGGGGAAGCTTTGGAGCCATGGAGGAGAGCGCAGCAACAGGGGTGCGGAGGGCAAAGCGGAGAGATTCCCGCACGGAGGCTCGGCGCCGAGCAGCACTCACCAGCCCGAGAGGCTTGTCTGCTCACCCGCAGGGGTGGGCGGGGCTGGGAGCTGAGGCTTGGGCTTAGGTCAGATCGAAGGGAGAGGACTGGGGTTGGCAGCGTGAACACAGCCTGAAGGGGTTAGTGCACCACAGCTAGCCGGTAGGGAGTCCGGGAAAAAGTCTGCAGCTGCCGAAGAGGCAAGAGACTTTTTCTTCCCTCTTTGTTTCCTGGTGCGCGAGGAGAGGGGCTTCAGAGCGGCGCCTAAACGAGCTCCAGAGACGGGCGCGAGCCGCGGCTATCAGAGCAGATCCCACAGCAACAGGGGCGCAGAGGGAAAAGCAGAGAGATTCCTGCACAGAGGCTCGGCGCCGACCAGCACTCAGCAGCCCGAGAGGCTTGTCTGCTAACCCGCCGGGGCGGACGGGGGCTGGGAACTGAAGCTCGGGCTTTGGTCGGATCGCAGGGAGAGGACTGAGGTTGGCGGTGTGAACACAGCCTGAAGGGGTTAGCGCACCACAGCTGTCTGGGAGGGAGACTGGGAAAAAGTCTGCAGCTGCCAAAGAGGCAAGAGACTTTTTCTTGCCTCTTAGTTTCGTGGCGCGCGAGGGGATTCAGAGCGCCACCTAAATGAACTCCAGAGATGGGCGCGAGCCGCGGCTATCAGCGCGGACCCCAGAGACAGGCGTGAGACGCTAAGGCTGCTGCTGCCGCCTCCAAAAAGCCTGTGTGCCAGCACAGGTCACTCTCCACACCGCCCCTCCTGGGAGCCAGTGCAGCCCGCCACTGCCAGGGTCCCGTGATCCGGGGACAACTTACCCGGGAGAACACACAGCACGCCTCAGGCTGCTGCAACGTCACGCGGGCCTCTGACGCCGCAGGCTCGCCCCACATCCGTGCCCCTCCCTCCCCCCGGCCTGAGTGAGTCAGAGCCCCCGAAGCAGCTGCTCCTTTAACCCCGTTCTGTCTGGGTGGGGAACAGACACCCTCAGGAGGCCTACACGCAGAGGCGGGTCCAAATCCAAAGCTGAACCCCGGGAGCTGTGTGAACAAAGAAGAGAAAGGGAAATCTCTCCCAGCAGCCTCAGGAGCAGCAGATTAAATCTCCACAAACAACTTGATGTGCCTGCATCTGTTGAATACCTGAATAGACAACGAATCATCCCAAATTCAGGAGGTGGACTTTGGGAGCAGGATATATTAATTTTTCCCCATTTCCTTTTTTTGTGAGTGTATATGTATATGCTTCTGGGTGAGATTTTGTCTGTATAGCTTTGCTTTATAATAGCTTTATTTTACTTCACTATATTATAGCTTCTTTCTTTCTTTCTTTCTTTCTTTCTTTCTTTCTTTCTTTCTTTCTTTCTTTCTTTCTTTCTTCCTTCCTTCCTTCCTTCCTTCCTTCCTTCCTTCCTTCCTTTCTTCCTTTCTTTCTTTTTCTCTATTTTTTCTCCCTTTTAGTCTGAGCCGTGTGGATGAAAGGCTCTTGGTGCTCCAGCCAGGCATCAGGGCTGTGCCTCTGAGGTGAGAGAGCCAACTTCAGGACACTGGTCCACAAGAGACCTCCCAGCTCCACGTAATACCAAACGGCAAAAATCTCTCAGAGATCTCCATCTCAACATCAAGACCCAGCTTCACTCAACGACCAGCAAGCTACAGTGCTGGACACCCTATGCCAAACAACTAGCAAGACAGGAACACAGCCCCATCCATTAGCAGAGAGGCTGCCTAAAATCATAAGGCCACAGACACCCCAAAATACACCACCAGACATGGACGTGCCCACCAGAAAGACAAGATCCAGCCTCATCCACCAGAACACAGGCACTAGTTCCCTCCACCAGGAAGCCTACACAACCCACTGAACCAACCTTAGCCACTGGGGACAGATACCAAAAACAACAGGAACTACGAACCTGCAGCCTGTGAAAAGGAGACCCCAAACACAGTAAGATAAGCAAAATGAGACGACAGAAAGACACACAGCAGATGAAGGAGCAGGGTCAAAACACACCAGACCTAACAAATGAAGAGGAAATAGGTAGTCTACCTGAAAAAGAATTCAGAATAATGATAGTAAGGATGATCCAAAATCCTGGAAATAGAATAGACAAAATGCAAGAAACATTTAACAAGGACATAGAAGAACTAAAGAGGAACCAAGCAACGATGAAAAACACAATAAATGAAATTAAAAATACTCTAGATGGGATCAATAGCAGAATAACTGAGGCAGAAGAATGGATAAGTGACCTGGAAGATAAAATGGTGGAAATAACTACTGCAGAGCAGGATAAAGAAAAAAGAATGAAAAGAACTGAGGACAGTCTCAGAGACCGCTGGGACAACATTAAACGCACCAACATTCGAATTATAGGGGTCCCAGAAGAAGAAGAGAAAAAGAAAGGGACTGAGAAAATATTTCAAGAGATTATAGTTGAAAACTTCCCTAATATGGGAAAGGAAATAGTTAATCAAGTCCTGGAAGCACAGAGAGTCCCATACAGGATAAATCCAAGGAGAAACACGCCAAGACACATATTAATCAAACTGTCAAAAATTAAATATAAAGAAAACATATTAAAAGCAGCAAGGGAAAAACAACAAATAACACACAAGAGAATCCCCATAAGGTTAACAACTGATCTTTCAGCAGAAACTCTGCAAGCCAGAAGGGAGTGGCAGGATATACTTAAAGTGATGAAGGAGAAAAACCTACAACCAAGATTAATCTACACAGCAAGGATCTCATTCAGATTTGATGGAGAAATTAAAACCTTTACAGACAAGCAAAAGCTGAGAGTTCAGCACCACCAAACCAGCTTTACAACAAATGCTAAAGGAACTTCTCTAGGCAAGAAACACAAGAGAAGGAAAACACCTACAATAACAAACCCAAAACATTTAAGAAAATGGGAAAAGGAACATACATATCAATAATTACCTTAAAGGTAAATGGATTAAATGCTCCCACCAAAAGACACAGACTGGCTGAATGGATACAAAAACAAGACCCATATATATGCTGTCTACAAGAGACCCACTTCAGACCTAGAGACACATACAGACTGAAAGTGAGGGGATGGAAAAAGATATTCCATGCAAATGGAAATCAAAAGAAAGCTGGAGTAGCAATTCTCATATCAGACAAAATAGACTTTAAAATAAAGACTATTACAAGAGACAAAGAAGGACACTATATAATGATCAAGGGATCGATCCAAGAGGAAGGTATAACAATTGTAAATATTTATGCACCCAACATAGGAGCACCTCAATACATAAGGCAAATACTAACAGCCATAAAAGGGGAAATCGACAGCAACACAATCATAGTAGGGGATTTTAACACCCCACTTTCACCAATGGACAGATCATCCAAAATGAAAATAAATAAGGAAACACAAGCTTTAAATGATACATTAAACAAGATGGGCTTAATTGATATTTATAGGACATTCCACCCAAAAACAACAGAATACACATTTTTCTCAAGTGCTCATGGAACATTCTCCAGGATAGATCATATCTTGGGTCACAAATCAAGCCTTGGTAAATTTAAGAAAATTGAAATCATGTCAAGTATCTTTTCCGACCACAACGCTATGAGACTAGATATCAATTACAGGAAAAGATCTGTAAAAAATACAAACACATGGAGGCTACACAATACACTACTTAATAACGAAGTTATCACTGAAGAACTCAAAGGGGAAATCAAAAAATACCTAGAAACAAATGACAATGCAGACACGACGACCCAAAACCTATGGGACACAGCAAAAGCAGTGCTAAGAGGGAAGTTTATAGCAATACAAGCCTACCTCAAGAAACAGGAAACATCTCGAATAAACAACCTAACCTTGCACCTGAAGCAATTAGAGAAAGAAGAACCAAAAAACCCCAAAGCTAGCAGAAGGAAAGAAATCATAAAGATCAGATCAGAAATAAATGAAAAAGAAATGAAGGAAACAATAGCAAAAATCAATGAAACTAAAAGCTGGTTCTTTGAGAAGATAAACAAAATTGATAAACCATTAGCCAGACTCATCAAGAGAAAAAGGGAGAAGACTCAAATCAATAGAATTAGAAATGAAAAAGGAGAAGTAACCACTGACACTGCAGAAATACAAAAGATCATGAGAGATTACTACAAGCAACTCTATGCCAATAAAATGGACAACCTGGAAGAAATGGACAGATTCTTAGAAATGCACAACCTGCCGAGACTTAACCAGGAAGAAATAGAAAATATGAACAGACCAATCACAAGCACTGAAATTGAAACTGTGATTAAAAACCTTCCAACAAACAAAAGCCCAGGACCAGATGGCTTTACAGGTGAATTCTATCAAACATTTAGAGAAGAGCTAACACCTATCCTTCTCAAACTCTTCCAAAATATTGCAGAGGGAGTAACACTCCCAAACTCATTCTACGAGACCACTGTCACCCTAATACCAAAACCAGACAAAGATGTCACAAAGAAAGAAAACTACAGGCCAATATCACTGATGAACGTAGATGCAAAAATCCTCAACAAAATACTAGCAAACAGAATCCAACAGCACATTAAAAGGATCATACACCATGATCAAGTGGGGTTTATCCCAGGAATGCAATGATTCTTCAATATACTCAAATCAATCAATGTGATACACCATATTAACAAACTGAAGGAGAAAAACCATATGATCATCTCAATAGATGCAGAGAAAGCTTTCGACAAAATTCAACACCCATTTATGATAAAAGCCCTGCAGAAAGTAGGCATAGAGGGAACTTTCCTCAACATAATAAAGGCCATATATGACAAACCCACAGCCAACATTGTCCTCAATGGTGAAAAACTGAAACCATTTCCACTAAGATCAGGAAGAAGACAAGGTTGCCCACTCTCACCACTATTATTCAACATAGTTTTGGAAGTGTTAGCCACAGCAATCAGAGAAGACAAAGAAATAAAAGAATCCAAATCGGAAAAGAAGAAGTAAAGCTGTCACTGTTTGCAGATGACATGATACTATACATAGAGAATCCTAAAGATGCTACCAGAAAACTACTAGAGCTAATCAATGAATTTGGTAAAGTAGCAGGATACAAAATTAATGCAGAGAAATCTCTTGCATTTCTATACACTAATGACGAACAATCTGAAAGTGAAATTAAGAAAACACTCGCGTTTACCATTGCAACAAAAAGAATAAAATATCTAGGAATAAACCTACCTAAGGAGACAAAAGACCTCTATGCAGAAAATTATAAGACACTGATGAAAGAAATTAAAGATGATACAAATAGATGGAGAGATATACCATGTTCCTGGATTGGAAGAATCAACATTGTGAAAATGACTATACTACCTAAAGCGATCTACAGATTCAGTTCAATCCCTATCAAACTACCAATGGCATTTTTCACAGAACTAGAACCAAAAATTTCACAATTTGTATGGAAACACAAAAGACCCGTAAGAGCCAAAGCAATCTTGAGAAAGTAAAATGGAGCTGGAGGAATCAGGCTCCCGGACTTCAGACTATACTACAAAGCTACAGTAATCAAGACAGTATGGTACTGGCACAAAAACAGAAATATGGATCAATGGAACAGGATAGAAAGCCCAGAGATAAACCCACACACATATGGTCACCTTATCTTTGATAAAGGAGGCAAGAATATACAGCAGAGAAAAGATAGCCTCTTCAATAAGTGGTGCTGGGAAAACTGGACAGCTACATGTAAAAGAATGAAATGAGAACACTCCCTAACACCATACACAAAAATAAACTCAAAATGGATTAAAGACCTAAACGTAAGGTCAGACACTATCAAACTCTTAGAGGAAAACATAGGCAGAACACTCTATGACATACATCACAGCAAGATCCTTTTTGACCCACCTCCTAGAGAAATGGAACTAAAAACAAAAGTAAACAAATGGGACCTAATGAAACTTAAAAGCTTTTGCACAGCAAAGGAAACCATAAACAAGACGAAAAGACAACCCTCAGAATGGGAGAAAATATTTGCAAATGAAGCAACTGACAAAGGATTAATCTCCAAGATTTACAAGCAGCTCATGCAGCTCAATAACAAAAAAACAAACAACCCAATCCAAAAATGGGCAGAAGACCTAAATAGACATTTCTCCAAAGAAGATATACAGATTGCCAACAAACACATGAAAGAATGCTCAACATCGTTAATCATTAGAGAAATGCAAATCAAAACTACAATGAGATATCATCTCACACCGGTCAGAATGGCCATCATCAAAAAATCTAGAAACAATAAATGCTGGAGAGGGTGTGGAGGAAAGGGAACACTCTTGCACTGTTGGTGGGAATGTAAATTGATACAGCCACTATGGAGAACAGTATGGAGGTTCCTTAAAAAACTACAAATAGAACTACCATACTACCCAGCAATCCCACTACTGGGCATATACCCTGAGAAAACCATAGTTCAAAAATAGTCATGTACCAAAATGTTCATTGCAGCTCTATTTACAATAGCCAGGACATGGAAGCAACCTAAGTGTCCATCATCGGATGAATGGAAAAAGAAGATGTGGCACATATATACAATGGAATATTACTCAGCCATAAAAAGAAATGAAATGGAGGTATTTGTAATGAGGTGGATGGAGTTAGAGTCTGTCATACAGAGTGAAGTAAGTCAGAAAGAGAAAAACAAATACAGTATCCTAACACATATATATGGAATCTAAGGAAAAAAAAAAAAAAGGTCATGAAGAACCTAGTGGCAAGATGGGAATAAAGACACAGACCTAATAGAGAATGGACTTGAGGATATGGGGAGGGGGAGGGGTGAGAGGTGACAGGGTGAGAGAGTGTCATGGACATATATACACTACCAAATGTAAAATAGATAGCTAGTGGGAAGCAGCCACATAGCACAGGGAGATCAGCTCGGTGCTTTGTGACCACCTAGAGGGGTGGGATGGGGAGGGTGGGAGGGAGGGAGATGCAAGAGGGAAGAGATATGGGAACATATGTATATGTATAACTGATTCACTTTGTTATAAAGCAGAAACTAACACACCATTGTAAAGTAATTATACTTCAATAAAGATGTTTAAAAAAATAAAAAATTAAAAAATTAAAATTAAAAAAAAAACAAAACAGAAGTGACATAAAAAAACAGGCTGCTGCCTATGTCGTACTTCTTGTCAATAGACTTTTCAATGCACAAATTTAACCATTTCTCTCCCTGTTCAAAACCTTCTAAGCCTCTGGCCTTCCTTACCTGGTCCCTGTTGGCCTCATCAAACTCAGCTCTTGTTCCTCCTAACACCTATCCTAGATTCCCACTATCCTGAGTTCTTCAAATGCACTGGGCTCTCTCAGACCTATAGGTGTCAGGAGCCTCCTTCTCTGAACCTCCAGCACCAGTGCTGGACCTAGTGTATCAAACATCCAGAGCAGATTTCTTTTTAACACCTCTCTCTTCTAAATGATGAAATTATTTTCAGTTGAAATCACATAATAATTCATAATAATCATTATTTTCCTAATGTGTTCACTAGTTTAAAAACAATTGACAATTTTAAAAGAATAAATGCCAATTTAAAAGGTTTTCACAAAATCTGTAAAATATTTCACGTATGAATTAAAATCTCTCCTGACCTGTAATAAAACTATTACAGGTTTGTACTGTTTCAGTTTTTAATTTTAAATCAAATAAGTGGTCACTTAGCATGAAGTAACTCTAGTCCTGTCATCCTTCCAACCATTGTGCTCTCATTGCTTATTTTGAATCTACTGTTTAAATGCAGGAATACATAGTACTTCAGAGGTTGGAGACAAACAACATCAGAGGTGAGCTCATCTGTACTATCATGAACTGACTCTGGAAACAAATGAGTGTAGTTAGGTATGTGTTGGGGGATGGAGGTGTGTGGGGGGTGAGTTGATGGTACAACTGGGAGTTTTCTGAATTAACTTCCATGTAGAGTGAAAGGTTTCCTAAAGGAAAGGTAACAAAAATGTGCCAATTTCCTGTTTATGTATTTATTATTTAAATTCAACAGTAACATCAGCAATTATTTAGAAGTTAGACCAAGAAATTATTTGGGGGAGTAGGAGAATTTTATTGCTTACATTGCCTAGAATTTATTACCACGTGGTGATATTTAAAAAGAAGCTTAACTTTTAGTTGTTTCTGTTATTACTTTTAATTTCTCCACAATGCATCCCCTCGTTGCCTGCTCCTGTCTGCTCCTCCTGCCATCTTACCTCTGGAGTGCCACTGCAGAGCACCCTATGGTTCCTTCTCTCACTACATCTGTCACCCTGCTTTGTAATAGTTTATTGATGTATCTATATCATATAGGATATTCTGAGCTACTTGAAGGCAGAATTCATGCTTTATTTATTCATCTCTATATCCCCAACATCTGATGCACAATAGATTCTTAATAACTGTTTGCTGGAAGAAGAATGATTCAATAAATACAAGATGTGGGCCAAGATCCCTACATATATACCCCTGACAAAAGTAAAAAACTTCCAACTTTAACAGTGCCCAAATTCTTAGGACTTCCCAATTGGAGCCTGTGTGGACTTCTGATAAAGTGGAGGAGGTGGTCCCAGTCAAAAGGCCATGCTTTCTTATCTGTACAGCAAATACTGCTGGAGTATAAGGTGGAGAACTCAAAACTGGTGTCAGACAATGATGGGTTTATGTCCCACCTCTGCCACTTAATGGCAACATCTGAAATGGTTGTAAAATCGCTTGACCTCACTAAGCCTCGGTTTCCTCATCAGTAACAGTGGGTATAATTCCTACATGGCAGGGTTCTTGTTATATTTAAATGGGAACTCTTTGTTGTCAAGTCTCTAGCATAGCGTCTGGCCATGATTGTTACCATCCCATTCCCCGTTTTTTTCCCTGCAAACTGATGGTTCAAAACACTCCCAATTCATCTCCAGTACATTTATAAAACCAAAAGGACATCTTCTATGTGCCATGACATTTCCTTTAAGATAAGAAACATATATTACAACTTGGGGATGTAGCAGCTGTAAATATTTTTCAGCAATTACAAGAAGATTCAGTCCTGGAACTCCAGGCTTCCCTTGATGCTGTCAAGAGCATCCAGGGTGCCCTGTGGGTGTCTGACAGAGGAACTGGAGAACCATATCCTAAACCCTGCTGGAGGTCTGCATAATACCAATAGGGGGCCATGGAGTCCAAAAGCCAGAATTAACCAGCATCATGTTTGCTCTTTTCAATAGATACTTAATTGGTGTCTGTTACTCAACCTGACTGGCTTCCAATAATCACTTATTTTCTAACTTGACAGGACATGCTTAGAGGAAGAGAAAAAGAGAGCACACAGGGGGATAAGTGTAGCAATGGATAGATAATCAACATTTTAAACTGAATTCCAGGTTTGAGCTTAAGCCTCTCATTGGAGATTCTATATTGGATCTATCATGAACAGAATAATTCTACTCTCTTTTTCTCATTATTTTAAACTGGTCAGCAAACAAAAGAGAAGTGTGATGTCTGAGCACATATGTTTCTTGGGAAAATTAACTGAAATGATGGAAGCGATAGTTTAATCCAATGCTACCTATTAGAATGTTCAGCAATGCTGAAAACAGTCTATTCTGTATTCTGTAATATGGTAGCTATCAGCCACATGTTGTTACTGGGTACTTGAAATGTGGATAGTGCAAATGAGAAACTGAATTTTTAAAAAATTTAATTAATTTATTTAATTTTAAACAATTTAAATATAAATACCCACATATGGCTAGTGACTACTGTAATAGACAGCGAAGATAAGAGACCACAATGAAAGCAAAGTCCACTGAATATCATCATGCTCTCAGAGTACTGGTGCTGGGGCTGCATTGCTATAAAGGCTGCCCAATTCCATGTTACAAACTCTCCTGTATGCTTCTGTCCAGCTTGTGCTCCTCCGAGGTATCTTTAAATTGCTTCCACTGACTTCTAGCTATTAGTTGCTGATGTCTACTTCCTAAGCTGCCCTCTGCCTAGTTTTCTAAGGCTTTGTATGTGATTTCTCTCATTGTTTTCTGTGTTGCACAAGCCTTAAGTGACACATTAGACCAGATGAACTTAATTGATATTTATAGGACATTCCATCCAAAAGCAGCACAATACACTTTCTTCTCAAGTGCTCATGGAACATTCTCCAGGATAGATCACATCTCAGGCCACAAATCAAGTCTCAGTAAATTTAAGAAAACTGAAATCATATCAAGCATTTTCTCCAACCACAACACTATGAGATTTGAAACCAACTACAGGAAAAAACTGTAAAAAACACAAACATGTGGCGGCTAAACAATATGTTACTAAACAACCAATGGATCACTGAAGAAATCAAAGAGGAAATCAGAGAATACCTAGAGACAAATGACAATGAAAACACGATGATCCAAAATCTATGGGACGAAGCAAAAGCAGTTCTAAGAGGGAAGTTAATAGCAATACAATATTATTAACTCAGGAAGCAAGAAAAATCTCAAATAAACAACCTAACGTTACATCTAAAGCAACTAGAGAAAGAAGAACAAACAAAACCCAAAGTGAGTAGATGGAAAGAAATCATAAAGATCAGAGCAGAAATAAATAGTATAGAGATGAAGAAAACAATAGAAAAGATCAATGAAACTAAAACTAAAATCTGGTTCTTTGAAAAGATAACCAAAATTGATAAACCTTTAGCCAGACTCATCAAGAAAAAAAGGGACAGGGACTCATCAAATCAATAAAATTATAAATGAAAAAGAAGTTACAATGAACACCACAGAAACACAAAGTATCATAAGAAACTACTACAAGCAGCTATATGCCAATAAAATGGACAACCTAGAAGAAATGGAGAAATTCTTTGAAAGGTACAACCTTCCAAGACTGAACCAGGAAGAAACAGCAAATATGAACAGACCAATCACAAGTATTAAAATTGAAACTATCATTTGAAAACTTCCAACAAGCAAAAGTCCAGGACCAGATTGCTTCACAGGTAAATTCTATCAAACATTTATCCTTCAGAAACTATTCCAAAAAACTGCAGTGGAAGGAACACTCCCAAGCTCATTCTACGTGGCCACCATCACCCTGATACCAACAGCAGACAAAGATACCACACAAAAAGAAAATTACTGGCCAATATCACTGATGAACATAGATGCAAAAATCCTCAACAATATACTAGCAAACCAAATCCAACAACATATTAAAAGGATCATACACCTTATCAAGTGGGATTTATCCCAGGGATGCAAGGATTCTTCAATATATATAAATCAATGTGATACAACACATAAACATACTGAAGAATAAAACCCATATGATCATTTCAATAGATGCAGAAAAAGCTTTTGACAAAATTCAACACCCATTTATGGTAAAAACTCTCCAGAAAGTGGACATCAAGGGAACCTACCTCAACATAATAAAGGCCATATATGACAAACCCACATCAAATATCATTCTCAACAGTGAAAAACTGAAAACATTTGCTCTAAGATCAGGAACAAGACAAGATGTCCACTCTTGCCACTTTTATTCAACATAGTTTTGGAAGCCCTACCCATGGCAATCAGAGAAGAAAAAGAAATAAAAGGAATTCAAATTGGAAAAGAAGAAGTAAAACTATCACTGTTTGCAGATGACATGATACTATACATAGAGAATCCTAAAGATGCTATCAGAAAACTACTGGAGCTCATCAATGAATTTGGTAAAGTTGCAGGATACAAAATTAATACACAGACATCTTGTGCATTCCTATACACTAACAACAAAAGATCAGAAAGAGAAATTAAGGAAACAATCCCATTTACCATTGCATCAAAAAGAATAGTATACCTAGGAATAAATCTACAAAAGGAGGTGAAAGACCTGTATTCAGAAAGCTATAAGATACTGATGAAAAAATCAAAGATGACACAAACAGATGGAGAGATATACTATGTACTTGAATTGGAAGAATCAATATTGTCAAAATGACTATACTATCCAAAGCAATCTACAGATTCAATGCAATCCCTATCAAATTACCAATGACATTTTTCCAAGAATTAGAACAAAAAATTTTACAATTTGTATGGAAACCCAAAAGACCCTGAATACCCAAAGCAATCTCAAGAAAAACGGAGCTGGAGGAATCAGGATCCCTGACTTCAGACTATACTTCAAAGCTACAGTGAGCAAAACATTATGGTACTGGCACAAAAACAGAAATAGAGATCAATGGAACAGGATAGAAAGTCCAGAGATGCACCTATGCACCTATGGTCAACTTGTCTATGGCAAAGGAAGCAAGAATATACAATGGAGAAAAGACAGTCTCTTCAATAAGTGATGCTGGGAAAACTGGACAGCTACATGTAAATTAATGAAATTGGAACACTTCCCTAACACCATACACAAAAATAAACTCAAAATGGATTAAAGACCTAAATGTAAGTCTGGATACTATAAAACTCTTAGAGGAAAATATAAGCAGAACACTCTTTGACATAAATTACAGCAAGATCTTTTTTGATTCACCTCCTAGAGTAATGAAAATACAAGCAAAAATAAACAAATAGGACCTAATGAAATGTAAAAGGTTTTGCACAGCAAAAGAAACCATAAACAAAACCAAAAGACAACCCAAAGAATGGAGAAAACACTGCAAATGAAGCAACTGACAAGGGATTAATCTCCAAAATATATAAGCAGCTCATGCAGCTCAATATCAAAAAGAACCAAAAACCTATCAAAAAATGTGCAGAAAATCTAGATAGACATTACTCCAAAGAAGACATACAGATGGCCAAGAGGCACATGAAAAGATACTCAACATCACTAATTATTAGAGAAAGGCAAATAAAATGTACAAGGAGGTATCACTTCACAACAGTCAGAATGGCCATCATCAATAAATCTACAAACAATAAATGCTGGAGAAGGTGTGGAGAAAATGGAACCCTCCTACACTGTTGGTGGGAATGTAAATTGGTGCAGCCACTATGGAGAACAGTATGGAGATTTCTTAAAAACTAAAAATAGAGTTACCATATGATCCAGCAATTCCAATCCTGTGCATATATCTGGATAAAACCATAATTTGAAAAGATACCTGTACCGCAATGTTCATTGCAACACTATTTACAATAGCCAGGACATGCAAGCAACCTAAATGTCCATTGGTGGTGGAATGGGTAAAGAAGATGTGGTACATATATACAATGGAATATTACTCAGCCATAAAAAAGAATAAAATAATGCCATTTGCAGAAACATGGATGGACCTAGAGATTGTCATACTGAGTGAAGTAAGTCAGACAGAGAAATACAAATATCATGATACCACTTACATGTGGAACCTAAAAAAATGGTACACATGAACTTATTTACAAAACAGAAATAGAGTCACAGATGTAGAAAACAAACTTATGGTTACCAGGAGGGAAGGGTTGGGGGGAGGGATAAATTGGGATTGACATATACACACTACTACATATAAAATAGATAACTAATAAGGATCTACTATATAGCACAGGGAACTCTACTCAATACTCTGTAATAACCTATATAGGAAAAGAGTCTAAAAAAGTGGACAGAACTCTATAGCAGAAACTAACAGTGTAAATCATCTACAGTCCAATAAAAATTAAATAAATAAACAGACAAAAAAGAAAACCACCAAAATTCACTAAAAATGTATATGAACCTCCTTTTGCTCACTTTTACATTTTTGTGATTATTTCATTCACACTCTCAATCTAGGGTATTGTTCTTTGTTCAGAGGTGTCTTATGTCTTTATCCAGGTGTAAAGTTATAAAAAAAATGGAGAGGATTAATTATAGCTGAGACCCAGGGAGTCAACCATCAAAGGCTGAGGCAACAAAAGTTTAGGAGAACCTACAGTTCATTTGTCTTCTAATGATACTATCATCTAACCAGAATATGTTTACAAAAAGACCACTCAGTGCCCCCAGATAAAGGCAATGGGGGACATAAAACAATGTAAAAGTGTTGTTTCTGTGCTCAGGGCATCCAAACCTCCTTAGGTAGAAAAGTTAACGTTTCTGAGATAACAGTGAACAAGACATGGCAATATATAATGGATTCTATGAGGCAGATCAGTGGTGTAGATTTTAAGAGATGTGGGAGATCAGTGAGGTTTGCAGCATTTATTGAAATTGTCTTAGAGAAGGTAGGACTTAGGCTGGGTTTTGAAGAACAGATAATAGTGAAATGAACAGAGAAGAGATTTAACTGAGCATCAAAAGAGAACATTTAAAGAAATAAAATGTTAGCTTTTAAATTTAGTAAGAGGGATTCAGAGGTCTGCTTTTTTATGGTTCTGATTGAGAATCCTTTCTAAATGTCTTAAGCAATCAGAGGCAGGGCCTCCCAGTTTGGATGTACAGATTGTGCATGCATATCCAAAAGGGCTCCATTCACAGGGTAAGCATCTTGGATGTGCCTGTATTACAACATTTCCTTGCAGATGGTAGTAAAGTAACTTGCTCTCACAAAATTACAATGCTAATGAATGAGAGCTAGAAGTAGAGTTCTTAAGGGAAGAATGCCTTTTTCTTATTCTTACAAAGTCACCCTATGGGTGGCTGGAAGCTTGAGATTGAGAGGTAGGGAGGACATGCCCTTTATGGTCAGAATTCATGAATTCTCATCTCTGAATTCACCCTGCAAGGTCTCAGGAGACCCTTAGGGAGAAAGGAATCATATCAACTCTCAGGTTGTTTTAGTTCACCTTAAGCCTTTTACATGTCTCTCTGGAAAGATCGGGTCACAAAATGATCAGAAAAAGTCAAAGCAAAACAAAAGTTTGGGTCAGATGGATGGTATAGGGAATAAGTACTACAAACGTTTTCTGTGAAGAGAATCCACTGTGCATTGGTGGAGGAACAAATGAGCAGTAAAATGTTTATCATTATTTACAGGTGGGAAGAGAATTTCTAATAGAAGAGAAGGTGCAGAAGCAGGAAAAATAATCCAAAGAGACAGCAGATGGAGTGTGGGAAGTGTTTCTCCTCAAAAGCACATGAAATTTACTTCTAGTTTCTGGTATGACATGTAAAGAACTTGGAAGTTGTCACTTTCAAACTCACAACAATAAAAAAGCTACTAAAGTGAAAATCAACAATTCTTCTTGGGTCATCAGAGAATTGAGGTATAGGATAAATCACTGCCCTGAAAGCTAGAGAGAGAGATGGATACAGAGGTGGATACTTAGAGCAGAAGGCCAGGAACAGAGGCTGCCACTGAAGCCAGTTCTCGTAGGAACACTTAAAGTGTAATGGAAAAATTTCCAGAAGCTCAATGTAGACTAGTCTGACAGACAAAGTCTTGAGGAGAGGTGCGGGGATGGACCATGCACTTTTGTGAGCTTTCACCTCCAGGAGCTCCACTAAGTTCTCAGGATGTATGCTGGAGAAACATCCTTTTGTGTTTCTGGTGGGGAGGAGGGCAAGAGAAGTAAGGAAATAGCGATTTTGAAATACTTCTAGAATATTCCATTCTGCTTAATAAAGGACTTCCCTCAAAAGAAACACTTTTATGTACCACTATGAATGGTGGTACATAGAAACCACTATGTATGGTGACGGATGTTAACTAGACTTAATGTGGTGATCATTTCACAATATACACAAATAGTAAATCATTATGTTGTACACCTGAAACTAATGTAATATTGTATGTCAGTTATACCGCTAAATAAATAAATAAATAAATTTGTATAAGAAAAGAAACATTTTATCAGAGCCTAATGACTTGGGTTTTATCAGAGACTAACTGACCTGGAGGAAGGAAAATACCCAACTCTAGGCCCTTCTAGACTTCATCTAGGAGAAGGGAAATGTCCATGTACATCACGCTCTAGACTTCCTGTCTCATCTAAGGGAGAAAAAAGCTGAGAAGCTCTTCTGAATGTCACAGTTCAGATCACAGTCTCATTAAAACAATGAGAATTAATTACAGGCCTATAGGATGCTTCCACTGCTCCCACATTTTCCACCACATCTATCAGACTCCTGTATTGTTAACAGTGCTTTACAGGGAAATGAACTTCAAGGCTTGGAGTTTATTTAAGAAGCCTCTAGGGAAACCCAGAGAGACCAGGGGAGGCAAAAACAAAAATAAGAGAGGAAAAATTAGCCTCTGATACCTACAGCCACAGCAAGTAGCAAATGCAGCCTAAATTCTAGCCAGATAAACATAGAAACTCACAGTACAGGCATATCTACCTCAGTCTCTTTAACCCAATATATCACATCTAATTTTAAACCAAAAATTATAAGGCATGCTAAGAGGCAAAAGCACAGTTTTAAGAGGCAAAGCAGGCATTGGAACCAGGCTCAACTATGGCAGAAATTAGAAATTTCTGAAATATCTTTGACTAGAAATTTAAAATACCTTTGATTAATATGCTAAGGTTCTAATGGAATAGGTGGAGTATAGAGCAAATGGGTAATATAAACAGAAAGACGGAAACCATAAGAAAGAATCAAAAGGAAATGTGAGAATTCAAAAACACTGTAACAAAAATTAAGAATGTCTTGGAAGAGCTCATCTGTAGACTGGGCACAACTGAGAGAAGAATCAGTGACCTTGAAGATATATCCACAGAAATTTCCCAAACTGAAGGTAGAGAGAAAAATGAAAGAAAGTTAAAAAGAACAGAGTATAAAAGTACTGTGGGACAATTACAGAAGATGTAACATGTGCATAATGGCAATACCAGAGGAAAAGTGAGTGGAAAACAAGCCAAAGAAATATTTGAAGTAATAATGGCTGAGAAATTTCCAAAATTAATGACAGACAACAAACTTCAGGTCCAGAAAGCTTAGAGACTGAAAAAAGATATACACTAAGAAACCTACCCCTAGGCATATTATATTCAAACTTCAGAAAATTTAAAAAAAGGGGAAAATCTTGAAAGGAGCCAAGAAGGTGGGGGCACTTTACATATAGAGGAACAAGATTACAAATTACAGAAATCATGCAAGCAAGAAAAGAGTGGAGTAAAATACTTAAAGTGTTATATATCAGAAACTAATATAATACTGTAAATCAACTGTAATAAAAATGAATAAACAAACAAGCAAATAATAGATGGGAAAAGTGCTAGAGAATGAATAAATGAGAGTAAAATTAAACTTATTTTCTCTTATTTTTAATTGGTCTAACAGACAGCAACTTGTTCAGAATAATAACAGCAACAATGTTTTCAGTGACTGTCATTTAGATAAGTGAAATGAAAGACAACAATACTATAAGGAATGTGAGGGAGGAAATGGGAAAACTCTGTTATAAAATACCTGCACTAACCATGAAGCAGTAAAGTGTTATTTGAAAGTGGACTTGGATAAGTTGTGAATTTATACTGAAAACTATAGTTTTCACTAATTAACAAAAAAATTATAATTGATTCGTTAAGAGAGGAGAGAAAATGGAATCATGTAAACTGTTCAATTAAAACCATAGAATACAGAAAAAGAGTGGAAGAAAAGAAACAAAGAATAAGAGTACTGGATTGGGGCTTCCCTGGTGGTGCAGTGGTTGAGAGTCTGCCTGCCAATGCGGGGGACACGGGTTTGAGCCCTGGTCTGGGAAGATCCCACAGGCCGTGGAGCAACAAAGCCCGTGTGCCACAACTACTGAGCCTGCTCGTCTGGAGCCTGTGCTCTGCAACAAGAGAGGCCGCGACAGTAAGAGGCCCACGCACGGCGATGAAGAGTGGTCCCCACTCGCCGCAACTAGAGAAAGCCCGCGCACAGAAACGAAGACCCAAAGCAGCCAAAAATAAAACAAACAAATAAATAAATAGATAAATAAATAAATAAAGTGGACAATAAGGTTGTTTAAAAAAAAATTCAATATTAAAAAAAAAAAGAGCACTGGATTGAAAATAGATACAAATACAGTGGATATTAAGCCAATGATATCAATAGTCACTTTAAATGTGAATGGTCTAAATATGCCAATTAAAAGATAGACTGTGAGAGGAGATAACAGCAACAACAACAAAAAGCAACAAGTACCAACTATACATTGTCTACAAGAGACTCACTTTAAATAGGAAGATACTGATATATTGATGGTAAAGGGATGGAGAAAGACATACTATGCTAAACCTAATCAAAGTTGGAGTAGCTATATTAATTTTAGACAAAGCAGACTTCAGATCAAGGAAAATTATCAGGGATAAATAGGGATATTACATAATGATAAAGGGGTCAATTCTCTAAGAAGACATAAAAATCCTTAATGTGTATGTGTTTTAACAGTAGAGTGTCAAAATGCATGTGACAAAACCTAACAGACCTACAAGGAGAACTAGACAAATTCACTACTATAGTTGGAGATTTCAACGACCCTCTAACAGTAATTGACAGATCTAATGGTCCACTATATGTGGATACAGCTGAACATAACAGCACCATGAATCAACTGAATCTAGTTGACATTTATAGAATATTTCATTCAACAATGGCAGAACATATTTTTCTAAAGCCCACATGGAACATTTACCAAGATAAACCACATTCTGGGCCATAAAGCATACCCTCACATATTTAAAAGAATAGAAATCATAGAAAGTAGTCTCTCAGACCACAATGGAATAAAACTAGAAATCAATAACATAGTGCTGGAAAATCTCTGAGTACTTGAAAACCGAACAACATACTTCTAAATAACATGTAGACCAAAGAGAAGTGTCAATTGAAAGTTTAAAATATCTTGAACCAAATGAAAATGAAAAGGCAACTTATCAAAATGTGTGGGATGCAGCAAAAGCAGTGCTTGGAGGGAAACTTATAGCGTTGAATGGACACGTTAGAAAAGAAGAAAGATCCAAATCAATAACCAAAGCTTCCACCTTAGGAAACTAGAAAAAGAAGAGCAAATTAGATCCAAATAAGAAGAGAAGAAAAAATAAAAGTTAGAACAGAAATCAATGAAATTGAAATAAGGAAATCAGTAGAGAAAATTAATGAAAACAAAGCTGGTTCATTGTAAGTGTCAATAAAATTGACAAACATTTAGTCACACTAACCAAGAAGAAAGGAGAGAAGACCCAAATTATTAATATTAGAAACAAAAGAGGAGCCATCACTACTAACCCTATGGACATTAAGAGGATAATAAAAGAATATTATTAACACCTCTATGCCCACAAATTTGATAATTAAGATGAAATGTACCAATTCCTCGAATTATATGTTACCAAAACTCACACCAAGAGAAATAAGTAACCTGAATAGGCTTATATCTACTAAAGAAATTAAAACAATGAATAATGGGAAATGTGAATTAAAAACACAAAGAGATATCACCTCAAATCTGTAAGAATGGCTGTTATCCAAAGGAGAAGAAATAACAAATGTTGGCAAGGATATGGAGAAAAAGAAATCCTTGTGCACTGTTGGTGGGAAGGTAAATTGGTGTAGCCACTATGGAAAACAGCATGGAGTTTCCTCAAAAAATTAAAAATAGAACTACCATACAATCTAGTATGGTCGTTCTGGGTATTCCACTTCTGGGTATTTGTCTGAAGGAAATGAAATCACTGTCTCAAAAAGATATCTGCACCTTATGTTTATTGCAGCATTATTTACAATAGCCAAGACATGGAAACAAGCTAAGCAAACCAAGGGTTCATACACAGCTGAATGCTTAATGGAAATGTGATAAATATTCACATATATATTATATATAAGTGCATAAAGGAAATGCATATATATGAATGTATAAAGGAAACGTGATATATATTCATAGGTATATATTTTTTGCCATAAAAAAGGATAGCCTGCCATTTATAACAACACTGATGGACTTTGAGGGCACTATGTTAAGTAAAATTAGTAAGAAAGAGAAAGACAAATACTGTATGATCTCACATGTGGAATCTAAAAAACAAAAACAAAAAACTGCACTCATAGATAGAAAGAACAGATTAGTGGTTGCCAGAGGCAGGGGTGGGTGAAATGGGTGGTTATGGTAAAAATAAAAAAATAAATAACCTTCTAAAACAGAAAGCACCTGGCCCAAATTGTTTCACTAGTGATGCCAAAATGATTTCACTGGTGAAGTCCAAATGTTTTCACTGGGTGAATTCTACCAAACACTTAAGGAAGAAATTGTGCCATTTATCTACAATCTTATCCAGAAATATAAAATTAGAGAGAAAGTTTCCTATTGCTTTTCATGAGAACAGCATCACCCTAATACCAAAACCAAGCAAAGACATTATAAAAGAACAAAAACTACAGATAAATATATCTCATAAAACATAGATGCAAAAAACTTCACCAAATATTAGCAAATTAAATCCAACAATGTATAAAAAGAATTATACAGCACAACCAAGTGAGATTTATCCCAGTTAAGCAAGGTGACTTCAATGTTCAAAAATCAATTACTGTAATCCATCACATCAACAGGCTAAAGAAGAAAAATCAGATGATCATATCAATAGATGTAGAAAAAGTGTTTGACAAAATTCAACATCCATTCATGATAAAACCTCTCAGCTAAATAGGAATGGAAGGGAACTTCCACAACTACACATCACAGAAAACCTACAGCTAATATCATATTTAATGGTGAGAAGCTAGAAGCTTTCCTCATAATATCAGAAACAAGGTAAGGATGTCTCCTCTACCCAACCCTATTCAACATTATTCTGGAATTCCTAGCTAATGCAATGAGACAAGGAAAGGAAATAAAAGGTATACAACTGGGAAGGAAGAAATAATACTTTGCTTGCAGCTGACATTATGGTTTATGTAGAAAATTGCAAAGAATTTACCAAAAAACCTCCTGGAACTAACAAGTAATTATAGCAAGGTTACAAAATACAAGGTTAATATAAAAAAGTCAATTGCTTTCCCATATACCAACAATGAACAATTGGAATTGAAATTTTAATTTATAAACACAATATCATTTACATTGGCACCAAAAAAAAGAGAGAAATACTTAGGTATAAATCTAACAAAACATATACTACATACATACACACAAACACACATGCGCACACACACACACACACACACACAAATAATAAACAAAAATATGTGAGAAAAATTACAAAACATTGATGAAAGAAATCATAAAAAATCTAAATATGAATGGAGAGATATTCTATGTTCATGGATAAGAAGTCTCAATATTGTAGAGCTGCCAACTTTATATTAGATTCAAAGCAATCCCAATCAAAATCTCCACCAGTTATTTTGTTGATATCTACAAACTGTTTCTGAAATTGATATGGAAAGGCAATAGACTAGAATAGCCTACACAATGTCAAAGAAGAAGAAGAAGATATTTGAAACACTCATACCACCCAATTTCAAGCCTTGCTATAAAGCTGCAATTATCAAACAGTGTGGTGTTGGTGAAATAATGGGATCAATGCAGCAGAGTTGAGAGCCCAGGAATAGATCCACACAAATATAGTCAACTGATCATTGACAAAGAAGCAAAGGCAATTCAATGCAAAAAGTAGTCTTTTTAAACAAGTGGTGCTGGAACAAATGGATATTCACATGGAAAAAAAGATTAATCTAGACATAGATGTTACATCTTTCACAAAAATTAACTCAAAATATATCACAGACCTAAATGTAGAATACAAAAATATGACTCCTATAAGATAATATAGGAGAAATATAGGTGACCATGGGTTTGTCAATGACTTTTTTTTTTTTAGATTTCACCAAATTCATAACACTGCTTGTCAAAAGACAACATTAAGAAAACAGGCAAATCACAGATGAGAAAATATTTACAAAATATATATCTGACAAAGAATGTGCATCCAAAATGTGTAAAGAACTTATACAACTCAAAATATAAACAACCCAATTCAAAATTAGAAAATGATTTGAACAGTAACTTGAAAAATGGAGATATACAAGTGGCTGAGTACACAAAAAACGTGCTCAACATCTTTATTCACAAAGGGAATGCAAATTTAAGCCACAACAAAATACCATTACAGCTGTACACATGAAACTAACACAATCAACAAACCTTGGGTTTGTCAATGACTTTTCAAAAACATCAAAACCATGATCCATGAAAGAAAAACTGAGAAGTCAGACTTCATTACAATTTTTAAAAATCTTCTCTATGAGGGAAACTAGTAAGAGAATGAAAAGGCAAGCCACAGACTGGGAGAAAATATTTTCAAAACACATATCTGATAAAGGACTTGTATCCAAAATATACAAAAAACCCTTAAAACTCAATAAGAAAGCAGCCCAATTTAAAAATGGGTAAAAGAGCTGAACAGATCTCAGCACAGAAAATATGCAGATGGCAAATAAGCACATGAAATATGTTCAACATCATATGTCATGTTCAACATCATATGTCTTGCATATTAAAACAATGAGATGTTACTACACACCTATTAGAATAGTTAAAATCTGAAACTCTGACAACATCAAATACTGGCAAGGATGTGGAGCAACAGGAACTCTCATTCATTGCTGCTGGATATGCAAAACAGTACAGTCACTTTGGAAGGTAGTCTGGCAGTTTCTTATAAAGCTAAATATGCTCTTCCTATGTGATCCAGTAATCACATGCCTAGTTATTTATCCAAATGAGTTGGAAGGTTACATCTGCAGAAAAACCTGGCCATGGGTGCTTATAGCAGCTATACTAATAATTGACAAAACTTGGAAGCACCAAGATGTCCTTCAAAAGGTGAATGGATCAATAAACTGTGGTACATCCATATAATGGAATATTATTCAGTAATAAAAAGAAATGAACTATCACGCTGTGAAAGACTTGAAGGAATCTTAAATTTACATTGCTAAGTGAAAGACAACAATCTGCAAAGGCTACATACTATAGACTCCAATTATATGACATTCTGGAAAAGGCAGTTGCCAGGGGTTTGGATCTAGGGAGAGAGGGATTAATCATTTGAGCACAGGAGATTTTTAGGGCAGTAAAACTATTCTGCATGATACTGTAATAGCACATGTAATGGATGCATGACATTACATATTTGTCAAAACCCACAGAACACAAAAAGTGAACCCTAATGTAAATTATGGCCTTTAATTAATAATAATATATCAATATCAGTTTATCAATTCTAACAAATGTACGACAGCAATGCAAGATGTTAATAATGGGAAAAACTGGTTATGGGAGTGGGGAAGAGGGGGTGTGTGGGAATTGTAAGTACTTTTTGTCTAATTTTTCTGCAAGCCTAAGGCTGCTTTAACAAATAAAGTCTGTTAGCTTTTAAAAGACACATGAAATTTTGGTATAATTTAAGAACATCTTAAGCAAGAGGAAAGCCTGAATATTCGTTTTCCAAGGTCAAGAAGGAGCCACCAGATACAATACCATGATTCACAGTGCCCTCCCATAGACCATTCACTGCACGCTTAAGGACATGATGCGAGTGGGAGAAGCTGGTGCCATTAGAAAGAATCAGGAATATGATGATCACATGAAAAGGCACAAATATCTTCCCATCAGATTCTCTCCTTGAAACATGCTGTAAAACCACTTTAAAGGCAATGACCTTTCACTTCCCTGAAATAACTCCCATGGTGCATTCACACTTTCCTCACTATTTATCAAACCTGTATGGTATGGTGGGTCAGGGCAATAGCTCTGGAGTCAGATGACCTGGGTTTAATTTCTAATTCCACTACCTGTTTGTTGAGTGACTCTGGGCAAGAAATGTCTTAACTTTGTGCCTCGCCTTTCTCATTTGTAAAATGAGGGTAATTATATTACCTATTTCATGGAATTGTGAGGATTAAAAGAAATTAATTCATGTGAAATGTCTAGAACATTGTCCTTTTGGACTACCTCCTTGTGGAGATGCATAAACACATTAATGTATTAAGGGCTTCCCTGAGTCCTACACTAAAAACTGTTCTTAAAGGCAGTTTTCCTAAATTCATCTGACTAAACAATCTCTCTCTTTTTCAACTGATGACAATTCTGCAGAATGGATATTAATTGGAAAATACTTTGAGCAATGCTGGGCTCAAATATCAGCCCTCTCTCTCTGCCCCTTGTTTATTTCCTTGCCCTTTTCTCTTATCATCGCCTACAAGATCTAAATAAGGAACACAATCTCTTTTCTAACGACCTCTGTATTATTGGGCTGAATCTTCTCTTAAAGAGAGAGAGATTTGGAACAGAGTAACACTTCTGTGTCATCTGGTGGATAAGATTTCTTCCTGCTGTTTGTGATATTCTCTCCATCAGAAACCCACAACAGAAGAACTCTAAATTGCTGGGTCGATGCTCAATCCAATGGGGATGTGTTCCATGTCACACATTGAGTGCTGGCAGCCTGTAAATATTTGACAATAGGTACCAAATACCACGTGAAACCATAGAGGAGTTTCCTGATAAGAATGCTCAGGGGGCAGCAAGTACCAGGGAACTTCATTGGGAAATGAAAAAAGTTGAGAGGAAGCCAACATTTCTAGAATTGCTCTACTCCCCTGTCTGCTTGGAAGAACCAATCACAAACGGGCCAAGTGCCAAGCAAACGATAACTAAATAAACACAACAAATGAGTATTAGCAAAGCAACACTGTTATGAAAGAAAAGTGAATATCCACTATTTGTTTGTTGGCTCATAGGCTTGCCTTTAAAAGGAAGTCCTGGTTTGAAGGATTAGATCCAGTTTCCAGAGCTAGGAAATATATACCAGACACAGCGCACCCATGAGACTGTCAAAAAGAATTAGAGCCCCTCCGAACTGGGAATGGGCACTTCTCTTGGTGGCAGACTTACCTTGCTCAATGGCATGTCAATGTTACCACGTACCATAGAGTCTCACATTCTACAGATGAAAGACATTATCCCACCCAGGAAGATAGCAGTTACTCCCCCAAATAAATCAGAAGATGTCATTCTCATATGGACACCATTTGTGGAGTGTTTATATGAAAACTATGAAATTTAATAGGCTGGAGAAAATAATAACACAAAAAAAGCATTTTTAAAAAAAGCAAGTAGGAAAAATAATACAAAGAGTTTATAGTTGCCTCCAAGACCTTAGGAATGCCATCATTTCTCAAACTGTGTTCCTAGGAGCACTAGAATTGAGCAAGAGGGTCTTAGAAGAAAATGTTCCAGGGTCCAATTAGCTCAGAATAGTCTGTGCTCTAGTCTCTGGTGGTGAATGACACATTAAGGACTTTGAAAGTCCTAGCTTGAAAATTAAAAAGAAACCCTTGTTTTGTTTTGTTTCATCCCAACTTTCCCCAAATGTATATGAGCCTATAGCAATTTTAATTAGGACTTCTATTAAACTCATTACCGTCTATTACATAGTACTATTATTTTCTCTCTAGCTATCAAGCTCTGCTAATCTTTAAACGGGGTCAGGTAAGTCAAAGTTAACAATACCTGCCCCCTGTTATTGGATGGGCCAAGATATTTCATAGGTATGAAAGTGCTTTGAGAGGCTTAGAATGCTTGCACAAATATATCTCGGGTGCCATGTTGCTTAAGGCTTGCAGAGTGAGCCTGCCTTGACTGGCAAAGCTAATTACTTGAATAAATCTATTTAGATGCCACTGTTGTTAGGTTTCCCTACAATCCAAGATTTTTTTCTTCCTAAACAAATTTGGAGCAGAACAAAAGATGATAAAAGTTGTGGCTTGATTAAAGGGGAAAACAACAAACTTTATCAGAAAGGTCTGTGACACATAACATTTTCCAGAAATGGCCACAGCTATATATTTCCAGTCCCACATGCTCTTCCAGAACTTTGATCTTCCCCTCCTCTTGAACCTAAGTTGGTTTGTGAGTGCTCCAACCAATCAAGATGGCAGAATCAGTGCCGAGTGACTTTCCATTAAAAGGATGCAGTTTTTGCCTGTTTCTCTCTTTTACTGGGGGTGAGAGTGGGATGCTCATTCGGGGAAAAGCTGCCACCATGATGGGAGGAAGCCCAGACTAGCTCATGAGGAAAATCCACAGGAGGAGACCCATAAAGAGAGGAGCTGATCCCCCATCCCCTTGCTGCCAGCATCAACCACGAAGCCCTCAGATGGTCCCAGCCCACGGGCCACCACCTTTGACACCTAATGGAGGAGATCTGAGATATCTCTGCTGAACCCTCCCCAAATTGAAGATTCATGAGCAAAATGCAGTTTGCCACTGACCAAGCCACTAAATTGAGGAGCAATTGTTATGCAGCCATCACCATGGGAATAGGGCTCATAAAAGGAAATGTCCAAGAGTGTTGCTGGCTCCTGGCCTAGATTGATTGGGGCTCAAACAGTGTCATCAAAGATCCAGCTTTCTCCTCTCTGTCTCTTGGTCCAGCTCTTCTTCTTCTTGATGCTTTCAGATAATCCCTACCCTTCTGTAGGTGAGAAAGCTGGAGTAGTGACTCAAATCTTTCCAGATTCAGTGCAGTGTGGAGAGGGCAATCTCCTCCATCCCAGGAATCCCAACAAAAGCTTCACACTACTTTCCTCTCTGTGATGAGGTCAGGTATCCATCTCTGACCCAATCATGGAACCAGGGAAATGACTGGCCAGACCTGATTCACAGGTCCACTGCATTGGGGAAGGGAGAGGAGAATGTAGCTCTGAGAAAACTACAGAGACTGAGATTTAGGATTTAGGGTGAGATGAGTTCCCAAACAAAAATCAAAGGTTACTGCTGGTAAAAGATTGCTTGAATAGGAAACAACCAAAAGACAAGTACGTTGTTAAAAAGAAATTAAAAACGGATACTAGGGACTTCCCTGGTGGCGCAATGGTTAAGAATCCACCTGCCAACACAGGCGACATGGGTTCGAGCCCTGGTCCAGGAAGATCCCACAAACCGCGGAGCAACTAAGCCCGTGTGCCACAACTACTGAGCCTGTGCTCTAGAGCCCGTGAGCCACAACTACTGAGCCTGCATGCCACAACTACTGAAGCCCACACGCCTAGAGCCTGTGCTCTGCAACAAGAGAAGCCACTGCGATGAGAAGCCTGCACACCACAACAAAGAGTAGCTCCTGCTCATCGCAACTAGAGAAAGCCTGCGTGCAGCAAGGAAGACCCAACGTAGCCAAAAATAAATAAATAAAATAAATAAATTAAAAAAGATACTAACTATAAGTACCACTCTAAAAAAATAAAAAATAAAAGTGACTATTGAGTGCTTAATTTTCACAAAGCAGAGTTCTAAGTGCTTTACATGTATTAATTCATTAAAGCCCTCACAACTTCTCGGAGACAAATACTGTTAACATTACCATTTTACAAAAAAAGAAAACAAAAGCATGAAGTGAGAAATTGGCCAGGTCTGCATGGTTGGCAAATAGCAGAGCTGGAGTTCAAACCAAGGTTTTCTGGCTCCAGAGGCAGCATTTAGTCACCGTGCTAGAATGACTGGTAATAGTTTTAGTAGATGCTAGGGACAAAGAAATGAACAAATGGGGTGTCTAATCGAAAAAACCTTTTTGGAGGACAAAAATATGTAACTACATAATTGCAACTTCACGTGCCCATTTCCCTAAGAAAAGTGAAATGCATCAAGTGCTTTGAGGGCTAGGAAGAGGCAGTAATACCTACACCTGGGGCGGAGAGTACTGAAAAATGCCCCAGAGGAGGTCACACTGTACTGCCCAGGAAATAAAAATGGGACTTTGCCTTAGGAAGGGTAGAAGAGGGAGGGGTATTCCAGGCAGGAAAGACATTCCAGGAGAGGAAAGATGATGTGTTTTTCGAAAAACTATCCAGAGTTATTCATCCTTTCAAAATGTATTTGTTGAGCACCTACTAGGTACCAGGCACACGTACAGGGACTTAGGATACATCAGTAAACTCAACAGATAAGGATCCCTGTCCTTGTGGCACTTATGTGCTGTCAACATATCACGGATGCTGCCCTTGCTTCAGCAAGAAGACTCAACAGCCATCTCTTCATGTCCTTTCACGCAGGCTGGGATGGCCCCCTCCAAGACAGCTAGCTGTGGCATGCTCTATATTTCCCTAGATCCCCCAAAGAAGAGAAAGGCCAACTTTGATCTAAGCTTTTCCTATCTGCAGAGAGCCAGAAAACAACCCAGAAGTCCTGGTAAGGAGCAAAGAAACACAAATCTTTCCCCTTTGGCTAATATGTTGGCCCAAGCTAATACAAGCACAGAGCAGCCTCCAGTGGGAGGGAGGACAATGGGGCTCCATCCCTCGCCAGTGGCTCAGAGGTCCAAACTTGGAGAGGATGGGTATGAATCATGCAGGGAAGAGGACAGCATTTTAGTTTTCAGTAAATGACAAACTTTATTAGAGGAAAGGAAAGAAGCAGACACATCCGTTCTTTCCCATAGTTCCTCACGAGGCAGGCAGAGCTCAGTGAAAGACGGGCGGAGGGAAGAACAAACATCCCTTTCCCAGAGATAATTGAAGTGGTCTGTACTATTTTATTAGGGGAAAAAAAATCTTCCCTCCCAACCGGCATCCTCAAAATTGTGTACTGAATATTTCCAAGGAAAAGTCACACTACACAATGTGAGTTTTAAAGATAATTATTTTTGTCATCTCTTCTGGAATCTGCGTTCTGGGATTTAATTCAAAACTTGAGTCCCAAAAAAAGAAAATTATGTCTACTGGCTTTTTCTTCCTGAACCCTGAACAGTTACACTCGATGTTCTTTGTTTTTAAAAAAATCCTTACCCATCACACAGTAATCTCACCATTCATTCATTCAACAAAGTTGTTTTTAGCCCCTGCTATTGTCAGGTACTATTCTGGGCAAGGAAGTTATAGGATGGATGAGACAGATTTAACCCTTGTCCTGGCGGAGCTTAGTCTAGCTCATGACTTGTGTCTGTGATAAGGGTAAGGGAAGTGCGCTTGGGAGAAGAGGGAAGAGCTCTGCAGTACTTCACATCCAGAGTTTCCCATAGGACTGCCACATGGCATAGACCCGATATCTGGATGGCCCGCCTTCATCATCTGTTAGCCATGTGACCTTGGACAAGTTACTAAACTCATAACACGTGACAATAAGTCTTATTCCTAATATCATGCCAATTTTACTCATGAGAATACTGAAGGGTGGAGAGGTTAATTTGCGTAAGGTGTGCCCAGTGGTATCCAGCATATAATAAGCTCTTCAGTGTTGGAAGATCACCTCTAGACACCTGGAAATCATTTGCTCAACAAATATTTACGAATACCTACTACACCTGGTACTGTGTGAGGCACCGTGGAAGTAAAAGCAATGCACGGCTTTGCAAGGGGGAGTCCCTGTTCTCAGGCAGCTCATGTGATTCACCTGGAAACGTGAAATTACAGAAAGGGTAAAAGTCACTATTTTTAGTGAGTGGTTCATTTCCTGGGCTTGGTGATGTCTTCTAAGTGATGTTTCTTTACTATCCTGTTTAGGGCTGTCATGACACCGGGCTCTGCGGCCAATGGAGGCCCCAGCCCCAGGGTCTGAGAATGGGAGTGACTCTCAAGTGGTTTTTCCATAGATGGGCCATGGAAGGATGGGGTGCTGTCATGGCAATGCAGGGTCAGCGATCGGAGGGCTCTCCTCTTCTTGCCACTGAAAAACCCCCCTCCCTCCCTCTCGCTATAAGCATGGAGGACTCTGTATCTAAGGATGTGTAAGTACATTGTTGTTTGGACTGAGATTCCCTCCAGAGGAGACAAGGGAGCCTGTGGTGTCTTCAGGGGAGACCTTCAGACAAACTCCCTCCCATACAACTGACAAATGTCACATCTCACTCCTAGGACCCTTGGATCATAGAATCTGTGAACTACCCTCAGTCCAGCAAACCCAACTTTGCAAAGGAAGCAGGGCTGGAGGCAGGGCGTCTGCTGTCTATCCCCTTGATTGACAGAGCAGGTGCTTGGCAAATGTGTAATAAATGAAGGACAGTATTGAATTCCTATCTCTGAGCTCAAGATGATTTGAGAAAAAATGACTGGCAACATGGAATACTAGATATCAGGAAACAGGATTAGAAAAAGAGCAGGACATCTTTAAATATAGCTTTTGGGCACTGAATCCTGCCAGCTACTGCCCCCACCTCTAATATGGACGCATATTATAATGAACAGACGTCAGATTTTGAGCACTTTGCATGAGCCAGACATTCCTCATACTTCACCTAACTTAATCCAATTTAAAACATCGTCTAATATATACACTACCAAATGTACAACAGATAGCTAGTGGGAAGCAGCCGCATAGCACAGGGAGATCAGCTCAGTGCTTTGTGACCACCTAGAGGGGTGGGATAGGGAGGGTGGGAGGGAGACGCAAGAGGGAGGGGATACGGGGATACATGTATATGTATAGCTGATTCACTTTGTTATACAGCAGCAACTAACACAACATTGTAAAGCAATTATACTCCAATAAAGATGTTAAAAAAAAAAACATCGTCTAATGTAATTCTCATCCTCCCCCACCCCATAAACACATAGACATTATCACCTCCATTTTACAGATGAAGGAACCAAGACTGAGAGCAGTTAGATAACTTGCCTGACGTCTCAGAGCTGAAGTGTGAGCTGAATCTAGGCTGGCTTGATTCTACAGTCCAAGCTCTTAGCCATCACCTGATACCGCCGAGGCACCAGAAACAAAGTGAAGGTGATTGACAAGCTTGTAGGAAAGCAGTCACAGAAAGGGAGACCAGGTTTTCAAGAGGCAAGGATTGAGCTGTAAGGGAAGCCACACAGCTGAAATGAGGAGGCGTCTTAAGCAGCCGGGGCTGGTGTTTGAGTGGAAGGAGAATGAGAAGGCATCATTGCAGAGGCCCTAGTCAAACGTCTGATCAACCAGCAAGGTCTGACGTAGCATTTCTCTTTGCCCGGGGCTGTGCTGGGCCCTGCAGAAAAGCTGTCCCCCAGGGCCTGTCCTCACAGGCCTGCACACCTTACAAAACAGTTGAGAAGACGGCTCAGAGCAGGAGCTGGAAGACCTGGGCTCTCGTTTTACCTCTGTCTCTACTTGCTGCACAAGCCCAAGGAGGTACTTCCCACAAGCCCCCAGACCCTTTGGCTTTGAAGGTCAGTGGGGCTTAATTTCGGGAGCCCGACAGGACTGGGGGAAATAGTCTTCACTCTTAAAGGACTCGCGCAAAATCTCACACGCACCGGGACCAGGGCAAAAGCAGTCATTTGATAGAAGCCTGAGTCAGACCTACCTGCTGGTCTTGGAGAGCCTCCTGGAGAGGCGGGGGCGGCTGTGCCTCACCCTGGGGGCGTAGGCACTGGTGTCAGACACGTTGGGGACCGTTCAGCTGCGTGAACACTGCTGCCGGTGGCTGGTATCTCAGCTCCTTAGCACCAAGGCTTAGCACCACCGAACAGCCTGCAGGCGCCAGTGCCGGAACACCTCAGGCCAAACAATTAAGTAGGTGAGGACATAGCCCCACCCACCAGCAAACAGGCTAAAAACTAAAGAGCCCACAGCTGCCTCTGGACTCGCCCCTACGCATGGGCCCAGCCCACCAGAGGGCCAAGACCCAGCTCCACCCACCAGGGGACGGACACCCGCCCCTCCCGCCAGGAAGCCTGCACAAGCCTCTAGGCCAGCCTCACCCACCAGGGGGACAGACTCCAGAAACAAGAAAAATAAGATCCGCAACCCAGGCCAGAGCTACCCTGGGACCAGCTGGGCCCAGGCCCTACCCACTAGCAGGCCAACATGACCTTCGGGACACCCCGGGCCCCATACCCAGCTGTGACATGAACCCTCCCGCCCCACACCTGGCAGTGATCTGACACCAGCTCTGGGACCCCTGGGCCCTGCAGCCAGACTCCAGGAACCAGCTCTGCCTGTCAGTAGTCCGGTACTAACCCCAGGATCTGGCTTCACCTGCCAGTGGGCGGGCAACAGCCCCAGAGCCTTCGGGACCCTGAGTCTGCCCACCAGTGAGCGAGCACTAGCCCCGGGGCCCCCTAGGAGTCCGCAATCAGCCACCTGGTGACCGGGCACCACTGCAGCAGCCAGCAGCCTCCGCACAAGGCAGGACCTGACGACCAACCAGACTAGGGGCCAACCAAGCCAACAAGACCAACCACATAGCTTGCCATAAGAGAAGGACCCATGCAGCCCTCTTAGGGGGAAGCCCTAGAGCATGCAGCTTGGGTGATGAGAGGGGAGTGCACCGCTATGATGCACAGGACGCCTCCTACGGAGGACCACTTCTCCAAGGCCGAGAAACGTAACTAACCTACCACATAGATGAAAATACAAATAGCAACTTAGACAAAATGAGGTGGCACAGGAACATGTTCCAGAGGAAGGAACAAGATGAAACCCCAGAGAAAGAACTAAGTGAAGTGGAGACAGGCAATCTACCTGAGAAAGAGTTCACAGTAATGATTGTAAAGATGATCAAAGAACACGCGAGGAGAATGGATGCACAGAGCGAGAAGTTAGAGGTTTTCAGCAAAGAGTTAGAAAATACAAAGAACAACCAAGAAGGTACTTTGCCTCTGTGCCTTGGTTTCCTTATGAGCAAAAGGAAGGGTCTCAACATTCTATAACACTGTGACTCTATTACTAATATGAATGAAACTTCAGTAAATAAAAAAAAAAAATACATCACTTATAGAATTCAGTACCTAAATTGGATCATTTCCCACAGCCTTCTCCCCAATACCTTCAACAGCTTCCAAAATAATCCAAGATTCTGCTGAAAGTCCTGCTAATACCAGAAGAACTAATATCAAAAAAGCTTCTCTCTTTCCCTGGTGCCAAGTCCACAACACCTTCCTGCCAAACAAAGGAACCATTGGAGTATATAATTTTAATACAAGAATCACAGTAATGATCATAACAATGATTGCAGGTTTATCATGATCTGGTTTTGTTCTGAATGCATTACATCCATTAATTCATTAATCCTTTAGTGAGTGCAGTGACAGGATTCCACCACTGTCTGATTCAAGAGCTCCCCACACCATATATATATTTTTAATATCTTTATTGGAGTATAATTGCTTTACAATGTTGTGTTAGTTTCTGCTGTACCACAAAGTGAATCAGCTATATGTATACATATATCCCCATATCCCCTCCCTCTTGAGCCTCCCTCCCACCCTCCCCATCCCACCCCTCTAGGTGGTCACAAAGCATTGAGCTGATCTCCCTGTGCTATAGAGCAGCTTCCCACTAGCCATCCATTTTACATTTGGTAGTGTATATATGTCAATGTTACTCTCTCACTTTGTCCCGGCTCCCTCTGCCCTCCCTGTGTCCTCAAGTCCGTTCTCTACATCTGCGTCTTTATTCCTGCCCTGCCACTAGGTTCATCAGTACTGTTTTTTTAGATTCCATATGTGTGTTAGCAGACGGTATTTGTTTTTCTCTTTCTGACTTACTTCACTCTGTATGACAGACTCTAAGTCCATCCACCTCATGACAAATAACTCAGTTTCGTTCCTTTTTATGGCTGAGTAATATTCTATTGTATATATGTGCCACATCTTCTTTATCCATTCATCTGTCGATGGACACTTAGGTTGCTTCCACGTCCTGGCTATGGTAAATAGAGCTGCAATGAGCATTCACACCATAGTTGTAAAGGTGCAATCTGGAGTTGCCAGCACACCCTGCCTCATTATACTCCTTGTTCACCATGCCCCAGTCACTATCCCAACCTCTTGCTTCTCTTAGTCCTATTGGGATGCTGAGTCTGGGGTAGAGTAAAAGGTGTAGGGATGAGGGCTTTGACTATCCCTTCTCTTCCTTAAAAAATTCTTTGTCCTTCTTTGTAATGGAGAACTAAAAGTTTTCCCTGGAAAATGAATTATAGCACCATCTTTATAACAAAAGAAACACTTTGCACCAATCATACTATCTACCAATTCACAGGCACTGGAAAAAGAGTATATATGGAAAAAATCTGGTTCTTGATAAGAACATGTCTTCATTTTCAGAGAGGCAATTCTTGGCCAAAAGTAGAAATGGGGGTACTTCTGTGTCAGTAAGTGACCCCACTGAACTCACAGCAATCATGGCCATACGGAGAGTTTCACTATGGTTCCTTCTGCAACATTTATCTCTTGGCATATCGTTTCTGGAATGCAGCTTGTTCTCAAAGAAAGAAAACTGGTTTTGGAGCCTTCACAGCTAGGTTCTTCCCCCTGCTGGGACCATTTTTCTACAACCTACTTGAGCTCTTGACTTCCTGTCCTAGGTCAGGAGGTAACTAAGAGCTCAAACTTGATGTTCAGAGAACACACTGGCTCTGGGTATGAGGTTTGCTTCTGGTTACCTCACTCCGGAGGCCAAATGCCCAGTTCTAATGACTAGGTCTTACTTTAAGACCACATTCTTTCGGAACTGTGGCGATGTTCTAGTTTTGCTGGAGTGTCCTATTCCTGATTGTTGTGGCTGCTATCCACTCAGGGGGTCTACTTTCCTGTGGCTTTTCCTTTACTTCCCATTAGCAAACTCCACCTGTTGACCCGCAGGAATATACAAACTCTTTCCTGGACCATCCTGGACACTGTGCTGTTGGGATGCTCACCACCCGCCTGGACTTCCCACACCGGAAGGGGAGACCATCAAGTTAGAGGTCAAGGGCTTGCCCACCTGTTCCATCTTACTGCCTTGAGCACTCCAGGGGATTAAATGAGGAGCAAGGAGAAAAGATAGGAAAACTTACCACTGAAATTAACGTGAACTAGAATCTGAGTCTAAGGAAGAGGCAAAAGTAGGAAGAAGAGATTTTATAGCTGCTACAACAAGGAAGGACAGTGAAAACCTCAATTAATTTTGCTATTCTACAGTACAGACACAATTCTAAATGCACAGGTTATAAAATGAAAAGGCGAAGGTACTGTAATAGGTAAGGTAAGGTAACATTCAGGCAGGATGTTTTGGGGCACTAGCCCTAAGCACAAAAAGAAAAACTCTTAGGCTGGAAATAAATGAAATCACTTCGTATTCATCATTCGTAGCTAAGAAAATACAGCTGTGCTATTCCATCATTCAACAAAACTTTATAAAACACCTATAGTATATGAAGCCCTCTCTCAGGTTTTCTACTCAAATAAAACATAGATTTGTATAAAGATAATATAGAACAGTCCAATCAGAGACAAAGTACAACTGGGGAGTGACAGAGAATGGCGTACAAACAGTAAGATATTAGAAATCTTAAAAATTCACTCACTCTGCATTTATAAGGCACGTGTTGGTTTATTCAGTGGCAGTTGCTTCCAGAACAGGAAAAAACAAAACAGGTTCATTGTAATATCCATTGCACTCATTTTTTTCAAAGCCACGTTCTAGCTGGATCCTTCATGTACCAAGTTATAGAAATGAAAATGCATATTTCTGCTGAAACGGAAAGCTCCTGATTGGTAAGTTGGTGCCGGCTTGCCTCTGATTTTTGTGACTGTCACATTCGTACTGTTTCAATTTCTGACAGGCTCAGGCCTGGCTCAATGTGGAGAAATAAGGAGATTCAGTGCTGGGGATCTAAGACTTGCTGTAGCCATAAACCAAGATGCTTCATACAGAGAGTTACAACTGGGAACAGATGGTGAGTATTTCACTAGGTAGGGTGCAGCCCCACCACGGTCATTCTCTGCTCTCATTTCTGGCGGTGAAAACCTGGACCGGACTCTAATGGCTGGCTAATGAGCGTGATTAAAACCTGGTAATGACTCATCCTGGGAGAAAATGTTCAACCCCACAGAATACATTCTGCTTTATTATCTGTGAACTTCTCACTGATGGGGACCGGAGATTGACGGCCTTCCTTTACATGGAAGATGAGAGGTTGGCTGGAAGCGGAAGGTGCCTTCAACTTGTCACGGCTTGTGATCCTCGTCGGCAGACAGGAGGGCCCCTCCCGGGGATGTGCAAAGGGGCACCCTTTTCTCCTCCTGAAAGCACCAGCCTGTGATCTGGCAAAAGGAGCAGTGGCTGAGTCTAAACAGAGATGCGTTGTTTTCTGCGTAGATTTGATTAACACTGTGCTGTCGAGTCTTTACGGTCAGGCCAGATTATATTCCAGTCATGACAAGTAGTTAATGAATTTACATTGACTAATCCATACAATGCAAAAGATTTTTCTGTCAGGATTAATATCCAAAATGTGCAGGACACTGTCTGATGTATGCCTCTGCTCCTTGCACCGATGTGACCCGTGGCTGCTGTTTAATGAATGTCCCATGATCAGAGCTAAATGACAGATGGGAGCTGGACACTGGGATTCAGGATTGTCTGGGGAATTTTGTGAACAAATGCCAAAGACGATCTTAGTCCTCTCTGATTAGACATCTGATATCTTGCTCTCTTCTCCTCCGCGAGCCCGGGCAAGCACCTTGGAGAATCCTCACAGGACCCATGACATCTCTGGAAATGGCAGTATATTTTTCTTACTCTTAGCTGGCTCCCTACTGCTTGCTCTGACCCTTTGTTTCCTCAGCTGTGTCTGCTCAGCATGATTCTGACCTCTTGTCATGTTTTGCCCTTAGGTACCTGTCATCCCACTATACCAAACATGACCTCACCAGCCCCTCTAACCTTCCTCAATTTGAGCCATAGCGTCTTTCCACGAATTTGAGGCTTGTTGATGGCCATCGCTTGATGCTGGTGGAAAGCCACTGTTATCCTCATCTGGATGGTAAATACCAAACTCTAGTGGGCATGAGAATCTACTGGAGGACACATCAAGCATGCAATTCACCGCCCTATCCCTTAGGTCTGCATTGAGTCCCATGAGTCTGCTTGTATATGAATCAAGGAGCGAAAGCGATTCTGCACATTCGACAGAAGGTGTTCATGGTCCGCATTTCCAGAATCAAGGCTGCCACTTGTCAGGTCGTCTCCAGCAGGTCCCTGTTCCTTGGCAGCAGCGTCTGCACTAACAGATTTATTGACAGGGTGATGTGGGCAGATGCGGTCACAGTGGGATCAACACTCTGAGAACAGACTCCTCTCAGACCATAAAAAACTCTGATCTTTTCTACAGCTTGATCTAAGCCTATGGAAATCAAAAGCTTTGGTCCCCACTGGATAGCTTTACTCTCAAATTCTGTTTATTAAAGGTGGTAAAAATGTATTATATTGACTAAATGAAAGCCCCTTCTGGAGAGAATATCTCGGGGGAGACCCCAGTGGGAAATTGACAGGGGAGAGAATAATGGTCCTAGTGGCTGCAGCCTCCATGTGGTCATTTTAAACTCAATTAGCTGTAAGTCCAAGGCACACATGAAATTTACACAGGCCCAAGAAGTTTGGTTTTTACTCTATACAAATGGAAGCTGGAGTAAGAGTAAGAGAATTATCGCTGTAGATTGGGGATCGTGATGGGTAGCTTGAATTAGGCCTATCAAGAGTCATAATTCTATGACATGTTAGGAGAGGTACTAACCTCTACTGAGGACCTGATAGGTGCTTTACAAGCATCACTGCTTTTACTTTGTTATAAGAACCCTGTGTGGTGAATAAAACTGTTACCATTGCCCAGTTGAGGAAATTCAGGTTCAGAGTATCTAAGTAGCCTGCCCCAGATCACCCATGTAGCATTGGCAGAATCAGGATTCAAACTCAGGTGAGTCTGACCATCCCAGTGTAAAACATTATGTCTTAAAGATATTGAAGATGTTAATCTGACCCAAAGCTGTGGACACCTTCTGTCTGAAAGTCAGTGTTGCCACTTTTAACTCTCGCCTTTGTGTCTTCTCTTCTCGGAAGGGCACGGTATTTGTCAGGCCTCAGCTGGCTCCTCATGCTTGGCTATTGAGATGTATCAGACAAGCAGTATGTTGTCATTACATTAGGTGATTATCAAAGACCAAGGTCTTCAGTGTTTTCTTCCAAGGAAATCTCAGCCCTGTAACTACATAATCACGTATGTATTTATTATTAGAACCTCTAAAGGTTGGGTGGACCATGTGCTATTTTCCTCTCACATCATCCTCTTTGTATCTCAGTTCAAACACCTCCTCCTCCATGAAGCCTTCTTGATCTTTATAATTGAAATCTGCTCCCTTTGCTCTTTGGCCTTTGTACATCATCATGTTCTGTCATGGCAATTGCCTGGGTCCGTATCCATCTCCCCTCTCCACACTGTACATGCCTAGAGGAAAAGAACTGAGTTTTGCTCATTTTTGTTCAAAGCCAATGTTAAGTAAATGTTGATTGAGTTCACAAATGGGGCATATAACTAAGTGGGTTATTTCCCCAAGGCCTCATGCTTAATATGGGCCACAAGACCTTGGTCTTCCAGATTCTGAGAACTCAAATAATCGCATACATGCCTTGTGAGGGTTGATCAAGAGCCCAGCGTTGGCAGAAATGCCAATGAGTAAGTCAGCGTCTCGGCCCCAGGCGACATAAGTCTTACCCAGCCTGGACCCAAAAGGACAGATCTGGGCAGCTGGGAAGTTGAATTCCCTTCTTATTTCTCTCTCCCCACAAGAGGCCCATTGTTGTTCAGTGAAACTAGTCAGTAGGCATCTTTTCTCTTATTTCACGCCAAATCAGTGACCCTGTGCTGGTCCTTCCACAGAAGGGGCCTGACCCACTGCAGCATTCCCACCCTGTCTTCTCTGAATTGCTCCCAACGGTCTCAATGGCATTTTCCACTTTCCAGGGTCTGAGCCCCGGCCTGGAAGAGCCTCCAGGTTCATGTCAAAGGGCTGTCCCAACTGGTGAGTCCCAGCCGTGGGGCTGGAGCACCGCTGGGCTTCCAGGAAGGCTCATGAAGGAGCCAGTTGTTAACATTCGCACTCCCTCGGAACACATTCCTTATGTCCCAGTTGGTTTTGGCTGAGGGGATGGTTGGCCAAGAACAAGGAGGCAGACACATTTCCAAAATCCAGCCCTTGTGACCAGGGCACTGCAGGGAACTGGGTGGGGGAACCTCCCTTAAAGGCCTCCCCAAGGCAACTTTCTCAAGCTCCTTGGCACCCCTGGCACAGTCACTCTTTAATGTCATTTTATTTTGATATTTTCTGATGTTTGTTTGCATGCTTGGGGCTGTTTCTCCCTGCTTTGAAAACTCCTTCTTGGAGCCAGGTTTTAGATTCTTTTTAGAGTGAAGAAATCGCTGTGCTCCTTCGAGCAGAGCTGTTGAAAGGTCTTGCTTGTCCAGTGAGTACCTTCTATGAGAGGAGAAAATCATATCAAAACACGATTTTTTTTCTTTAGGCTTGGGGTGGCTGGAGAAAATGCTAGTTCTGGGTCTAACGTTGGAATCAGCCTTTGTACATTTACTCATTTGACTTGAAGTTATTAAACACTTATCTTTATATCTGGCATCGCACTAGGTACCAAGGCGCTAGAAAGGAAAATGAAGTTCTTACTCTTTGGGAGAGTCCAGACAAATTGCAGAAGCAAAATCTTCCCCCTAGAAACATCAGGAGCCTAACTGCCAAGCAATGAAGGTTACTCTACACATGAGTTCCTTACGTGGAATCCAGGAATTCCAGGGTCCGTAAAGGAGATTCTGTATGTAAGAGTGCACATGTATGTGTGAGACATTTACATGCACAGAAATGCACACATACATGCCTTTTTTTCTGGGGATAACAGCCACAGTTTACAGAGCATCTCCAAAGGTCCCCAAAATAAATTCCACGTGTTAGAAATAACTACCCTCTTGTACGTATGTTGCGCTCCATTCCCACCTCTGGCTCTCCAGGTTAACACATGCCAAAGTAAACAAATTCATCTTGTCTTTTTTCTTATTTTTTTACTCACCACCTTAGGTTCTGACCCAGAGGTTGTATGTACCAAACTGCACTTGCTCAAGCCTTATCAATCTGTATTTTTAAGAGGCAAATATTTAAGTGTGAAAAGACAATCTCTCTCTTTTAGGATATGGTTTTGTGAATAAGCAATTTTCCCCTCCAAAAAAAAAAAAAAAAAAAAAAACACCAAAAAACTGCAGTATCACTAGTAAAGTCTCTCTTTCCTGCCTTGCCCAGATTATGAAAATAACATTTTATTTCAAATTAGATAATACATAATATACTACCTGTGCAACTGTGATGGTATTCAGTCACAGATGACGATGACTGTATCTTAACTGAGTCCTTTGCCTAGAGAGAATGTGAGTTCCCCAAAGGAGGGAAAACAGTTATGTATGTCTTAAAATGATTTAGCATCCAAAATTTCTGGTTTGGAGAGAGCCAATATTCAGTCTATTCATCGTAACTCCCTGGTCTTCCAGCCTCCCCTGGCCATCTCTGGTGACAAGGCATGTAGTAACTTTGAAGACCTCCATGCTGGTCCAGGAATGCTGCAGTACAGAATCACGTTAATGACACTTCCTGGAATTATGCAACATGGTGGCCCTGATATGGCTATGAGAAAGTTCTTCCTTATCCCGCCTTGCTTGGTTCTCACATCCTGGACCTGGGTTCTGCTGTCTAGGACCATCTAGAACAGGTTGGATCTGTCTTATGAAGGGATTCCTTCTAGCAAAAGAAGTTTCAGCTTGGAGTCTAGCACCAAGGAGAACTGAGTGAGCAAATCAGTAAGAGAATGAAGATGTTTCTAGTTGATCCTGCGCTGAATCATAGAGAGACCATGGAGAATGGCCCTAATCAGAGGGACCCAGAGCTTGTCAGGTAAGCTCACAGCTGCTGGGAAACCACTCTTAGTTCTTTTCTTTTGACCTCTGGTCTCTCGTGGCTAGCTCTATGGTTGGTTAGCTTAGTAGCTAGAGTACGGCACCAATAAAACAATGGTCACATAGGTAATCCCTCCTCAGATGTACCTATTATTGTTATTCCTTTCCCTGGCCACAAGCTGCTCTCTTTATGACCAGACAGATTTCTGCCTCTCTCTGTAACACACAGACGCGCACTTTCTACTCTCAAAAGTTTCTATAAAAGAGAATAAGAGCTACTGAAAACAGAAGCAGAGGACCTATAATTTGAAAGGAAAGCTAGAAGTCATTCCGTCTCATCTCCGATCTGATCCCCCAGGTCCACCTACAATGTCTTTGACCTGTATTTTCCCAGCCTGATGACAATAATAACTATCCTACTGCTATTATGATTGTGATTTATTGAACTCCTACGGCACATGCATTATCTCATTTAATCTTCCCGACGACCCTATGAGATGGCTACAGCTAATGTACACATTTTACAGGTAGAGGAGTAAGAGCTGAGAAGAGTTGGGTAAAATTCCCAGGGTCATGTAGCTTTTAAGTGGCACTGGCCAAATTTTAACCCAAGTCTGTCTGATTCCAAAGAGTCCAGCTCTCAGTCACTGTTTTCTCCTATACTATTTTTGCCCACCTCCAGTGAAAGGGGCTCATTCTCTTTCAATGGTGCTTTTAGAAAGTTCTTTCTCATGCAAATTTACTTTCTCATTTATTCATTCCTCCATTCAACAAACATATTGGGTTCTCTGTTCCAAGTACTGAACTGTATGTTTCTATAAACACAGGTCTTCCAGATCTGCTGCCTGGGGTCATGCAACAACTCTATTTCCTTCAGATATCTGAACCTAAGTTTGTTCTTTAATCAAAATGTCCCCAGTTCCTCCAGAGCCCTTCATGTAGGATGGTTTCCATCGCTTTCCTCTTATGAGTCCCCTCTTCTGCATATACTTCATCTCCTTAGCAGCCAGCAGGTGAACTTAGAACCTGCACTGATGCCTGTCAAAGCAGGACTGTCATCTTTCTCAAGGAAGCTCTCTTATGACAGGGACTCTGGTGCATCATTTTCAAACAGCTGCCTAGTTTTGCAACAAACAAAAATGTCTAATAAGGAGAATTTACTATATACCAGCTACTGTTTAAAGCATTTCACACAACTTAACTAATTTCACCTTCACACCAACCCTATGAGATGCATACAATTATTGCTCCCAATTCACAGGCGAAGGAACTAAGGATCTGAGAGATGGAAGAACTTGCCCAAAATCATGTGGATAACTGAACCCCGTTCCAGAGGCCACACTTTACCTCCCACAGTCTATTTTTTATTAGCTCAGGAAGGGTAGTTCCAAGGACTGTTTTCTACCAGCCAAGGCCAATCCCTTCTCAGCACAGTTCCTTCTGAGACGCTTCCCTTTCCTTCCTGGGTCCACCAAATAGGCTGCCAGGGCTCATGACAGACATTCCCCAGCTCATCAGCCCTTAGTCCCTGCCTCTCTGTGCTTCATAGTCAAAACCCTCACAAAGCCAATCTCTGCATCCCAAACCCAGGTTTCTCCCCTGCTTCTAAAGGCACGGTGAACCTTATCCTCCAACTGTGTCTCCATTTTTCTTCCCCTAAATCCTCCATTGAGGAGGAAAAATGCACAAATACTCCTCTTTTAATCACTCAGCTGCACAAGGGTAACTGGGCATATTTATCAACCATTAAGCTCCTAAAAAGATGTATTTCTGAAAACAACAGATATTTTAAAAAAGTTAAACCACTTATTTTTTAGTATCTGCCACAAGTCCTTCTCAATAACGATCAGTTAACATTTACCAGTCCTGTCATTCTTCACAGGAAAATGCTTTTTGAACCTCCTATTATATATGGGCAGAATTTTCTCCCCAAAGAGAAAAACTACACAAACTTAACAGCTCCTTTATTCGTAATTTAAAGATGATTCTTTTTCCTGAACATGTAAAATTTATGTTTGCACATTAATTCTGTAATTAATGGTTATCAAATACATCAAACATGTAAAGTGCTGCATAAGCGCTTAAATAAAATAAAAACAAAAAAATGATGATGGGCTTCCCTGGTGGCGCAGTGGTTGAGAGTCTGCCTGCTAATGCGGGGAACGTGGGTTCGAGCCCTGGTCTGGGAAGATCCCACATGCCGCGGAGCGACTGGGCCCGTGAGCCACAACTGCTAAGCCTGCGCGTCTGGGGCCTGTGCTCCGCAACAAGAGAGGCCGCAATGGTGAGAGGCCTGCGCACCGCGATGAAGAGTGGCCCCCACTTGCAACAGCTAGGGAAAGCCCTCGCACAGAAACGAAGACCCAACACAGCCAAAAATAATAAATAAATAAATTAATTAATTTAAAAAAATGATGATAATTAATTGTTCATCCCAAAGGCTAGACAGTATTAGAGTGCACAGGGACTATCAATTAATATTCCTATTGTTAATAATAAGCTCAACTTTTTATGTAAAATAGAACATGTTAAAATTTCCTGATTAAACACTGAGTCAAAAGAAAAAAATTTCCTTAAAAATATTTTCATCATATACAGCCGCTGTGGGAAAACAGCTTTCAAATTTTGCATTTTAATCGTTGGTTGAATTCGGCTTCATTATAAATTTTTTGACTCCAAATTATACCATTATAATACCACAATTTTCAAGTTCCTACTCCTCCCCAGGGAATCCTGAAAATACTGCAAAACCCAAGGAGAGTGATCTTAGTTATAAATATAGGTTCATTTGTGTTTTAAATGGCTAATATGCAATAAGGCACGTACTGTGTGGAAAGAACTGTTCCCAGTGCTTTGCACATATTCTTTTTGCTCATTTGACAAAGTTGCTGAGTACCCAATGTGTGCTAGACGCTGTGTGGGTGCTAGAAATACAACAGGGAACAAAAGCAGGTGCAGGTTCAACCCTCCATGGTGTTCACCATCCAGAGAAGGATGCAGACATAAAATAAGAATTGAAAACATGATGAGTACTAAAAGGAGCAAACGTTTCTAGCTTGAGCTCTGGTTTTGTAGATTAAGGCAATTGCTGCTGTAAGATGTAAGCAACTGAGTATTGTCATGTAGCCTTTCTTACTTTGTTTTCCTAAGTCAGTTTATTGAGATTCCCTGCTTTTTAAAATGACATCTTCATAAACAATCCATCTGTTTTGACTTAATTAACCAAGGAAAGATGAATAAATCAAATGGATATTATTTTACTTACTTTACTCAGAGGGTCGATTCACTGAAAATAGACAAACTGAGGTAAGTTTATGGGGAGCTATTGATTCACTAGTTATCCTTAGAGTTCACTGGAATTGCTCAAGCTTCCTTTGTCAACTGCACAATCATGTCAACTGCATGATTGGCGGGTCACTGGGCCTGGTCACATTTTCCTTGGCTGGTGGGAGATGGGGGGACCTCTGCCTATAGAGCCGCGTTTCTTAAGAACCAGCTCTGGCACCTATCCTGCAGGCCTAACTGCCTTTCACTGCTTATGTCCTCTCTAGAAGCAGTAAGCCATTAAGGAGAGACAATCTTATTTTGAAAAGTGAAATATAACTTCCTGTTACTATGCTAATGAAGCAATAAAGTTGGAATTCATAAAGTACTGTATGTAATGAAAATACTGCCAAGATAGAATGTCAGTGTGGTACATTCTAGAATAGCCACCCACACAGAGCTCTTTATTCTGTACATACTTTGGCACCGAATCTTATACTTGTTGATCTCAAGACTTTTAACCCTTTGATAGAAAAATCCCTGTTCTCAATAGATTAGCACATCTCAAATGTGGAGCGCCCTCCTGGACTCACTTGTGCGCCAGTGTCCTTCTCTCCATAGTAGAAATACAGAGCCACCCCTTAGTCAGCCATCTTGACACCCTCGGCCAGGAATTTTAATTTGAGGTCCATGAATAGACTTCAAGGAATTAATAAATCCCAGAGACGTAAGTATATTTTACATACCACAGATTTGTCTTGGAGAGGTTGCATTCTTTTATATTTCACCCAAAACTGTCTATCAATTTTTCAAACATGCCTTAAAAAGCATTGCCTTATTAAAGAGACTGTCTTTCCCCCACTGAATATTCTTGCCCCCTTTGTTGCAGATTAAGTGACCATATGTGGGTGGGTTTATTTCTGGGCATACTATTCTCTTCCATTGATCTATATGTCTGTTTTTTTGTGTGCCAGTACCATAGTGTATTAATTACTATAGCTTTTTAGTATAGTTTGAAGTCCAGGAGCATGATACCTCCAGCCTTGCTCTTCTTTCTCAAGATTTTCTTTGGTTATTTATCCAAAGAAAACGAAAACACTAATTTGAAAAGATAATATGCACCCCAATGTTCACTGCATCATTATTTACAATCAAGATATGGACCCAACCTAAGATATGTGCCCTTCAACAGATGAAGTGGATAAAGAAGATGTGAGGTACACACACACACACACACACACACACACACACACACAATGGAATGTTACTTAGCCATAAAAAAGAATGAAATTTTGCTATTTGCGACAACATGGTTGAACCTGGAGGGTATTATGCTAAGTGAACTAAGTCAAAGTCAGACAGAAAAAGACAAATACTATATGCTTTCACATATATGTGGAACCAAAAACCAAAACAAACAAACAAATATAACTAAATTGAAACAGACTCACAGGTTCAGAAAACAAACCAGAAGGGAGGGGGGTGAGGGATGGGCTAAATAAGTGAAGGGAATTAAGAGGTACAGACTACAAGTTATATTAAAAATAAGTCACTGGGATGTATTGTACAGAATAGGGAATAAAGTGAATAATATTATATTAACTTCATATGGTGCATAATCTATAAAAATAAATCACTACCTTGTACAGCTGAAACTAATGTAATGTTGTAAGTCAACTATACTTCAATAAACAAACAATAAATGCATAAATAAGTGAAAATAAAAAGCACTGCCCTTTCCAGGCTCCTGTGGTAGATTCCATTAATGACTCAAATTCTTCACCTTCCTCTGTCCATCCACCTTTCGATCATGGGATTGTGTAATTCTTGCTGCTAAAGAAGTGGAATCTATGAATCTGGGCTCAGCCCTGTGACTTGCTTTCAACAGTGGAATTAGGAATTTAGTGTGTCAGTTCCATGTTTGGGCCTTAAGAGATGTTGTGTGCTTCTGCTTGGTCTCTTTGGCTTCTGCCATCACTATAGGAAAGATATGCCTGGGCCAGACTGCTGGTCCTGAGAAGAGGATGAGGAATCCTGAGGTGCCATAACCAATGTGCCTCAATTAAGCTCACCTCAGGACAAAGCCCCCAGACAACTCTCAGACACACGTGCAAGCCCAGCTGAGATGAAGCAAACCTAGTCTTCATCAGGAACACCCAGCTGACCCACAGATATGTATGCTATAATAATAAATGATCGTTGTTTTAAGACACTGAGTTTGGGATAGTTTGTTACACAGCAGCAGCTAACTGAGCCAACTCTCAATACTTAAGGAGAGATTCCTGGCCTGCTCTAAAATCTCTGGAATGATCCTTGGGATCTGATACTCTTATCAATGCAGACATGGTCTCAAGTCCAATCTTTGATAACTTTTCGAGATGACTGTCCCCTGCACACAAGGCTTGGGAAATAAGGCCACAGATCCTTCCTCCAGAATTGTTCTGTAAGTGTCCTGTGGTGAGCTCAACTGACCCACTTTGTCCCATGTCCTATGACCACTGTTCATAAATGACTGTAGGCAGGATTCATGGGAAGTGAATCCTTCTATTAACTCAGGTTAATTTCAGGAAAGGACATCAGCAGAAGGAAGTGAGATGATAATAGAATATAAGTGCTTTTGAGTTGCCAAGGCCAAAAAGAGGGGAAGGCACACTGGCTGTGGTTAAAAGGAGAGCAAATGCTCTGATATCTATTCATTTGCTGTTTTAATTTTCCTTAGGATCTTCCATTATATTATATGCAAACTCTCTCTGGCAACATGGTCCTTTGGACACAGTTCATCATGTAACTCTTTCATCTACAGGGTCAATTTTTCTCTCCCTTTCTAAAGCAGAAATATGAGAGGGAGGAGGGTCAGCTCAACTTCCCATTGTCCACTGACTTTCCGACATAGCCCACAGACTATATTCCAAACTAAATAAAGACTTCAGTGCATCCAAAACACCCAGTCACACTTCCTTCCCTGCCACCACCCCCCACCCCAGTACTTCCTATATTGTGGCTAACGTGACCTTGAACAAGTCCCGTCATCTTTCTGAGCCTGCGTTTCCATGTTTGCAAACTAGGGAACTGGATCACTAAATGACCTTTACAGCTTGTAATCAGAAGTTTCTCTGATTAGTCTTATCTACTCAACCAGATTCAAAGAAACATCAATTTCTAACTTTGGCAGGAATGTTCGAAATGATCCAGTCCCAACACTTTAAGAAAGAAAAAGAACCCCAGACAAATAAAATGAGTGGCCTGGGTCCACCCAGCAAGTTCACAGCAGAGCTAAGATGAGAACCTCTTTCCTTTTCAACATTGCCTCTCATTTAACTTCCTTGAGGACGGGATAGTTTCAAATTCCTCTTTGTGTTCTTCCATCACACAGTCCAAGAATTGTAACCAACACACAATAAATCTCAATAGATATCTGTTGACTTCAACTGGGAATGAGTAAGCATTGGTTACACGGCCAAGAACCAAATTTCTGAGTTTGTTCAGAAGAGAACATGACTGCCATGTTCCCTGGAGGTCTTCTGCTCTCACGTCGGGGAGAAGGATGATTGTGCCTAACTAGTTTCCTTAGTTACATGTTGATCAAAGAGTCAAAACACCTCCTTATCCAGCACTAGGCTGACATCACTGGGTCTCCAAACACCAGCGCTGCTCACCATGAAGGTGTGGTGGGCAATTTACACATAATTTCTCATTCACAGTTTAGGTTTTGAGAGAAGAGATAGGCTGTGGGTAAGGGCAAGATGGATTGGATTTAGGCAGAAAGGCACTAATAGTGCTTATTGTTTCAGAGTGAACTAATGTTTCTCTAAATAGAAAATACTTCAGACTCACAAGGAAGGTAAAGCAAAGGAGTCAAGTACTGAGGACCATCAGGTTTAGATTATTTGTCATCGTCTCAGATAGTCTCCTCTCCCATTTTTGGAGAGCTGCAAGGTTGAACATGGTCCCCTCCTGGGTGGCACTGCTGTTGAAATGAGGAGATGCAAAACCAAACATCATCCTGGCCCGCTCTCTTGGGAAACCACATTAATAAAGCTCAGCTTACTCTCAAATCAGGCACTTAGAGCATTCCAAGGGCACCGGTTCTGCATATTGATGAAGTCCCCTAGAAAGAATGTTCTGTCCTCAAACATGTTTGGGAAATTCTTAGTTAAAGGATTTTCTAAGTTTATTTCCTTTTTTAAAAAGGAGGTGAATTAATGTGTGATATTTGATGCATGAAAAGAATATATGGCACATATAAGCTATGAAGCTTAATGGTAAAATAAATACCCATGAACCCCCAATCAACTTCAAAATGAAAACATTGCCAGTATCTCTGAATCTACTTGTGAACTCCTCCCTGTTTCCCTCAACTGCCCCCCAATATGTGTGCGTACATATATATGTATGTATTATAATATACATATATACATATATGTGTATATATATGTGTTTGTGGTTAGACATTTAATTTTACTTTTTTGCAATTTTATAAAAATTGAATTATACTGTACATAGTTTTGAAAGACTTGCTTTTTTTTCATTCATCATTATATGTTTAAGATTCATCCGTGTCATTGTATGTAACTGTAGATCATGAAACTGTTAATGTCTCATGATGTAAAATCTTACTATTTATTTATCTGTACTATTGTAGATGGACAATTGAGTTGTTTCTAGTTTTTAGGCAGTGTGAGTAATGATGGAATGAATAGCCTTATAAATGATGCCTATGGAAAACATGCAAGAAATTGTCTAGCATGTATGTCTACACCTATGAAGAGAACTCCTGAGTCATAAGTAATGTGCATGTTTAACTTGACAAGATAAAAGCACATTGTTTCCTAAGGTGCTTATATTGATGCATTCTCTAGGAGCAGCATATAAGAACAGTACTGGCTTTATACCCAGGCAAGAAGTCTCTGCCCAGGCCTGTACCACAGGGATTGTGTACTTTGAACTGCCTTCCTGAAAATTTTCTGTTTCTCTCCTGTGACTAACACTGGCTCAGCCCAGGAGCAGTGACTGGTAAGGCATTCTAGGCCTTATTTAGTCTTTTTAGGGTTCTCTCTGTCCCTCTAACCTTCCACCCCAATCCATCTGCCCCACCCACACATGAAGAGTCCCCAGACTTTCATCTATGGGGTTGTCCTGGGGCCCAGAGGTGGGGTCTCTGTTCCAGGGCTTGGCCTGGCCAGCGCATTGCTTCTGCTGGCTGACATAGTATTTCTTTTGCAGGACTGTGTGAGATTGGGCTGCTAGAATAGAGGGGACAAGTTGATTTAGGGTGATTCTAATTGTTCATACAGACACAGTTCCTGAAAAATATATTTGCTCAGAAGCCCACTCACTTTAGGTGTAAGAGTTCCCAATATTCCACAATCCCATCACTGCTTAGTGCTGTCAAACTTCTTAATTTTTGCAACCTAGTGGGTACGAAATGGTCTTTCATTGTGGTGGTAATTTGCATATCCCTGACTACTAATTAATTTGATCATTTTTTCCTATTTTTATTTTTCATTATAATAATTTTTCTGTGAAATGTTTTTTCAGGTCCTTTAACCATTCATTAAAATTGTGGTAAAATATACATAATATTTACCATCTTAAACATTTTTAAGTATACAGTTATATCAAGTATATTCATATACTTGATAGTACAACCCACCTCCAAAACTTTTTCATCTTGCAAAACTGACACTCTATACCCATTAAACAACAACTCCCCATATTCCCCTTCCCCTAGCCCCTGGCAGCTACAAGTCTATTTTTGTTAATAGAATTCAACTACTCTAGATATCTCTTGTAAATGGAATCATACAGTATTTGTCTTTTTGTGACTAATTTCAGTTAAGATAATGTCCTTAAGGTTCATACATGTTATAGCATGTGTCAGAACTTCCTTTGTAAGTCTGAATAATATTCCATTGTCTGTATGCCACTTTTTTTTATCCATTCATCCATCAATGGACACTTGGGCTCCTTCCACATTTTAACTATTGTGAATAATGCTGCTATAAACATGGGTGTGCAAATATCTCTTCAAGATCTTGCCTTTGATTCTTTTGATGTATACCCAGAAGTGAAATTGCTGGATCATATGGTAATTTTAAAAAATTTTTTGAGGAACCACGATGCTATTTTCCATTGTGACTGCAGCATTTTACATTCCCTCCAACAGTGCACAAGGGTTTCAATTTCTCAAATTCTTGCCAAATTTTTAGAAAGTAAATTCCATCCTAATAGATGTGAGGTGATACCTCATTGTGGTTTGTTTTGCATTAGCCTAAAGATTAGTGATATTGAGCATCTTTTTATATGCTTGTTGGCCATTTGTATATCTTCTTTGGAGAAATGTCTATTCAAGTCCTTTGTCCTTTTTTAAATCTGGTTATTGTTATTATTGTTATTGAGCTGTAGGAGTTCTTCATGTATTCTAGATATTAACCCCTCACTATATATATGATGTGCAAATATTTTCCCCCATTCTGTAGGTTGCTTTTTCACTCTGTTGATTGTGTCCTTTGATGCACAGAAGGTTTGAATTTTGATGTAGCCAAGTTTATCTATTTTTAATTTTGTTGCCTACACTTTTGGTGTCATAGCCAAGAAATCACTGCCAAATTCAATATCATGAAGATTTTCCTTTATGTTTTCTTCTAGGACTTTTATACTTTTACATCTTTCTTGGATCCACTTTGAGTTAATTTTTGTATATGGTGTAAGGGAAGGATCCAACTTCATTCTATTGCATTTGTATATTCAGTTTTCTCAAGTGTTGCAAAAAGCAATCGTCATAAAAAAACATAGTGTTGAAAAGGTTGTCCTCTCTCCATTGAATGGTCTTGACACCCTTTTTGAAAACCATTTGACTATATATATATATATATATATATATATATATATATATATATATATATATATATGCAAGATTTATTTCTGGGCTCTCTGTTCTATTCCACTGATCTGTAGGTCTGTCTTTATGCTGGTGCCACACTTTGTTGATTTCTGTACCTTTTCAACCAGTTTTGAAATTAGGAAGTGTGAGACCCAACTTTATCTTTCTTTTTCAAAATTGCGTTTACTACTCAGGGCCCTTGAGATTCCATTTAAATTTTAGAATGGATTTTTCTATTTCTGAAAAAAAATGCCAGTGGGATTTTGTAGGAATTGCCTTAAATCTGTAGATCACTGTGGGTAGTATTGACATAACATGAAATCTTCCAATCCATGAACACAGATGTTTTCCCAGTTATTTGTCTTGTCTTAATTTCTTTCAGCAACATTTTTTAGTTTTCACTATACAAGTCTTTTGTCTCCTTTGTTAAATTTATTCCTAAGTATTTTATTCTTTTTGATGCTATTATAAGTGGAATTTTCTTCATTTCCTTTTCAGATTATATATTATTGGTGTATATAAATGCAACCGATTTTTGCATGTTGATTTTGTATCCTGAAACTTTGTTGAACTCATTCTTAGTTCTAACAATCTTTTTGTGGTGGGGGATCATTAGGGTTTCTTTTAACTATTTTCTTTAAAAAATGTATCTTTTTTTTAATTTGGAGAAGTTCATTTTTTCCCCCCCAGATACTAACCTTGGTAACACGCAACACAAACACTTTTTCCTTGTCTCTTTATGAAGTCCCTGGAGGAACAAAAATACTTAGTTTAATGTCGCTGGATTTAACTCTTTTGGTTAGCACTTTTTGAGTTGTGTTTAAGAAATCATTTCCTAGCTCAAGTTTATGAAGATATTTGCTTATATATCCTTCCAAATTTTAATTGTTTAATATCTATATTTAAGTATTTAATTCATCTGGAATTGATTGTGTGGTATGAAGTAAGTATATAATTTTAGTTCATTGTTTCCTAAGTAAAGCCATCCATCCCTGAACCAATTATTCACTGGTCCCTCAGTGATGTGATGTTTCCTCTGGCATTTATCAAGTGTTCATTTATGCATGGAATTCTGTCTGGACTCTATTTTCTTCCAAATTAACTTTCTCTACAAAATAGTGACAGTACCTTAATTATTTGGTTTAAAATGAATCCTGATATCTAGGTAGATAATGTCCCCTCATCCTAATCGTCTTCTTTACAGGTGCCTTGGCTATTTGAGTGCATTTGCTCTTTTGTATACATTTTAGAAACAGCTTGTCAAGTATCTTAACAAACCTCAATTGGAATTTTTATTGGAATTGCATTGACTCTACATTGCCAATTTAGGAGAACTGACATCTCTACAATTTTGAGTCTTTCAATTCATAAGCAAAGAATACTTTCCATGTGTTTAAGTTTCTTTAATGTCTTACAATATTTATTTTAATGTTTCTATACCAAGGAATTGCAGATATTTTGTTAAATTTATTCCTAGGTATATCTTATTGTTATTACAAATGGTGTACTTTTATATGGATCTTATATCCAGCCACCTTGGAAAGTTGTCACTAATTTTTATAATTTATCTTTAGATTCTTCTGAGTTTCCAGTGTAAATGATTAGACAATCTGTGCCAATGTTATTTCCTCATTTCCATCCTTATACCCTTTTCCTACCACACCAACTAGGATCTCAACTGCAATATTTAATAGAAGTGATGATATTGGGACTCCCTTATTCCCCCTGACTTTTTAGGGAATAACTCTAACTTCACTGTTAATAATGCTATTTTCTGTAGTTTTTAAAAAAATACCTTTTGTAAAGTTAAGGAAGAACGCTTCTGTTCCTAAGTCTTGTTTGTTCATTTTGTTTTGTTTCCTTTTTGTTAATAGTTGCTTGATTTTATCAAATGACTTTTCTGTAACTATTGATACAATCAAGTAATTTTCTTTAATAATTATATATTTAATCTTCTTTAATATAATTCACAGATATAGGACGTAATATATGCTATTAAATTGCAGGAACTTTACTCTTAGACACATAATAATAAAAGCCGTATTACACCAAAGACAAAAGATCTTAAAAAGAGCAAAAGGGAAAAATCAGACACTAAAAAATGATATGAGATAAAAGCAGTACCGATAATTGAAGCCAGAAGATGATGGATAATACATGTAAAATGCTGAATGTGTAACCAGAAAAACCAACTCTCCAGAATGAAAATGAAAGAGAGAGAGATTTCCAGACAATTTCCATGAACTAACATTGACTCAAAGAATTGGCAGCTCTCAAAAAGTTAAACATAGAATTGCCATATAATCCAGCAATTCTATTCCTAGGTATATACCCTAAAGAATTTAAAACAGGTACACAAGCAAATCCTTGTACAGGAATGTTCATAGCAGCACTATTAACAATAGCCAAAAGGTGGAAACAACCCAAAAGTCTATCAATGAACTAATGGATAAACAAAATGTGGTGTGTGTGTACATATGTGTGTGTGTGTGTGTGTGTGTGTGTATAAAAAATATTATTCCGCCATAAAAAGAAAAGAGTACTGTGATGGCCAACAGGCACATGAAAAATTGTTGAACATCTCTATAAGAGAAATGCAAATCAAAACTACAATGAGGTATCACCTCACACCAGTCAGAATGGCCATCATCAAAATTCTACAAATAATAAATGCTGGAGAGGGTGTGGGAAAAAGGAAACCCTCTTATGCTGTTAGTGGGAATGTAAATTGGTGCAGCTGCTATGGAGAACATTATGGAGAGTCCTTAAAAAACTAAAAATAGAGTTACCATATGATCCAGCAATCCTACTCCTGGGCATACATCCAGAAAAGACAAAAACTCTAATTCGAAGCAGGCACACCAATGTTCAAAGCAGTACTATTTACAATTGCCAAGACATGGAAGCAACCTAGATGTCCACTGACAGATGAATGGATAAAGAAGATGTAATACACACACACACACACACACACACACACACACACACACACACACACAATGGAATATTACTCAGCCATAAAAAAGAATAAAATAATGCCATTTTCAGCAACATGGATGGGCCTAGAGATTATCATAATAAGTGAAGTAAGTCAGACAGAGAAAGACAAATATCACATGATACCACTTATATGTGGAATCTAAAAAATATGATACAAATGAACTTATTTACAAAACACAAAAAGACTCACAGACATAGAAAACAATCTTATGGTTACCAAAAAGGAAGGGGGGAAAGGAATAAATTAGGAGTTTGGAATTAACAAATACACACCACTATATATAAAATAGATAAACAACAAGGTCCTACCGTATAGCACAGGGAACTATATTCAATATCTTGTAATAACCTATGATGGAAAAGAATCTTAAAAAGGATATGTGTGTGTGTGTGTGTGTGTGTGTGTATATATATATATATATATATATATACATATATATATATATATACATATATATATATATATTTATATAACTGAATCACTTTGCTGTACACCTGAAACTAACACAACATTGTAAATCAACTATACTTCAATTTTTTAAAAAAAGTACTGTTATATGCTACAGTGTGGATAAACCTCAAAAACATTAAGCTAAACGAAAGAAGCCAGACACAAAATGTTACGAATTATGTGATTCCATTTATAGCAAAGATCCAGAAGAGTTAAATCCACAGGGACAGAAAGAAGATTGGTGATTGCCATGGAATGGGAAAGAGGAGAATGGAGAGTGACTGCTTAATGAGTCCAGAGTTTTCCTTTGGGATGATGAAAATCTGGAACTAGACAGTGGTTGTGGTGCACAACATTGGAAATACACTAAATGCCACTGAATTGTACTATAAAATAGTTAATTTTATGTTATGTGAATTTCAGCTCAAAAAATATTTATTTGCAGTAATTTTCCCAGTTCCAGGTATATTTTAGTAGGGGGATTTGTCAGAGTACCAAGTCTATTGGAATTAGAAGTAGCATTTCGTTTTTTTAATGGCAGAATACCTCAGCTGTTTTAATAAACTAGTGTACACTGACATCTTCCAAGTAAGAGATAGAACACACAGGATTTCAGGGTGGCATTAGGAAGTCTGATTTTGACAGTGGTATTGCAGCTGCTATAGTAATGGCTAACATTAGCGAGCGTGTGTCCTAAACTCTGTCCAGCACTTTATAGCTCTTCACTCCCAGAACCTTCGCAACAGCTCTGCGAGGGAGGTTATATTATTAATCCCATTTACGGATAAGGAAACTGAGTCCCAGCTCTTTAATGGACGACGTGGGTTCAGTCCAGCACTTAGGTCCGTCCACCAACAAACACTCATGCTTCAAAGTCCCCTTAAGGCAACGTTTACGGCTAGTCAGGAGCTCTGGGCAGGATTAAGCACTGACAACGAGGCAGAGAGAAAAGCAGCTGAGAAACCACAGAGCAATCCCATCCAAACTCTGCTGGGGAGTTACCAGTAAGGGTAGCAGCTTTCTGATACCTGCATTCTTCTGTAAGCCCTCACTTCCCTTCTGCTAAAGAAGTCCTTATTCCAGAGCACACCTTCTGTTTTGCTCCTCTTTGCCTAGTTCAATTCAACAGCTGCCTCCTACCTTTTAATTATGGTTATATAAATATAGATATAGACATCTATCTATCTATCTATCTATCTATCTATCTATCTATCTATCTATCTATCTATCTATCTAATCTCTTCTAAGGTACCTCTAAGTTGCATGAGCCCTGAGCCAACACTCCTTTTGGGGATAATGCATGTTTCTTTTTTTTTTTTTTTTAACATCTTTATTGGAGTATAATTGCTTTACAATGGTGCGTTAGTTTCTGCTTTATAACAAAGTGAATCAGTTTTACATATACATATGTTCCCATATCTCTTCCCTCTTGCATCTCCCTCCCTCCCACCCTCCCTATCCCACCCCTCTAGGTGGTCACAAAGCACAGAGCTGATCTCCCTGTGCTATGCGGTTGCTTCCCACTAGCTAGCTATTTTACGTTTGGTAGTGTATATATGTCCATGCCACTCTCTCACTTTGTCACATCTTACCCTTCCCCCTCCCCATATACTCAAGTAATGCATGTTTCTGTGTTTCTTTAAGGTTGCAGGATGCACGCCACAGTACTAATTCAATATGGGCATTGGTACCAGGAAAGAAGGTAGACTTGGGATTGACTGATTTTCCTCCTGTTCCTACCCAGAGCCTGCTCCTCAGCTCCCCTCTCCATGGGCTCCCATCACCCTTGGCGCCATCCATCACAGCTGCGGCTCAGCCCGGTGATGTATTACACTAACATATCATTAGTGCAACGGCAGAGCAAGGAGCTTTGATGATGTATTGGGGCCATACATCATCAGAATGAGTCACTCTGATGATGTATAACTCAAAAGATGGTACTATCCAGGGAAATGTGGACATACCATAAATCAGGGACAATGTTAAAGAAGAAAACCCAGGACAGCCTCGAAGGAAAATAAAGGTTCAGGGGTCTCCCGCAGTAGGGGTTGAGAGACAAAACTAGTAAATTCTTTACGGCTCATATTGAAGCTTTCTGTTAGCTGTGGCTTCTTAATGACTAAACCAGATCATCGGCATCCCAGGGTGACACTTGGATTTCCTTTCCATCTGGAATTTAGTTTGGCTTCTGCTTTCCTGCAAAGCCCCCTTGTCCTGACGGAGATGAGGAGGAGTCCATCAGATCAAATGCAAACTGCTCCAGGTCTGTGCTCCATCCGGGTCCTCTTGGATTTGTCAATGGATTGGGGGGGCATTTCAGTCTATGACGGTTCAAGCTTATGTCCTTTCAGAAGTTCCCCACCTGTAGCCATTGATTACTGAAATTCCTTACACTCACAAATGGGTGTGAACTTGACATTAGATTAAAAAATAGAGCTGGGGAGCCCTTGCTTGGCCTTATGCATTATAAACTTTTAGAACATAGTTGAAGACTTCTATTTGTCAACAAGCTAGATCTTGCTATAACTTTCTTTGCTTTCCTTTCTACAAAATAGCATCAAAAATGGGAGGAGTCTATGTAATGTTTAGTTCAAGGCACAAAAAATTCCCAAATTAGATTTTTATGCTCTCAACTACTCGATTGGACTAGAATCGTTAACACTTGGGTATGGGACCTCCTTTGAAGCCCCTTCCCTTCCTCTCCCCTACTTTTCCCAGCTTTATCCCATCCACAGGGAGATACATTATGGAAAGTGTCAGCCTCCTTTTAGGATCCTTAGATGAGGGGGAAGTGAGTGACATTCTCATAGTTAAAGAGCATGAACCTCTTTGTAATTTTTTAAACTGGTAGATAAAGAAAGTCTTAAGGAGAGGGAGTTGAGAGCTTCACAGGGCAGCAGGAGGAGGTAAGACCACACGCAAGCACACTGGAAAAAAATTAACATTTGTGTTTAATGCTTTATTTAATGCTGAACTGTCAACTTGAGATCTGAGGCTCAAGCACACTGATTCTATCCCTCCACCCATCCAAAAATAAAATAAAAATCAAAGCCTAGGTGCTTCGGGACTGGAGAATATCAGAACTCAGCCCTCGGCATATGGGATCCATCATACGCACGAAGTCTTCCTCTGGGAACTCCTTCCCCTGGTCTCCACCCACATTCCCGCAGGGGAGCGGGCTGCATGCAAAGGCTCTTCCAGTCAACCCTGGCCATGTTGCTGTGACTCACTGCCTTTACTTATTGCAAATTCTGCTGAGGATTCTGTGCTGGAGGGCAGCACACATGGAGGGCCCTCTGAGGGGGGAGGGGACAGCAGAAAAGCCTGAGCCAACCATAAAACACAGCCTCCCTTTCTTCCCCTCCCTGTGGGAAGGATGAGGGGGGCTTCGCCACCTGAGCTGCAGCTAAGTAACAAAATGCTTTTTTTTTTTTTATGTTCTCAAATAGCTATGCCTTCAAAGCCTTTTAAAAGTTGAAACAGAACAGATCTTGCCTCTGCTCTTTATTTACTTTTTTGGTGGCGAGGGAGGGGGAGGGGAATATGGCAACTGATAAAGGCAGCACATTCCTCGGGAGTCCCTTAGAGAGGAGCAGGCATCAAAAGGGACCTTCTCACTGTTGAATGGGATGGCACCTGCATCTCTGTGACAGGCCTCCCTCTACTCCTGCAGAGAAGAGGATGGGGATGCATGTCCCCATGGGAAAGCCAGAAAAATGGCTATAGACAATGCCAAGGGAAGGGCTGACGGGGCAACTGGGACCTTACAGGACAATGCAAATCAGTGGTCAACATGGGCACAAAAGAGAACATAGAGAATTTTCCAGAAACAATAGTTTTAGCTATTAGCGTCGGTCGCCTTCACTCGAGAGTGGCTTGGGTCAAGCTGTGCTGTGGTACAGCCATTGAGTGACCCTGCAGATTTGGTCCTCTGGGCCTGCAGCTCAGGTCAGTGCTGTGTAGCTACTCATTAGACCTGTTAGATTCTGCATATGTCAACAGTAAGAGTAGCAGCAGCAGTAGCAGCAACAGGTACCCCAATTATTACACGTGTATCAGCACTGTGTCAAGCACTTGACTTACATTATATCTTACTCATCACAATAGCTTGAAGGGGTAGTTTTATGCACCCCATTTGCAGATGAGGAAACTGAGCCTGGCACCATGTATCTATTTTCTTGGTCACATGGCTAGTAAATGGCAGAGCAAGATTTCAACTCAATTTCCTTTGGCTCCTAAGCTTCTATCGATACTTACCAGCGCCACGTGACCTACGATGCAGAGGCAGAACTGCAATGTCACCCAATCGGGCTTTGGGTCTCTCTATCACTTCATTCGCTTCTCAAACTTCTTGCCTGCAGAGATGGCTCAGACTTCCATGCTAGAACCCATGGCCAACCTCTCTAAAACTTGGAACAAGAATTATTATATCTCAAAGCCCCTGTTATTCTGTGTGTGAATTGAAGAGAGAAATGGTCCTAAAGACCAAAGGCCATTTGCCCAAAGGCACAAAATAAAGGAAGAAAAGAGTTAGGTTGGATTGGTCTATCTGGGGAGCTGCTCTTGGCTTGGCAGAGGGCTTACGCCATACCACATGCTTGAGTTTCCATCCTTGGCTCTGGTACTGGTCTCAAAACTGCATCCTGGCCTTTTGATAATATGTCCACCCTTCTCCTGCTTTCGGAAAGACAGCATGGCCAGAGTCCAGAGGACAGCAGGACCACACAGAGATAACACAATTCAACTTTTCCTAAATTATCTGACTCTCCAGATATAATAATAACAATAACAATAACAATAAAAACACCCTTGCTGTGTTATTTTATGCCCCCCCCAACTTCAACATAATAATGCATAGTTCTACAAGATGGAGGTGTAAGAACTAATAAAATATATGGTTTAATTAACTAAACTTATGCTGTAGTCCACATTAGAAGGCCATGATTTAGCATGCCCTCTCATCCTCAGCACAGAATAATGCAAACAGCATAATTAAAAGTTGATGAGAAGTATATTTATTGGGCACACAGAAAGAAGAGACGCTCAGATTTATGATACATAAAGTAAACCTTTAGTTTACAATATAATTAATATTTTAAGAAGCACAGTGTGCATATAATGTAGTCGAAGAGTCCACCTTCGTGGAAGGATAATTTTTTTGGAGCTGATCTTGGCCCCATATAATAGTAAATTATGTTCCAGAGCATATATAAATGTAACATGATCTATTATGATCTAGAGACGATGCTCATTGAGATGTCTGCGGCTGTGATAGATCATGGTTGCACGTCTCTGAAGACATGGAAGATGGCTGAAGGGCCAATTATTTATCTGTGGCATGAATTCCATGGTTATTAGTCACACAGGCGGTGACGCAAAATGAGGGTATGCCACTACATTTTAATCAATCCCCGCTCCAGAAAACACCCTGTTAGCACAAAGCCGAGGACATCAGGGGTTGGCAGGGGAGAAGGAGAGCCTTTGTTTGGGTGAGAGGAACGGGCTCAGAGCAACAGGAAGCATCCAAACAAGCCACAGTGGCTTTAAGTCCCACCAGCGTTCATGGTCTTGGGTCACCGAGTTTAATCCCATGTAATACTCATGAGCTGCCCATGGGATAGGGCCAATCTTCTTCATACCTACTGTGCAGATGAGGAAACTGAGGCCCTGAGAAACCAGCGTGCCAGTAAAGGCAAAGCCAGGGTTCACAGCCAGGTTGTATGACCCATTCTGCTCCACGCCAGGCTTCCATGAAGGACCCCGAGAGAGCTGGGTAATATTTCTCTATAATTCAATCCATACTTCTCCCCAGAGTCCAGAAGCTCAGGGGTCCTCCTGCTACACAGATTCTGTTTCTCCTTTCAGACATAGCCCCAGATTGCCCCTCTGGGAGGCAAATATCTTCCACAATTGACCTCTTTTCCTTTTGTAATTTTTCCAGAGGCGCTAGTGATCCTGTACACTAAACAGCCTCGGGGAACCTCGTCCTCGATCCCATCCTCAAGGATATTCCAAACAGGGTCATGCTTCTTGCCATTTAATAGACTTATTTTTCCTTAAAAAAATGTCCTGATAGCTAACTAAGTAAGTGAACTAAATAAGTGAATTACTTTTCTTCCTCCCTCATTCTCCCTCCTTCCCTTCCTTCTCCCTCCCTCCCTTCTTTTCTTCCTTCTTTTTTTTCCTTCTTCCCTTCTTTGTTTCCTTCCTCCCTTCCTTCATGTTTTTTTTTAAACCTAGGGATTGGGTTTAACAAATGTACTCATATTTTCTTTTTACCTAAACAGAAATACTATATACTTGGGGAAAAAAGATGGCTCTGGTGCATATTCTCTATTATCCATCCCATCTAAATTCCCCAGGCTGATCAGTCTGCCTCACTCCAGGGACTGTAATGTGGACACAGTGTCCATTAGAGCAGTGCACTTTCAATTGCCTGTTCACTCTGCTTGTCCTATCGCCTGGACCATTCTTACAGGGAGCCACTGAAGGATTTTAGGAAGGAATACCCGCCTAATTCCCCTTACCCAATATACACGCTTCACAGGTTATATAATAGTAATAAGCATCTTACAGAGAATGGGAAAATGATGCTCAGCCACGTGGCGGGACTCCTAGGAGATGGGAATGCCTGGACTTTGGATCCTGTTGTTTCAGTTACATCCTAGTCTGCATCCTCTCACCCAAGGATCATAATCACAGACTAGGAGAAGTCCAGACCAGCTTGGGCCACACTTCCTATTCCGACTGTACCTCACATTAAAAGTGGAAACGAGCATGGCTTCCTTAGCCCTAGGAGGGACCTATTTGGCTTGAATCTTGAGGGGGAATTCACTAGAGCTTGAGTGACTCCAAATCCCAAAATGGGGAGCTATGCCCTGGGCATGAGCTTTGAAATTCTGTCCTGGGTGGTCTGGACAGGAGTCCATCCAGCCTTCAAATCTGGATTTTTTACCAGGTTTCAATGCAACTAAATGAAACATTTACCTACAATCCTAATATTGTTGAAAACACTCGCAGGGAATAGGCATGCAAAGGAAACTATAAAATAAATTAAGTGCAAAGTAGATAAAGAAAATAATGTGAGTCCTTCTTCATTATCTGGTTCATTACACTTTTTAGTGCTTATTAAAATGGTTAAACGATTTAATTTTGTTTTGGAAAAAAAAGTGGATGAAGAAGGGAATAAGAGATTAAGAAGATAAACTGCTGAGGTTTCCATTTTGAAACTGGTTTCAGAACAAGGATACGATGAGGAAATTAATTTGTAAGTTTCTCTGGGAGGCAGTTGACACCAGGCACCACAACACACACAATTTGCCTTAGTTTTTGCTTAATTGGCGTGGCCTTCTCTGGGGAGAGCTCAGCCTAAGCCAAGTAAGAGGATAAATCACTTTTGGGTGGCCCTTCTGGGTCATGGATAATTTTTCTGACAGCCATGTCAGATCAGGATGTTAATGTATCAGCTGGCGCCTCTGTATTCTAGCATTGAGAGGGTAATTTCCTTCCGATTAGCACAAATACACACCAACACATGCCCCGGCGTGGTCCCCAGTTCTGACTTGGGGAGGTAGAGCTCTGAGAGCTGTTCTAGGTCAGGACAGATAGTAATCTTTGCTTCTAGAACCACATTTCCACTCCCTTCAAGAGGGCTTCTATCATGGACTTAGTATCTTCTAGTTCCAGACGCCCTGCGATGCATGCTGGGTTTCTGGTGGCTACAGCTGTTCTGAAAAGGTCTCAGGTTTTCATGACAGATAACATCAAAACATGTTATCTTCACCAGGTAAAATATTTGGAGCTTAACCTATGCCTTTAGAACACCATACATGAACCCACATGAATAACACCAACAATGGAAATGTTGAGTTTTGAGATAAGGTTATAGAAAAGTATTTCAGGAGAGGGGAGACTATGTCTGCTCTTCAAAATGCAGCATGTAGACTGCAGAGCGCCCCAGTAACTCTACTAACTGCAGTGGGGACGCCCTAGGTTGGCTGCAGTTGCTAGAAGGCCCAAGTTTGGTCTCATGAAGACCTTCTTCAGATGTGGGTCCTCTCAGGCCTCAAGATCCAGTTCTGAGATCACCAGGTATTAGTGTGCAATTCTAGGCAAGGACATAGACATGCCCTTGACCTCCCGGCCTCAGCCTACTTTCCAGTCTCAACTTCACTGGGACCACCCTTTTGTCCCAAGTAACAGTTAGAGTAAACTATTTGACATTTCCTGAATGCACTTTCATTCTCCCAGCTTCCACTGCCTGAGGCAGAGAGAATTTCTCCTCCCTATGTGTGTGCTTATTTACCACAGCACCATCGCAATGAATGGGCACCACTTATTCATGTAATATCCTTCTGTGAGGGCAGGGACCATTGTCTTATGTATTATTAAATGGATATCATGGATATCAAGGGCTTGGCATATGGTAGGTGCCATAAATGCTAAGTTGATTGATTAGGACATGAGAAAATCTTACCTCAAAGGCAAGTAGAGGAGATAGGAGAGTAAACCAACGGTCAAGGCAAAGTAGAAGGTGCCAAGCATCTTAGAAGAGGTGCGTGTCTTAAAGGTTATGGCAGTTTAGTGGAGGAAAGAACTGAGAAGAGCCGTGTTACCTTGAGGGCCTCCCTTGGCTCCGAGCATGTGTGATGCTGAGACGCAGAGATGTTGTCACCTTGGAGGCATGGCATGGATCAGAACGGTGCTAGGGGCAGATTGGTGAGTCACGCATAAGGGCTCACAAATGAAGTCCTGGGGGGTGTAAAGCATCTCCTTCTGGAGTTCTAGAAGTTGGTTTTTGCCTTTCTTCCCCCAAAAGTATCTCCAGCAATATGAGTCTCTTTTACAATATCAAACTCTTTCCCATCTCAGACCATGCCCGATAGGAATAACTTTAGGAGCCCAGCCATTGGTCAAAGGGCCTCCTATCAGACAACCACGAGTGCTGAGACTGACGATGACGTCCCTAATGGAGAAAAGAGTGGTCCATTTGCTGCCTCTGCCAGTGGAGAGCACCTAGTCAGACTGGCTGGGGGCCTAGGAGGACCCAACATTACCCCCCGTAAAGCATCCATCCCATATTCACTGACCCGCCATGTAATAAGGTACAGGGAATTTACCATGCCCTCTGCTAGAGGCAAACTGTGCAGCTACTCTCATCTTTTCTGTTGCCCAGAGACTTCCACCCACTGCTCAGTGGGAGCAACGTCATTAATCGGAGACACAACAAGGGAGGGAGCTGGCACTGATGATCAGTAGAGCCAGAGGAAGGGCTGGCCTGGGCAGGTGCCAGGGATGAGCCAAGCAGAATCTCTCCTTTATCCTGATGCTTCCCCTCCCAGGAGCCTTCGGTCTCCATTACTAAATCCTCCGCAAACTGCAGTGAGGGCAAAAAGCAAGCCTCTGCCTTTCATAATGGATTTGGACATAAATGAGGATTGTTCCTAGGTAACTCACCCTGCCCTACTTTCTCCCACCTGCTTTCTAACAAAGTCAAGCAGAGAGCAAACACGGTTGGGCTTTCAAAGCCTGAGATTTAAAACAGAAAAATCCTCCCTTGCACGGCGCCTGTACTACAAATAGGTATTCCGTATTTATACAGCATATTAAAACCCAAAACCCACAGTAATGCAACATTAAAGTCAAGAAATGCAGAAGTGAAGGTTTTATGGCATTGCTAGCTTGCCCACATTGTGCATTCTGCATAATGAACCTCACCTTGAAATTCAAGCCATATACCATGAGACAGAGTTTACCCCACCAGGAAAACCTTAAACCTCCTACATTTTGTGAATTTCATTACTTCAAATTGCAGTATTCATAACTGAAATGTACAGCCAAGAAAATGCTAATTTTCTGCTTTTCCTTTCATCTATTTTCCCTTCTAATTAAAAAGTGGGGAAGGTAAAGAAATAAAAAGAAAGGGAGGGGAAAAAGACAATGAGAAGAAAACCTATAACACAAATTCACAATTTTATGGAAGGGGAAACTGAGGCCCAGGGGGTGATGCCCACAGTTACTCAGTGAAGAGGGGACCTCACACTAGGTTTCCCACTGTACACTCAGTGCTCTTTGGCTGCATCTCCCTGGCAATTTGTCCCAAATCCAAATGGGAAAATGGATCCAATAGCTAATAAAGGAAAGGCCAAAGCCAAAACTTCTGTGAGCAGCTAGCACTACTTTTCTCCCATTTACACTATCTGGGTTATCATTGCTTAGCACAACTCTGATCTTGAGGGGTAGAGAATGACTTTAAATTACCGGCATTCAAAGAAGACTCATGTTTCAAACAATAAAAGGAATACATTCACTCTTTGATTATATAATTCCCAAGGAGAAGAACATACTTAACTCACAAAGTAGCCAGCCTGGATAGAACCCCAGGGCCACACATTACACTCAGCAATATCCTTTTCAATCCAATGAGCTGGTGCCCTTGCAAGGATGGCTGCTCCCCATTTCTCGTGGAGAAAAAGACATGAGGTCTGAGATGGAAAGCCTGTTGAAAGTCCTGGCTTCCTTTCCAGCAGCCTGTTGTCTGGGTAGGCTGGGATCATCAGGAAAAGAGAAAGGGTCAGTGTGACCTCGAGTCAGACTTCTCAGTGAATCCAGGGCCAGAGCTGCCTTGGCACTTGGGGTGCCCACAGAGTCCGCAAAAATGGTAGGGGGGATTTTTTTTCCAAGAAATTTGAACATAGGGCATGCCTTTGTTTGTTTCTTGGCTAGAATGCATCTGAGGGTGATGACAACTTGGCAAATGTTGACCCCACTGAAAGAAAGAGGAAAGAAGAGCAAATGCATGTCCACAACCCCAGGAAGAGGTGCTCCTGGATGCCAAGCATCAACTTCTAGAACTTCCCCACCCAAGTGAACTGAGGGTTTCCCCATAGGGGGAATGTTTCACTGGAGCCTTTACCATCTCATATGCCTTGGAGACCTAGGGGTCAGGTTTTGGTTTTGTGAAATTGTTTTTAATCACAGTGAATTATTCTGTGCTGGGAGGCTGGAGGCCATTCTGCCTGGGATCGCCCTCTGCAGAGATGTTTATGAGGAAGGGTGGCAACTTGGGGGCAACAGTTCAGCTCTTACCCCTGCCCATGGGGCAAGAAGAACCAATTGCTGCAAGTGAGGGGAGGGGAGGGGAGGGGAGGAATGTCCCCAAGAGGGTTTTGCTTAGTTAGAAGACTCCTTTACAAATGGCCCTGAAACCTAGCGGGTAAAGTGGAAACAGATTTAATGAGGCAGAAGATGGGGAAAAAAGGAAAGACCCAAGGGTGGCAGATCAAAGTCAGGAACCGATGTCCATCAAACAGGAGACAGGAGGAAAAGGGTTTTTTTTCTTACTCCATCAATCCTACTCTGAGTGGCCTACCCTTCCTGGGTCAGTTTATTGAATCCGAAAGGTGCTTACCCCAGCCACAAGCAGCCTTCTCCTCTTCTCCCGCCCCTCTCCTCCTGTCCCCCTGCTCTCCTCCTAACAGATGGTAGCACACATGAGCATTTTTTTTCTTGCTTCTGATGCTAAGCATGATTTACAGGCTTGAGTTATTATTTATCATTATTCATTTTCTGTCAGCAGTGCATTGAAGGTTAATAGAAATGCCAGCATGCTCACTGATTTACTTAGTAAAATATTTGTTCCAAGGTTTAGGTCATATGATTGGTGTCTGAGTGAGTTTCAGGTTTATGCATTATGAAAAGCAAGATGACTTGACCTTCAGCCACCAACACTAGCACCATATATTACTTTAGTGAGTGACCTTCAGAGACCTAAGATGCAGTAGATGTGTTCAACACATGTTAGCCTCCTCCATATTGCTGGCATTGTATACATACCAGCTGAGTTTATGCAATGAAAGCTGAGCCCGGAGCCCATCTAGTGAATGGGAGGCAGATGAGATGTAAACTCAGGCTAAACCAGATCCTCTCCTTAAGATAATAAACTGGCTTTGCAGCCCAGGTGCGCTGAGGCTTTATGTACACATGGGGACTAATCGTTTCACATTGCCTCCTGGGCTTCTTGCAGCTTAGCAAAGAGAAGGAGGGGGACAAAAGGACAATTCTGAAGGAAATTGGTCTTGAATGAGCAATTAGTTAGGGCCCCAAGGAGAGAGTGGGTTTGGAGAGACCCGCCATGCTGGTGTCATTGTGCTGTGGTTGCAGGATGGAGGGGACAGAGGAGGGAGCAGCAAAGAAGGAAAGGGCATGAGCCTGGGTCTTTAGAGCTAGGTTGGCAGAAGAGATCTAAATAGCATTACAGGGATGCAGAAATAAAAACCATGTCAAAAGCAAACAGTGGATAATTATTTCTAAAGGGCCAGCTCTAACCATTACTGTAGAGGTAATGCAGTAGTGTAGTGGGTTCAACATATGGGCCCAGATTTAGGATGCCTAAATTTGAGTCCAGCTCCACTGGGCGCAATTGGCTTCACCTCTTTAAGCCTCAGCCTTCTTATTTTTAAATGAGGATAATAAGTGTACTTTCCTCTTGATAGGGTCAATTAAGGTAATACACGTAATGTGCCTAGCTCAAAGGCTGCTACACTCACCAAATATTTGCCATTATTGTAAGTTCTGTGAATAGATGGTGAAGAGATTGCTGAGAACATCTGGCAGATCTTCATGTTTGAGAGAGGACTTGAAATGGGAGTTAAAGAGGAAAACGAAATAATGTAGGTTGGTGGAGAAAACAGGGTCCCGGAAGAACAGAAAGCCTGCTGGGTCCCAGAAACATGTCACAACGCTGAAGCTAGAAATGAAAGTCAGAATGTCTAAGAGCCTAACTTGTTTTCTATTCCCAAACTGGGCCCCTTTCCTAAAGTTCTTCACAGAGGCTATCCATGTCCCTTTACTAATAGTTCACTAGGTATTATTTACTTTCATATCCAAAGAAATTTCTTGAGGCCTTGGACATACTTGTAAAATTCAGTGATCAGCTGACATTCTCCAAGGAGTCTCCCCAATCACTCCTCTACTCTGTCCTTTCCATTCCTTGTTCTTGGCACTACCCACTATCATTTGGACTCCCCACCTTACTGGTAACACGTCTTATGTCTAAGTTCATTCATCTGGATTTAAGTGACTGGCCTACATCAACTCTTCATGCCAATGGGAGGGGGCAGGTGTTTTGTTCCTTCATTGTCTGCACAGGTAGCTGTAATACCCCTGAGCCCCATCCACTTCTCCTGAAAGTGGCATGAACTCTCTTTCTCTCATGTTGTAATACTAAGCAAATAGCCCATATTGGACGGGTCAGAGAAGGTGGCTTAATATCCAATGGAAGTCCCCTTTCAGAGAAAGCAAACATTGGAAATGGATGCAGAGATTCCCCTTACATCAGCCCAAAGGAAAAAGTGATACTGTATTTGGAATAAGAAAATGGTCCCTCACTGGGAACACTGCAGTGAACTACAGCCAATCCACAAATAATGGAAGACTGCCCATTGGTCATTCATTCATCCATTAATTCTAGATATAATGTCTTCTGGGGTGGTGGGGTGGAGGAGTTCCTAAATTCAAGAGAGCCAAACTCCTCAAGGTCAAGGTCATGATACTGGGACACATACTGATCATTAATAATGGAATCACAAAGTCTAACCACCAGACAAATCTGAGAGGTCATTGAGTCTGACCTTTTCCCTTTGCCAATGAGAATTTGGAAGCCCAGATTTGTTGATCTGTGATTGACAGTGGCAGAAACAGGTCTGGAACAGAGATCTCCTGGCTCCTAGGAATAATCTTCACTCCTCTCCACGTTTGCCACTGTACCAAAAATCCCTTCTCCAAAACTGGCCCTAGCAATAAGCTGATGACTGGCCTCTAGCTGCCCAGACTACAGGCCCACTCTCAGCAGAGCTACTTTTCTTCCCCTTGAAAGAGAGTGGAAATGCCAAGAAACCCATGGTACGTCAGAAATGTTGATGGCTAAATATCGCAATATAATAACAAAGGCAACCTTTGGAGGAATAAGGAAACAAAGCAATTTAAATCTCATTTAAATAATTTTCGCTTCTTTCCCCGATCTTCGCCCTAGAATGTTCAGTGAGCCCATCTGAATTCTGCAAGTGTGTTCATCCTCCCACAATGGGGTCTGAGTGCTGGAAATGTCCTTTCGTTTAATTTCCAGTACTAGCTAAATTATCTATTGCCATGATCTGTGATTGATTTAGTTTTTATTGCTCTTGGCTGCAACAATCTATAAGGACCCAGGTGATTTTCCCTTTTTGGGTTTTAGGCTTTATTGCTGTCATTTTAATGACAGATATTAAACACAGGGAATTCTCATCTGTATTCTCTCCAGTAGGCTGAGCGGTATGTTGTATTTGAATGTGAAATGATACTAAGACCTGGTTCTTCTAAAATCTCCTTCTCCTGAATGATCCATGAAAATATGCCAGGAATCTGTGACATTTCTGAAGAACACATGTATCTTCAGACAAGTTTCATTATCATAGTACCACATATATAGTAAATATCTAATAAATATTTGATGAATGAACTAATGAGTGAAGACTTCATTAACCCTTTAGCATGTGAACTTTTCCATGAATCTGCCATTAATTCTCACTTCCAAATGCTAACTGAACACCTACTGTGTGCAAAGAAATTATACTAGGTGTAATTCAAAGTATATGATCTTACTTTCTATGAACTTGCAATTTATTGATAAAAAACAAGCATCTACATCAAAAAAATCAATATTATAAAGTATGCAATGGTGATAAATGAGATTGCAAATTTCCTGAAGGTGTAAAACAGTAAGATATTCCTATGAGTTGAACAAGGAAAGAGAAAAGAAGAAAGAAAGATAATGTAAGTTCAATGGAAAAGGGAACCATCTGATACTGTGTTAGGCCTTTTTCAGCTACAAGAGACAGAAACCCAGTTCAAGTCAATCTACAGGCTCACATGACTGGCTTCAGACGCTTCTGGATTAAAAAGGGCTCATATGATGTCATGAGAAATCTAAAATGTTTGCTCTCTACGAAACCAGAGGAATGATCATTCTGTACTACCCTACACCTGTGCTCCTTGTTATAGGGTTTCCAAGTAAATGTATCTTCTTTACTCTTCAAACATGGACACAGTTTGTTCAGTATAAGAAATACAAAATTTCTAAATTTGGTTTTTGAGATGTCCTCTTAAGTCTTGAATATATGTGTTCAAATCAGGTTGAAATCTAAGAGCAGCAGCACAGTCAGGTCAAGTAAGTTGGCATATAGATGGTTTGAAAGCCCAGAATTCAATTCTGCATTCTATTTATTAATCATAGGCTCAAGAGGGGGGTGTCTCCCTTCTTTACAATGCACACATTCTTGAGCTGCATTACTCAATGATATCCTAGCTCCTGTTCTTGGGTGCTGCTCCTGGTGATATTTTCACTGGTTAATAAACACAAGTGTCACTCTAGGGTGTCCATTCAGAGAGCTGGTTCTGTTAGAAGAGAAAGAAGTTTATTTATGCTGGACTATTGAGATTATTTATGGAGAGTGATGGTGAGAAAGGGTAAGTTACCATCTAAAAAAACATAACAACCCCACAGAATTGGATTTTTGCCTAGTCAGGAAGCACAGAAAATGTGCGTAGTTAGTAGTCATATTTAGTAATAAATATTTATATTTAATGTAATTATATGTATAAGTATTATAGCTTACATGATAAAAAAAGATAACTTTTCAAAATGTTTTTGTTGATATTATTTTTCCTGTACAAAGACTTCAATGATGACAATGAAGTATACTTATCAGATCTACACATGACACATAGCTTTGATGAAGGAATCTATACTCAAAGAGATACCGACAATGCTTTTTCCATTAGTCCTCAAATTCAGAATATATATGACTTACAGTGTAGTTTTAAGTCAGCCACCAGCAGCCTGAGCTTGTAGAAAGCCTACCAGATAGAGGCACTTGAATCATTTCTGATAAGAATAGAGCTTGGTCATTTGAGAGAATTAAATTTAACCAGAAGTTTCAGAGGTTGGGTTTTGTTTGCTCTTGGAAAACATGGTTTTCCTCATTTTGAGAAAAGAAGCTCTTTGAGCATCTGAAATTTTAAAGGGCTCTAGTTAAAGCCATTCATTCATTCCTTCATTCATTCACTCAACAAATATTTACTGAATGGTTTCCATGTTCCACTGTAGAGATATACTGATAAACACAAATGGTAAAATTTCCTACCCTTCTCAGGCTTACAGTCAAGTAGAAAGAAGTAACTTTGGAACATACCAAGAGGGACCCACCTTTATTAGCAGGAGAATTAAGAAGGGACAGACTTGGATGATGAGAAAAATGAGAGAGAAACTAGCTGGGGTGGGAGTGGAAGTAGGCTCTGGGTACTTTCTGAATTATAAAGAAAATAAAACAAAATGAGGAGTTTAGTAAATGTCCAATACTCTACAGTATCTGTGACCCTGGGCTAAAGTTTTCCACCCACTTCTATGCATCTTCAGGTACATCACAGCCAGGATCTCCACCAAACCCACTTGGGAGGAAGAAAAGTCCAACAGAGGATCCACATGTCTCAAATGAATCCAAAATTCAACCAGAGGACCTAGGACTGTCATCCAGTTCAAGCAAGAAGGAAACCAATAATCACAGATTATCGTGTGCCCAGTGCTTTGTGCATGTTTTACGGTGTTTTCAAAAGGGGCTTTCAAGTCAGAAAATGGGTTGGGATTTTAGCTACAATCAGTTTTATCTGCAACTTGAGTAAGAGTGTAAATCATAGTATCTTCTACCAGTATGATTATTACTACTACTTTACAACTATTACTTTTAGTACTACTCTCATGATTACTTTGTTGGATGTTATGTAATTCACCATAAAACCTTATGAAGCAGATATTACTCTACCCTAGGAAAGAAAAAGCAAGACTAAGAATTATTAGTTTGTCCAACATTGTCTAGAATGAAAATAGTGGGTTTAGAATTTCAATCCAAGTTTGCTTGACCCCAAAACCTATGTGCTTGTCCAATAAGCCATAATACCTATAGGGTGGACAAGAATTCAGCTTCTTTTGGGCCAAGCAAAAGAGGGGAAGAAGAATGGATGCCCAAGATCCTAAACAGCAGAAAATACTGTTAGTAGAGCAAAGAAGGCCACAGGGAGCATGGCTTTTGGACCATCTTAGACAACATCCAAAAAGACCACCCCAGTGCTGAATGCTGCTCATAGGTCACATACTCTTGTTGGCGTCACCACAAATCTTGCCTTGACCCTCTCTGTGCTGGCAAACTTTTGTTTGGTACAGATCACTGTTGGACCATCCTCTCAGTTCCTATCTGTGGGGATCGCTATCTGCAGTGGGGCTAAATTGTCCAAGAAAGAAACCATTTAAAATATGTGGTCCTTTTACAGTGACTCTTTGACAAGTCACTGAAATATTCTGGGAATTCTGATTTTTAGGTGTCCAAAACACTCTTAGGCTAACTTTTATAGCTAAAAATAGTTGAAATAAGTTTAATGGGGCTTATTTTTAATTTGGAAAGTACAGCTGATCGAGCCAGGACCCATCTCCAGTTCAGCTTGCTAGCGTGTGCGGCTTCTGATCTCTCAGAAGGGCTGCACTGCTGCAGGCATCGGGACAAGGAACGCAGAGCCAGACATCCCGAACAGGGGAATAGCCACATGGAGAAAGCTCCTCAGGGTACCATGAATAGAAACAAGAAAGTACTCCATATGTATACGCCACTTGACACCAGATCCTCACAAACTCCTTGTGCGGTAGGCCAGGTGTCTTACAGATGAGAAGGGCACTACACAAAGGAAGGGCCAGGGATTTAGTATCCAGTAGGCAGGTGTTTCACCTGAGATGGCTCATTTACCCTTCCCACAGCACCGGTGGGTGGAGGCGAGTTATCTTCTGTCATGTATAAGGGAGGAAATTCAAGTTCAGAGAGTTAAAGTAATTTGCCCAGAGTAATAAGTTAGCACATAGTCACCTAAATCGAGGCTGCCACGTCTTTCCACGGGTCCACACTGCTCTTCCCTCCAGACCACAAGCCTCCATGACCCCATTCCCAACAACCCACTTCAGGGGATGCAGGCCCTGAGCCCTCACTGTAGAGAAGTAAGACGTTTGGATAGACCATGAAGGCCTCCGTGGTTAGGAGTATGTTTGAAAATCCAGACCATATTGAGAAGTTCCCATCCAAGAAGCTAGAGTCTGGTCTCAGCCTGAAGAAAAGCCTCCCCTACATCTGCAGGGTCAGCGAGGGAGAAATATGAGAAGAGATTCACACCACTTCATTATCCAGCACAAACACCTCTCCCGGTCTTGTACTCGGAGAGCACCCAGGGTTCCTCACTTAACCGCTGCCATCTCTACCCAGCATAGAAAACTTGGACTTGAGCCTTCTTTCTTCTCGGGAAAATCAAGCTCAAACACAGTTCCCTGTTTAGGGCAAATGAACTTCTGCAACCATAAATCATTTTACCATTTTATCAAATTCTTCCTACCATTTTATTTAGCAGTTTATTAAACTCTCTTTGTGTGTACAACGCTTTATAAATATACAATTATACTTCTTAATCCTTAAAACAACCCTATGAGCTAGATAGTTGTATTTCCTTATTTTATAGAGGGGATAAACTACAGATCTGAGTTACCCAGGGCCCTTTAATAGGAAAGTGGCCAGTCTGGGATTCAAACACAGGTCCTTCTGGTTCTACAGCATCACACTTAAAGTGTATCTTCAGAAATAGATGCGGGCTGGTATCGCCTACTGAGGTTTCAGCTGCACCCTAGGTAGTATTGAACTTTTTTTCAGGCATTTGTTCCGTTTCTACTTGGGACAGAGCGTGAGGGGCACCCCTACAGCTTCAGCCCTTGGAGGGGTGGTTTGGGTTTATAGGACTAGTGTTTGAAGTCTCCTACCTTCCTCCTGCCTGACTGTCATTTGCCAAAGAGCCAGGAAATACACCTAATATTATTGCCATGGAATCACCTTGGTACCAGGTGGAGGAGAGAGCCTACCAATGTCCCACTGGAAGCGGAAGGGGAGAGGTGCTCTCTGGATGGTAGCACTTATCATGTCTACCTTCCCCTCCATCATCCAAACCTAGGATATGGCATTCTGCATATCCAAGGGGAAGGAGTGTGAGTATAGGACATAAGCCACATAACCTCAGCCAGACCCTCTCCCAAGAGGTCAGCAGAACCCATTCGGGACCAACTGCCAAACACCAGGCGCCCAAACTCTGCCAAATGCAAAGACCCTTTGTTCTCTTGAAAATGTGTCTTTGTTGGTGAGGTTGCTATTGTTGTGGTCTTAGGAGGGGGAGGGAGGGAAATGCCCACATCTCCAGTTTTTAATATGGTAAATGTCAGTGTTTATGCCTGCGCGGGCTGGCCTAATTATCCCATGTCCTCTAAAATCTTCCACTGTAATTACCACTCACCACAGTGACACCTCCTGCTAAAGGGAGAGCCGTCAGCTGCAGGAGCTCAAAGCCAGAGCCCACTCAGCAAACTGCCAGCGACACCAGCAGCTGTTTCTGGTTTCGAAGCTGTGGGAGCTTCATAAGCCATTTTCTCTGGTCCCTCTGGAGTAAATGCCACCATGGTTGAAAAGTTGGAAATGTTTGTCAGGCCTGGAACAAAGCTGTGAATGAATACTACAGTAATTTGCTTTCCCACAATCCCCTCCTTTCTCTAAACCAGCCAGGGAAGCAACTGATGGGGCTAGAGCAAAAAAAAAAAAAAAAAAAAAAGACTATTAGCACCAGGGGTAACTGGTACGTCGTTGCGATTATGGCTATAATAGCCTTTGTGTTATCTACATGTGTACTGTAATGCACAGAGAATGAGACGAAGAGTTGAGACAGCTCAAGAGAAAAGCTTTTAAGCAAAACGCTATGCTAAAGAGACTGATCGTCTTTCTAAAAAAAAAAAAAAAATGCCCATTAGCACACATGGGCGGTATTGAATGGCGTTTGCAGTGTAGAGGGAATAGTTTGGCCTGGCTTCTATGCTTGCAACTACACAGAAGGAGAAGGGCAAGAAGAAGAAGAAGAAGAAGGAGAAGGGGGAAAAAAATCAATAAATTCAGTGTAAGCAAAGTCACAGCAACCTTTAAAATAATAAGACAAATCCATTTATTTCACAAATGTCTTCATTTCCAAATGCCATTGTTTGGGGTACTCGGCTGTCATCGTCCATGACATTTTCGAAAACTTGGCTCTTAATCATTTAGGTGTAGCTGGAGTTCTCCAGCAACGGCCAAGTTAAAAGATTATACATTCACCCCCACTGCTCTGGCAGGGAAGATCGACTTTAACAGCCTTGTCCTGCGGGGTGAAGGAGGGAGCCTGGCGGTGGGGGAAGAGTCTGGGAGAAAGACAAGGCTTAAATATGGACAGAAAAGCTCCGCTGTATTGCTATATACAATGAAAAGTAATTACAGAGAAAAATGAAAGCTGTTTCTTGCTGTTAGCAGGAAGAATAAGAGAATTCTGTACCTTTTTAAAGCTCTGAGTCCATTTTGATGTAATTGGTTCTGGAATTATTTATGACATTAATTGCTGCGCTATCGACTGCCTGTCAGTGGCTCTGGCAGTTAGTCCATCTTTCTTAGCAGAGACAGCCTGCTCAGCCCAAACTAGACTGACAAGCTAATTATACCCATCTTCCCCTTCAATGACAAATGCTGCTCATCGGAAACCTTTCTAGAAATAAGCTCTCATTCTTTTCCCTTTTCCCTGAGCCAGACATAACAGATATCTCAAGGTGCAGATCGCAGCTAAAACTCAGCTCACAGGGCTATTAGCTCTGAACATCTCACTTGAGCCAAAAAACCTAAGCATCTTATGTTATCAAACTGTATGTCATTCCCTGATGCTAGTTTTCAGGGATGAGCAGGGGCCCAGCCTGTCAGTCAGAGCAGGGCAGAGAGAGCCAAGCCGACTGAATTAGCCAAGCTCTTCTAACCATCAACTGCATTCAACTCAGGTGATGATATGGAAGCTGGGGAAATGCCTTTTATGCTTTGTATTAGCTGCTGTGGGGTCATTTGGGGCTCACTGGAAGGCAAGGTGGATAGTTTCCCTGGCCACCTCTCATCCAAAAGCCCTTTTGTGAGTTAATTGTGTAAACTATCCTTGTGTTTCAAGTTTATTCGGCATGCAATTTTAGTAAACCGTTTTGGAGGCATGACACCTTACTCCGTCAGACATTGCTGTGAAAAGCGGGCACCCGCGTGTGTGACACACTTGGAGGAGGCACAAGAAATGATGTGATTCTCTTGCTCTAGGAGCATGCATGCTAATTTGGAAGACAAGACATGCACACAAACAGGGATGCAGAGTCTTTTCTCAAAGCATTAGGTAAACCCACGAAAGTTATATATTTACAAGACGGAAAGCGTTACAAAACGCAACTCTCCTTTGGAAATACCACCTAGTGTATTCTCTGCCATGGGTACTTTTGCTCTATTTTGTGCTGTCCAAAATAAGTGGGCAACATGAATTCTCTTTTTAAAAGATTAAGGCACTTCAGAAAAGAAAGGCTCACCTGTGCTTTGTTACCCAGTCGGGAGGAGAGTCAGGAGGCCAGAATTCAAGGCCCTCCGTGTGGGCCTTGGGCAAGACACAAGCTCTCAAAATTCAAATCTGCTGCATAAGTTGAATAAACCCAACCTGCCTCCCAGACAAAGTTTGGTAGGAATAAATTGAGAAAAATTATAAAAACACTGAATAAAGAACTCTGTCATACACCTGCAAAGTAGAGTGCTGAGAATAAGGGTGAAATATGAGCTTTGGAACAGGAAAATCACTGGATATGACTTGTTTCAGGAAAGATCTTAGAAGGCCTTTGAGACTGTGGGATCTCTAGGGCAGTTTTAGGCACACTGGGATCCTTCACATAATTTGCTATTGTCTTTATTTACAGCCAAAGGGGCTGTTGATGGAAGCCAACTCAACAAGGGGTGGACTGTGGAGGATTTCTATTGTATGAGTTCAGTTAAACTGCAACATTTCCCAGAATTCTCTCCCTTGCATAGATCCAAGCTAACGTGGGCCACACAAGACATTTTGTACGAGATTTGGAAGGGGGAAGTGGAGGTGTGGCTGTATCCCTTTACTCTTGGGAGGTCAGTGGAGGCAGCTCATGTGCTGTCACTTATCTGTCTGCTCATCTAAGTGGCCTGGGACAGAAGTCAGGCCCACAGCATCTCAAGCTCCTGCTGGGTCTTCTGCTTCAGCTTTCCTCATGCCTAAAACAGATGCCAGCTTGACAAATGGGACCAGCTTCTCTTATAGCCCACCCCCCACCCCCAGCTCAAAGCTGGAGGTCTATAGGAGGTAAGAGACCAACATGGGTTCCAGACTGTCCTCCCGAGTTCCAGCTCAGCCTTGTAGGTTCCAGCCTGTCCTTGATTTCCCCATGCCATATCTGTCTTTATTTCTTGGCTGTCTGCCATGGACTTTAGGCCCCAGCACTTGTATGATATATATACTAGTATCAATATAATTAATATATATTATATATCAGTATTATTATTATTATTATTATTATTATATGTCCTCAGTATTACTCATTGTACAGCTGGTGCAAGAGCCAAGACCCCTGGTGGACAAATATTCCAGTAAAGGACAGTAAAGCATGTGGGAGAGGACATTGGCTCCTGTGTCTACAAAGACACGGACATCAATGTGCCTCATGAGATTTGATTTTCATGGTTGTATAAGGCGAATGAGAGAAGAAACACTGTGTGAAACATGAGCCTTATAACTTTCAATACCTAGACAACACCTAATATTTTGAGTCCAAAACAGCAAACACTTGTGTAGCTAGAAAATGAACTTTGTTTTCATGGGAAGGGTTGATAGTCTATAAATGTAACCTATTTATCCAATAAACAGCACAGTGAAACTTGACCTACAAAGGAGTATAAATAGGGTGACTAACTGTCCCACTGTGCTCAGGGCTGAGGGATTTCATGGGTCCCTGGACCTTCTGTGCTAAGAGCAAACTGGGATAGTCAATGACCCTCAGTATAAGACTACTTTCTTGCCCTAAGAGTTAGCCAGAATTATAGTGCTCTCAGTCATTCTGTTTCTTCACTTCCAAAATAGTTTATCCGAGTATAAATTGTTTTAGTAGGTGTAAGACACTTACTGCAGTTCTTGACAAATAATAACACTAAATATATTGTTACTAATACTTAGCAAGTAATATTATCAGAAAAAGTAACACATGAATATATAAAAATATAAGAAAAAAATCCATATGTGATGTAATCATAAGCATTAAGTGATGATGAAAACACATGCTACCAGAGTCTGTGGGAGGATATTATACGGGAGCAGGAGGTTCTTGCATTCATTCATTCAGTGGAGTATCTACTCTGAGGCAGCACACGGCTAAATGCCATCTTTAATTTGGTGAACCAGGTAGACATCCGTTCCTGCCTTCATGGGGCTTCCAATCTATGGGACAGTCAGACATTAAACAAAACACAAGCAAAAGAATGAGTATTATGAAAGAAAGTAATGAGTTCCCTCAGAGAAAATGTGGGGGGAGATCTAATTCTTATTGGGTAATCAAAGAGGAGGATGATTACCCATCATCCTCCTCTTTGATGGGTCATCATTGAGGGTCATCATTGAGATGACCCACCTCAGTGATGGGTCACTGAGAACGAGTCCTGAAGGATGAGAAGGAGCCAGCCAGACACCAAGTAGGGAAGGAGCAGCTCACCCAGGGGAAGAACAGGGCTCAGAGAATGTATCTTGGAAGAGGTGGGATTTGAATTGGATCTTGAAGAATGGGTGAGGTTTCAGTGGACACAGAAATAAGGCCTATCATGGGCCCTTCTACTTCTTCGCTGATCTTGGGAGAATTCTTTTCATCACCAGGCCTCAATTTCTTCTTCTATGAAATAGAGAGATTCAAATGAATGATCCCTATGGAGGAATTAGCTTGACAGCCTTGACTCTGCTCGAGAAGATGAACACGTAAGAATCAAAAGCCACTTGCCATTAACCATGGCCACACACATATCCCACAAGAATCAGAGGAAAAGTGTGAGTTCCCATGGTTGCTATGGGCGCTGCCCATTCATTGTATGGGCCAAGATATGAAGACTTGATAGATGATGGAGTGTCAATTAGACCTGCCCGGGGGGGACGGTCTGATAAATGTGTCGGCATTTTGGGGAGGAATTTGTGCTTCTTATTTTCAGTGAATGATTTCAGTGGGTCAGAGAAAAGGAGTTTCCCTTTGTGAAGTCCCTTCCCCACAAGGAAGAAGGGGATAATTGAATAGCTAAACTGTGGACATTTTACACTATATATATTATTTTTTCTCCTGGTAAACTCTTTGGAAAAACCCACATAAATTTAACATGAAGCTTTAAAAATTGGCTCCTTTAAACCACTCTCTGCCTATAAATTGTGTGGTGCTGAGGGCAGCTTTCTCAGGCCATTCTTTTCACTGAGTGTGCAGAGCTGCTGAAATAGGTGGATCGGGGGAAGATTATTATGCAAGTTCCCACCTCATCCCCAGGCAGCCCAGGGTTCATTTCTGTGCTTCTCCCTCAAAGTTGACAGAAAAGGAGGAAAGGGGGACTTCTCTGAGGGCCTTCTGCTAGACCGGTGAGCCCCACGAGGGCAGAAGAGTCTACCACGTCCCTGCCCCATGGCACACAGCCCAGCCCAAAGTGGGCACTCAGGCACTGGCAGTTGAAGAGACAAATTAACTTCAAGCCAAGATCTGGTTTGATCTGATCTGGCTAATGTGGAAACTGAAGGATGGCAAGGAGATTGGGGAAGCATTCTGGGAAAGTGTAGCATCCTGACACTTAGCAAGAAAAATAGACTCTCAGTTAAGCTCAAGGGGAGGGCTGCCTTCAGCAAGGTGACCTTGACCCAGGTGACTGTTCTCTAACCTGAGCTCTGCAGGTAAACACTTCTCTCCTGGTTGGAAAAATGTCCTTAAAAAAATAAAGTGAACTTGGGAAGTGAACTTGGGAAACAGTGTTTCAAATCTGTAGACTTTTGAATAAACATGACATGGAATGGCTTAAATTTAGCCCCAGTGAAGACAGAAATCATCTAGCGATTACAATAACAATATCAATAGTACCTTATAGTTAGTATACAGATCACAGACCCCCGAGTCCTCTTACATACATTATCCCATTTAAAATGGCACAACTAACACTAAGCTCCAATATGGGCAGGGACCAGGCATCTTTTGAGTATCACCGGATTCTCCTCAGTTTGATAAATACTTGTTAATAGATATTTGTTGAATAAACCAGTGAGAGCAGATAGAATGCTAAGGCTTAGAAAGGCCACATCACTCTTCTAATGGCAAACAGCTCACAAATGGCAGAGCAGTTACATTGTGGCATAGGTAACTCAAAATGTTTCCCAGGTGTGCTCATACCTCAGCCTCTTGCCATGCCTACATGGCAGGGAGATTCACCTTCAGCTTCAGTGATACAGGTAGAGTTCAAGTTGAAGAGCAGAGAAAGTTTTAGATCATAAAGAAAAATACAGAAAAACAACAACCTAACGTAGATTGCTTTTTAGAAATTAGCTCACAAATCCAAAAGAAAATCAGCCCTCATGATAGTTCTGTTTTATATGATGCCTTATCATCTTGGATAAATTGGTATTTTAGAGTTACTGGATAATTTTTTTAAAGTTCACTGAAAATGCTCAAGTAATATTTCTCTTTCTTAAACTCCTTTGAGTTTTCTGTATAAGTATCCTTTGACCACAATTTAGCCATCATGCAGATGATATGCATATGTCTTTCATCTTTAAGAATAATATTATTCAGCACTCTATCCACGACTTCTGGAAATAATCCCATAGGTGCTTCTGAAATGCCTTTGTAATCCTGTACCTGACTGTTTACCAGTTTTTGGGATGGCAGGGTAAGTGGGACAGTTACATCCAGCCAAGATCAGAAAGGCTACAGTATCGACTCCAAGGGAAGCTCTGTGTTCAGTGGTGCTTTCTCTTTTTAATTTCTGTATTTAAGGCTGCAGTTAGACAGAAAAGAAAGATGGGCAGCCCCTTTCCTTTGGGTCGATAAGCTCACATCACCTTGCCCAGTACTCACCCATGTTATCTTTACCCAGAACAGGCAGTGGAAGGGGTGTTTTGTTCCCTCCTCACGCTGTCCTTTTAGGTTTCCAACATTTTTGAGACACATGTAGAATTTTTTTCCGGTGAATGCCACAAGAGATCTAATAGAAGATGCATTTGTTTTTGACTTCTAATTAATCAAGATAACATCTCTCTCAACCGTTAGACAGTAAAATCAATCCCTCAGGTGGCTGTTCCGCCAGTTAGACTTCTACACTGATACCTATTATTGGCAAATCAGTGATGTATTTAAGCGTGTGGTACTCTATCATTTTAGAATATGCAACCAATGTGACTACGTTGAGAATGTGGAGAGGGGGCGATTGCTGCCCCTGGAACCAGTAATGGGATTGCTGCTGCATCCCCACCCCTACCCACTCCCTCCCATACCCAAAACTGGGGTGGATGATTCATTTCCCAGACTCTGGCTGGCATCAGACCACTCACTCACCTTGAGGGATGTCAGAATCCCAGGACATGAGGAACACAGGAGGAGCATGGATCCTGGATAAGGAGATGGGGCCACAACCATAAGCAATGTGGGTGCGTTGGGAGGGCCCCTGGCTATGCTGAGGCCCTGAGCTCCCACTGAGGGGTGGGAGGAGGGGAAGAGGGAGGAGGGAAAGAGGGAAGTGAAATCCCTCTCTGGAAACACCATGTGGAGATGTCTAAGGTCTAGCTGAGAGGGGAATGAATTTCTGGGGGATTTGCTATAGGATTCACATAGGAGGCACCTGCTCTAGTCACTGGAAACATTCTTCCAGGCAAAACTCACCAAGTCAAGAGCTCCATGGCAGTGGGGGACTTTCTCTTTAAGGCAACTTGTCGCCTCCTCCTGACCCAGAGCTAGGGCACCGAGTTCATGATGGTGCATTCCAGCAATTGGCGAGGTACCCGAGACACAGTGTGGCGGACCAAGAAAGCCTATAAGACAAGTGATTCTCCCATGATTCCTACCTAGTTCTGTCAAGTCACTAAAGTCCTGCATCACTACTGCTCTTTACTAGGATGCTCTGTATCTCAATCATGCAAGTTTTCATCTAATTTCCAAGTATTCTGTGAGCAAGATTCTTGAAGGCATGACAAGTTCTAGGTGACCTTGGATCTGAAGAAGACCTTCTTACTCAAGCGAGGAAGGGGCTGACTGCAGGTACCTGCTGGAGCATGGAGGCACGACGGAACTGGTGCCAACCTTTAGGCAGTCACACCCATCTGACTCATCCTTTTCCAGAAAGCATTCTCTGACCTCTGCAGGCTTCCCCCTCCACGCCACCACATGTCACAGGGAGTGACCTGTTCCCTGTCTCTTCCCTCAGTGACTGTGAGCCCCGTGATTCTCGCTACTCTCCATGTCTCCAGGGCCAAGTGCAAACTCGGTCCAAAGCTGCATTCTGTCGAGGGTAGCTATTTTGCTGTGGAAATGCAGTTGCAGGCAGCACTCAGCTGTAAGGGTAGGACACCACACATGAGACTGACAGCAAAAGGGTTAAGGGGCACTGGATCAGCTCCATTTTCTGGGGTACCTGCTCAGGAGAGATCCCCACTTCTATAGCTCCTATACAGTAAGTCCCCTACATGCAAATCTTCAAGTTGTGAACTTGCAAAGATGTGAACGTGCATCTGGTTGAGCAAGGAACCAGAACCTGTGCCATCAATGTCCGGTCTGAGTGCAATTGCAGCTTGCCCTCCGTCTCCCATTGCTGACGATCCTTCATCTCTACCATCTCCCACCTCCTCTCCCTCCTCCAGTCAGTGACTCTTCTTGCCTGTTCACTCGATGCCAGCGCCTGTGTGCCAGCTGTTGTACTGTACTACTGTACTCTTCAAGGTACTGTACTGTAAGATTAACAATGTTTTTTTGTGTGTGTTTGTTTTTTATGTATTATTTGTGTGAAAAGTATTATAAACCTATTACAGTACAGTACTATATAGCTGATAGTGTTAGTTGGGTACCTAGGCTAAATCTGTTGGACTTATGAACAAATTGGACTTACGAACACGCTCTTGGAATAGAACTCGTTTGTATGTAGGAGACACTGTATTTTAGGCAAGATGGTAATAACAACAATAATAATATCTACCATTCTTACGAAAATAAGTGTGTGGCATCATGTGTGTCCCTCTGAGACTGGAGTTAACGCCCTATGATATTGATGAAGAAACTGACTCTGAGAGGTCAAGTAATACCCCCAAGGTCACACGGCATTTGAATTTAAGTAGGTCTGACTGTAACACCTGTGCTTCTGCCACTGTGCTACGTGAACTCCATACAGAACTCTGCAGTGGCGTGTCTTCAGTTTACACTGAGACATTTTCGCTTTTTCCTCAACACTCGGTTTCTTTCCCAAACCTTGTGATGTTCACAGCCTGTGCTGCTCTCATTGGGAAGCTACACTTGGAAAGTCAACATGTACAGAAAAGTAAATTTTTAGGAATACTACCATTTTAGCAAGGCTACCAGGATCTATTCTTCTGACACCAAGATGAATTGGTGTCATCTTGATTCCGTGAATCACAGACATTGCCCTGAAGATTTATGAGCACAAACCCTCTGCAAGTGGGGGAACAACCCTGGTGTATGTGCTGGCTATAAATGATGAACTTCTGCTGACACTGCCTCCAATCAAAAGGCCTCAGTTAGGTACCCAGAGTTGCTCACCAGTGCTTAAGCTGTGGGCTTAACAAAATGCCCCTCTTCCATTCCTTGTTTTATATCCAAACTGATAGTAGCTATGAGTTTACACTGTCTATAAGCCTGGTTAAATTTCTTATTAAAATATTTTGCTTAAACATGTCCTTGGGTGGGAGGTTGAATCTGTGATCTGCAGCACAAGATTGTGTGAAATGGGGCGTGAGGCCTGTGCCCTCAGTCTTTAAGGTACTCCCCCCTAAATGACATTATTTCCACACTCCCACCTCATATTGTCTTGAGCTGTATAGTCTGTCCCATTTAAATAGAAAGTCCTGTATCAACCACAACGTTCAGCTCGATGCATTGCACAGAGGTCCGTGGGAATGAATTAGGGTTTTGATTAATTACCTGGTGTCTTAGCCTTGATGTCAAACCTCACCCTTAATGTATTACCATGCGAACATGCATTATAGATTGGGAAACCACTCACCCACACAGGAAGTTATCTGGCTGACATTTAATTTTACCACTTGTCAGCCCCATGATATGAGAGACGAACCATCTTTTGACAGGAAGTACTCTGAATTCTCCTAGAGATTTGTTGATGATGCACCAGCCTCTGCAGAGTATCTCACGGTTGTTCTTCCGGTTCAGGGTTCATGCTTTACACCCTGTTAGCGTGAGCCCTTTGGTATTGTCAGCAAAGTCAGAGGTGGCTGGTCTTCCACAAAACAAAGGCTGGTCAGGTATGTCTTAGACTCACACTCTCTTACGCTACCTCATTCACTGTGGTCTCTACCTCTGTGATTCCCAGGGGCTTCAGGTGACCCGTAATACCAGCACCCCCCTTCCCTGGTCTAGGCTACACTCCGAGCTGCTGCTCTGATCCAACCACCAGTGTCAGCCATGTCTGCTTTCTTGCTTTACTTCTTTATTTTAATATTCACTCGTTCATTCATTTAACAAATACTGGCTCAGTATCTACTATGTGCAGGCACCCTGCTAGATGCTAGGGATAAAGTGATGATTATGATTGACTTCGTCCTTACATTCATGATTGTTAGAGCTTACTGGAGGAGACAGACAGTAGTCAGGTACATACACATGAATACGTAATTATGATTCATAATAAAGCTAGGAGGGAAAATAATAGCATGCTATTAAAAAAAGAGTAACATGGGACCTACTTGAGAAGGGTTGGTGGGAATCAGCCTGCAGAATCTTTACTTCAGGGCCAAGAAGCTAATCCTCCCCTCCTCCATCCTTGGGAATTGCTCTAAGCTGAAGAGAGTTTCCCCACCCACCCTTCCTGGAGCACTTGCGTCCAATGACTGGTCCACATGGGGATACAAAGGCCTGATTCCCTTGCCTCAGGGCAGGACAACTCTGAAGAAGGTCCCAGCTAAAGAGGCCCTTATGGGAGAGGGTGCAGCTCCATTCAACTTAACTACTTTCTCTCCCAGTCCCACTCCTCTCACTTCCTTATAGGACTAGTTCCTGAGGATACTTCCAGTAGACCTGCATGCAAACCTCAGAGTCTCAGAACCTGGTTCCCTGAGTACCTGTGTCTACATGCATGGTTGGCCAGTAGGATGATAATACTGAGCGAAAGACATCAACAAACATGGTTAGAGAATATGACTTTTTCTAGTGGTCAAGGATGGGAAATGATGTTCTGACAATGCATGAGATGAGAGCTTGACCCCAGATACCAGATACAGGAAGGGGCTTCCCAGTTCCCAAGCCCTTCACAGAACGAACAGCTGTGGTGAACAACGCCCCATGGAAGGAGGATTCAACCAGCTGCAAGAAGACTGCTTTTGCCACCCTCCTGTTCTTAAAAATACCTTCCTGTCTTCCCCTTCCCTAACCTACCTGCCTGATATGAAGTCTCTAAATGTGGTCCTGCTTGCTTATCGGATGCAAGTAATGAATGCTATACATTCTAGCACATTCCTCTCTGCTTCAGGACCACATAAATGAATGGTTAATTTTCCAGATCTGGTGAACTCCAGCAGGCTCATGCTTCAAGCATGCATAACAGCCATTCCTGAAGTGTATAATCTGATCTGACAGTCAATACTCTCGTAGTATCATTTCAGTAGATTTTTAAAAATTTGTTTGGTTTGTGGTTTTGTTTTGTTTTTATGCTGTTTTGTCTTTCTAAAATATCTTTTTTTATTAAGGGTAGTATACAGCTATCACTTAAACTACACAATAAGGAGAGACTACAGTATCAAGCAAATGAGTCAGTTACATTATCATTGGAACAATTTGCACATTTTTGTGAGTATATCTATCTGTTTTGAAGGTTAGAAATAGACTTACAATGTTTCATGGGTTAACAAATTTTCATAATTGTAAGAATTGCTTTTTTATTTTATAAAGCCTCCAATTGTTATTACAGGACAACTAGGCATCCTCCTCTTCAGGCTGACTGCTCTATTATTTTTTAACACTATTCCCAGGAACTGCTCTGATATTTTTGTTTTATGCCAACATCAAGGTATTCTCTCCTGGCCCAAACATGTAATGAGTACTCTCCAAGGAGCCCTGGGTATCTGCCTATCTATCTATCCATCCATCCATCATCTATCTATATCTATCAATCATCTATCTCTTCATTTATCTATCATCTATCACTTTATCTATCCATCTATCATCTATCACTTATCTATCATCTATCATGTATGTATGTAACTATCATCTATCATGTATCAATCTGTTTATTTGTTTGGAGTACATTATTAGAAGTCAAAATTAGCTCTTGGACTGTATGAGGTAGGCATGGTAATAACAGGCATATTAGTTCTTTATTTTTAGATATCTTGAGTAAAAATTTTATAGGAATATGATGTATGTGCAGAATGCTACACAAAACATAACGGAGTAGAGCTCAATAGGTTTTCCACAATGTGGACACTGCCATGCCATATAACCACCACCCAGATCAAGAAATACAACTTTACTGGTACCACCAAAGGTCCCTCATGACCCATTCCAGTCACTGCTCCTCCAAAGGTAACAACTATTAAAAGATCTATCATATTGTGTCTCTTTACGTCTTCTTATAAGGACACCATTTATATTGGATTAGGGCTCACTCAGATCTTTTGGAGGGATACGATTCAACTTATAATGGCCATTTTTAAAGCTCTGTAGTTGGTTGCATACCTAATTAGGACTGTTATGTCTTTTTGGTAAACATTTTTTTATCATTATATATTGTCCATCTTTATCCTTGGTAATTTTTTCTCTAAATCCTACTTTGTCTAATATTAAAATAGACTTTCTTTTGTTAGTATTTGCAAAGTGTATCTTTTAAAACATTCTTAATCTACTTATATATCATACTTCCAGACTTCTATAGTTTCTTATAGTTATATCATATATATATCAATTCTGATGATCTCTGTCTTTTAATTATTGTGTTTACACCATTAACATGTAGCAAAATTAACATGTTTAGGTGTAAGTATATCATTTTATTGTTTTCTGTGGTTTTTTTCCCTCTGGGTCCTCTTTCCTGCTTTCTTTTGGGTTATTTAGACTATTTTAGTATTCAATTTTAAATTGTATATTGTATATTTAAATATATTTCTTTATATAATTATTTTAGTTGTTGCTCTAGGGATTTACAAAATACAATATTAACTTCTAACATTCTATTTAGAATCAATATTTTACCATTTCATGGTAATGTAGGAAGTGTACCATAATATTGATCCCTTTACCCTCCCCTCTTTATGTTATACTTTTCATATATTACATCTATATACATTGAAAACCCCTTGAGACAATGTTTTAGTTTTTTATTTCAAAGGATTACATTTTTAAAGAACTCAATAGGACAAGGATAGTTCATTCTATTTACCTAGATATTTACTATTTCTGTTGTTCTTCCTTCATTTCTGTAGTTACAAGTTTTCTTCTGTTGTCATATCCCTCTGTCTGAAGAACTTCCTTTAGCAATTCTTTTAGATCAGGTTTGTTGCTGACAATAAAATCTCTTAGTTTTTCTTCATCTAAGACATTTTTATTTTACCTTCATCCCTAAAGGATACTTTTGCTGGGTATAGAGTTATGGGTTGCCCAGTTTTGTTTTGTTTTTTCAGTACTTTTAAAATGTTACTCCCTTCTGGCATACACAGTTTCTGTTGAGAAATCAAGTCACTCTAATAATTATTGCCCTAATTAATGATTCATTTTGCTCTTCCTGCTTTCAAGATTATTTTCTTTGTTTTTAGTTTTCTTCAGTTTGTGATGTGTCTGTGCATGGATTGTGTGTGTGTGTCTCTCCTGTTTGGGGTTCACTGAGATTTTTGCATCTCTAGGTTTATGTGTATTGCCAAATTTGGGACTGCAAAGGGGGTGAACTAGGAGTTTACGAACAACTTTCAGTGGTCATCTTCCTGAGTTCTCCCTCTCTGTAAACTTCCTGATACTTCTCAGCCTCCTGGGGCTCTCCTTTTCTAGTCCTCTGACAAGAAAGTTGGGAGTTGAATGATTCCTCTGCTGTGCACTTCCCACAAACTGTGTTAGCCAAGTGGCAGGAGGACAGAGAGAGAAAAGCAATGGAGATTTGCTCCACGCTCTTGGAACTAAAACTCCTCCAGTCAGAGAGGAAGTTTCCCTCCTTCACAATCGTAGGCTTCTACCAGTCTCCATTGCCCCCACTACTGTCACCACCCCATCCAGAAATGTTTGAAGGCTAGCTTGCAATTGAACACAGGAAAGAAAGGGAGAGAGAGAAGAGATAGAGACAGACAACATAGATGATAGAGAGTCAGAGAGAGAGGTGACAGACAGACAGATACAGATAGATGAGAGAGAGACAGAGAAGAGAAACAGAGCAAATACTCCCCAGAGATTTCCACATTATTACTGAGCATTAAGAAACATCTTCCTCATCAGAGCTACAGGACTTCTTCTGAAGCTCTTCACTGTTCATGTAAATATCTCCTTCTGTGTTGCAGACTGTACTGAGTCCAGACCAAGGATAACAGAAGGGAAAAACGTGGTAAACCCACTGCTAGTTCAGTGGTATTTTGAATTCAGATCTTCTTCCACAGTCTACCTATTACCTTTTCACTGTCCTCAAAAAGTTCCTAAAGTTTAGAGCTGCTTTCAGTGAGAGAGACAGGATGCAATGTGTTTATTCCATCTAACTTAGAAATGGTACTTGTATATATAGACTTTCTACTGTTTTTCTTCTTTTAAAAGAGTATTTCGTTGATAACCCCAATCTGTCCATTTATTAATACATATTTTTCTTTAATACTTTGAACATATTTTCTTTGACCATATTTACAAAAGCAGCTTTGATGCCCCTGTCCACTAAGTCCAACATGTGGGCCCACTTGGAGTCAGTTTCTCTTGTCTATTTTTTCCCCATATTGGGGTCATACTTTCCTCTTTCTTTGTTAGACATTTTAAAATGTCTAATAATTTTGCTTGCCAATAGGATATTGTAGATAAAATATTGAGATGAAAGTCTAAAATTTATTTTATTCTTCTGAGGGTCAATGATTTTTGTTTTGTTGTCATTTTGTTTGTTTTGTACTAAAACACAGTTTGCTTGCCTGGACACAATCTGCAAAAACTCCTTTGCCCTACCCCCTAGTGTATAGCAGCAGATGTCATCATACAGTTTTTTAGCCTCAGGTTGCTGCTTTTAGCCTGGCCACTGAAGGGGAAGGGGAGTGAATTTCCCCTCTGCCTGCCTAGTACCCCTCTACAGTAGGAAATCTGGGAAGAGTTTATACTTGGATGATAGGGCACATGCTTCATGTGGCGACCTTCCTTCTGAGCTTTTCTCCACCCTCAAAATGCCAGTTACTCTGCCAGCCCTGAGTTCTTCCCTGTGATGTCTCTGGTATGTAAGTTTTCCTCTTTATTTCTGCCTGAGTTGTGTGCAAGTTGGAGAACATACCCAGATAATGATGCAGCAAGCTGACAAATCTCAACAGGATGAACTTTATCTTTCAAGATTAGGCCTTCTTCTCTAGTTTCTGCCTGCTTTTAAAAAAGACTCCCTGGGTTCTTGTATTATTTAGCTGAGAATTTGTGCAAGATTTTGAATCTCAGCCCTTATGTGGCTCTCTCATTTCCCAACTTATTCCTTCAATGTCTACCTGGCTCTGCTGCTGTGAACTCTGCCACCTGCTATCTCAAGCCAGTAAGGCTGTGGATTTCCACCACCAGGCCTGGGGACAGGATGGTGGTTAAGGGGCACCCCAAGACAAGAAAACCACAGTGCTTACCTGATGCAGTTGCAGTCTAGCAAGAGTCAACTCCTCTCATTGAAATGGCCATTGGTCAATTTCCTGTGCCTTCAGATAATTCTTGTTAATCTAATCATTTAGTCTAGTTTTTATGACTGTCATCTGTGAGAGTAATCATCCTGCCTCTTCATATTATTATTCCCATAAGTCAACCTATATTTTACCCCTGCACAAGTACAATATGCTTTAATCACTGAAGCTTTATAAGAAAGTTTACCATAAAGTTTTGTTTTTCTTGTTCAAGGGTATCTTGGCTCTTCTTGCCTTTTACCATTCCACATCAATTTTGGAAGAAGGTTTTTAATTTCAATGATAAAAAAGTCTATGGGATTTTATTTGGCATTGTTAAATTGATAGATTAATCTGAAGAGAACTGACATTATTACAACACTACATCTTCCAATACATGAATAGGGTATATCCAACCCTATCTTTACTTATTCCTACTTACATTTCTCTCAATATTTCTTTGTACTTTTCAGTGTAGAGAGCTTGTACACTACTCGTTAGACTTATTCTTCAGAATGTGCTGTTTTATGATGCTGTTTTAAATGATATTTTTAAAATTTCATTTTCTAAATGCTTGTTGCTAGTATATAGTAATATAGTTTATTATTTAATATCAACTTCATTTCTTGCATTCTTGCAAAATTCACTTATTAACACTAATGTTTTTTCCTTCTGTGGGTCTTTTTTAAATTTTCCACAAAAACGACATCATCTGCAAATAACACAGTTTTATTTCTTAATTTCCAAACTTCTCATACATTTTATCTTATTTACCTCCCTTACTGAAACGTCTAGAACTTTACCTACAGTGCCAAATAGGAGTAGTGATAGGTGGCATCTGTCTGTTCCTGATCTCAGGGGAGAAGTTTTCAACATTTGACTATAAATGAAAATTATGTTAGCTGTAAATTTTTATTAGATACCCTTGTTAAGGAATCTTCCTCACATTATTGGGTTTATTTCTGAATGTTGAAGCAAACTTGCATTTTTTGCATAAACCCAACTTGATTGTGATATATCTTGTTTCTTTATATCTTTAGATTTCATTTTGCTGGTGTTTTGTTTAGAGTTTGCATCTTTCTTATGAGTGAGATTAATGTATAACTTCCCTTTCTTGTAATGTCTTTGTCATATTTTGTGTCAAGAGTTTTTTGCTATATAAAATGAGTTGAGAATGATACCCACTTTTTCTCTTCTCTTGAAAGGTTTATGTAAGATTATTATTGATTCTACTTTCCACATACAATAGAAATAATTCACTATTGAAGCCATCTGAGCTTGAAGATTTCTCTTGGGAGAGATTTTAATTACAACTTTAATTTCTTTATCAGATATATGAATCATATTTTCTATTTCTTCTTGTGTCAGTTTTAGTGAGTTGCTTTTTTAAAAAAAAATCTGAATGTTTCATTTAGTTTTTCAAATTTATTGGCATAAGGTGTTTATGATTTCCTCATTCTAATGTCTATAGGATCTGTATTTTCATCCCTTTATTGATTTCTGATATTTGTAATTTGTACCTTTTCTCTTTTTCCTTGATCGATCTTCCTAGGGGCTTATCAAGAGAAAAGGCATAAATTGTAAATATCATGAATAAATGACTAATGCATCTCTGAATATTAACACATAGCTCTCTTAGATAATTCTCTTGACTAGATTACTAAGAGTAGAAATACCGAATCATACAGTAAATTTACATTTACATTTTAAAGAAACTGCCAAACTATTTTCCAAAGTTCCTGTATTATTTTACATTCTCATCAGCAATACATTAAGGTTCCGATTTCTCTACATTCTTAACAATACTTGATATTATCTTTCTCTTTGCCTATAACCATTCTAGTGGGTATGTAGTGATATCTCATTGTGATTTTAATTTGCATTCCTCTAATATTTAATGATGTTAAGGATTTTTTTGGTGCTTATTAGCCGTTTCTACATATTCTTTGATAAAATGACTATTCAAATACTTTACCTATATTTTAATTGGATTTCTGTCTTATTATTAGGTAAAGGAATGATTTAAATATGCTAAATATGAGGCATTAAAAATCCAGGCTGTTTTCAGTCTCCCCTGGTTTTTATTGTCCTGTAGTCCCTTTTGAGTCTCATATTTTGTGTGTGCAGCCTCAGAGTAAGCCAGGAGTGTGAGAATAGCTTGGAGATGCTGTGTCTCCACTGAGCATATATACAGACTCAGCCAAGAATACATTTGCCCCCATCAGGACTACAACCTCAAGCTACTAGAATGAAGCCATTGGCCTTTCCACTTGTCTCCGAGACATCATTTCCACTGAACATGAGCATTATGCACTGCCCCAAATGGAAAGAATCCCCTTCAACTGTGTCAGAGAAGCCGTTAGTCCTCATGGTCTGCCCCACCTGGCACAACATCCACATCACCTGCTGGAGGAGGGGTTAATGAGAGCAGTCCCAGCAGCAAGCCTGAATGCCATAGACTCCCATTGTTCTTGCCTTAAGTTCAGCAGATTGTTATATGACTTTGATGACTTGATAATTTTTTTCAATTTTGTCCAACTTTTTGTGGAAAGGATTTGCTGATCTCATTTGGCCATAGCCAGAAGTCTTGACCTTCATATCCTTGACTTTTATACTTTCTTCTTGTTACTATATGCATTTAATCCTACATATTTCCTTCTAAGAACAGCTTAAGCTGTATTAAATACTTTTTGATATGTTTTATTTCATAATAATTCAATTTAAAGTACTTTCTAATTTCCATTTTGATTATTTCTTTGCCTCATGGGTCATGTACAACTGTATTGCTTAATTGCACATTGTGGGGAGTTTTTAGTAATCTTTTATTATTGATTACTGGCTTCATTAAACCATTTAAAAATAATATACTCTATATCAGTCTTGATTTTGCCCCCGCCCCAGGGAACATTTGGCAATATCTGGAGACACTTGTTCTTGTCAAAATTGCTGGAGGGGCCCTGACACTGGCATCTAGTGGATAGAGGCCAGGGATAGTGCTAAGCATCCTATAATGCATGCCTAGGATAGCTTCTCACAACAAAGAATTATCTAGCCCCAAATGTCGAGAGTATCCAGGATGAGAAACCTTGAAATCTGTTGACACTAATCTTAAAGTCTAGCTTGTCACAAATTTTGGTAAATGTTTCACACCTACTAGAAAAGAATGTGACTCTGTCACTGTCCAATTCGTTCCTCTATTAGATTCATGTTTGTTAATTACATTCTTAGTGGATTCTGTATTCATAATAATTTTTTGTCTGCTTGTTCTACCAGTTACTAAGAGAGGTATGTTAAATTCTCCCATTTTGCTTATGGTTTTCTTTCTTTCTCTTTTCTAGTTTTTTTCAATTATTGCTTTATATATTTTAAAGTAATTTTTAGGTTCATAAAAATATACAGTTTTTCTGTCTTCCTGGCTAATCGACCTTTTGTCATTATGAAATTATCTCTAGTAATGTTTCATGCCTTATCTGATATTACATCAGGTTTCTTATGGTTAGTGTTTCCATATCTTTCTTCCATCCTTTTGATTCTCAATCTCTCTATAAATTGTCTTGCTTCTTTTAAGTATAATACCATATCCAGTCTAATAACATTTGCCCTTTTATTGAAATATTCATGCAATTTACATTTAATATTGTTACTAATGTATTTAGGTTTATAGCTACCATCTTTTAATGATATTTTTCACTTATCACCTACCTTTGGTTCCTTTTTCTCTCCTTGCTTCAAACATTTTTGATTAATTGAATATTTTTATCTTTCTTTCCTCTTCATTTTCTTGCTATTACAATGGATTTTTTTCTTCTATTCTTTTGGAGATTATCCTAGATATTACAAAAATGCATTATTTAGAATCTAACCTAAGTTAGTACTTTTACCTCTTCCCGGATAACTCTGAACTTAGAACACTTAACCTCCATTTATTTCTTAGTATCTTTGGTGTTTTTTGTGTTGTTATCATACATTTTCACTTTGTATATATATTTTAAACCACACAAGACATTTTTTTTTGTACAGTCAATACGCCCTTGTGTTTATCCAGATGTTTACCTTTCCCATTGTGCTCTTCATTCTTTCTTGCATATCCTTGATTCCGTCTGTTGGGAGGCAGAGATATTGAATAATATCCTCCAAAACTGAGAAAAAAATTTGAGACCGAAAAATGAAGCAGGCGACTCCATAAAGTGTAATTACGAAGTTTATTGTGGAGAACTTACATACAGGCAAGACTGGGGGTGGGGGCACAATGATCCAGAGGCGTTTGCAGCTGCACTCTGAGAAGCTGAAAGGGGTACAAGGGGCCAAAGGTAAAAATAGAATCTGGCTAGGCAAGACGGGAACCAGGGATTTTTCTTCTCCCTGAGGGTCTCATGACCATTTAACCATATGCCTCACCAAAAGGCATTCTTCCAGACTTCATATTAGATGAAGGCAAGGGTAGAATTCGATAGGGAACTCATCTAGTGTAGGCGCATTCCTTGTGAGTTAGGCTAAAGCTCCGTCACAGGGAAAGGGGAGGGTGTAGGAGAGCGGGGCTAAGATGGAGCTGACCAAATGGAGTCAGTGTGGTTCAACTACACATGGTCAGATTATTTTCCTTCTATCAGAGCTCTCTTTAGTATTTATTTAGCCCAGACTTGCAGGTAGCAAATTCTCTCAGTCTCTGTATGTCTGGAAAGTGTCTTTATTTTTCTCTTCACTTATAACGGATATTTCTGTTAGGTATGGAATTATAAGGTGGCAGTTGTTTTCTTGCAGCACCTTAAGTATATCATTCTGTTATCCTCAGGCTGCTATAGTTTCTCTTGGGACCTCAGCTGTCTGTTTTTTATTGTTTCTTTTAAAGGTAATGCATCTTTATATTGGCTGTTTTCAAGTCCTAGAAGTGAGTTCAGAGTGGTTTGCGCAGACAACTCTAGAGTATTTGATCAGAACGTGGTGTAGATGGGTGTATGTGGGCTTGGGGTGGGTGCCTCCTCTTGGCTATTGTAGATTCTTTATTCCATGAGGAGGAACATTGCCTTAATCAACTTGAGCTGCTACAAGATACCATAGATTGAGCAGCATTTAGATTTAGATTTGAGACATTTATTTCTTATAGTTCTGGAGGCTAGGAAGTCCAAGATCAAGGTGCTGGCAGATTCAGTCTCTGGTGAGAACTTTCTTCCTGGTTTGCAGATGGCTGCCTTTTTACCATGTCCTCACATCATAGAGAGAACAAGAGCTCTGGTCTCTCTCCCTCTTCTTATAAGGGCACTAATCCCACCATGGCAGCCCTACCCTTATTACCTCATATAAACCTATCTTTCAAAGGCCCCATCTCCAAACACCATCACAATGGGGGCTAGGACCTCAACGTATGAATTTTAAGGGGGCACAGACATTCAGTCCATGACAGGCACAGAGCAGGGCCCTTTAAGAGGGACAAAAGACATGCATTCTTTCATCTAATAGCTAAATACTGAGTGTATAACAAAGATTAAACTGTAAAATTAGGACTGAAAGTAAATAAATAAGCTTGGCAATTAGGACAACATTACAGAATGCAAATAATACATGCTCCAATAATACAGAAATTATACAAATGAAAATTGAGCAATGAAAGGCAAAAAAGAAGGGAGGTAGACAAGTCTGCTGATTTTTAACAGCTAGAACTCAAAGTACATCATTTAAAGCTCACAAATCAAGTATGATCTGTTCTTCCCAATGCTATTTCTGTTACACGAATTTGATCATATGTACCTGATTTGAAACTGGTAGTGATGATGCTGGCATACTGAGGAAGTCACATTGATCCATGAATGATATTTATCAGAGTGTTAAATTTCAAACCACAAGGGAACAGCAGATGAATGTAGAAAGCCCCGGAGGAGTACAAGACTACACATAAAGCCCAGCAACCTGCTTATACCTCCTCCCTTCAAACTACTTGCACTTTTATTTTTAAAAATACTGTATTTATTTTCCATTCCTCCATTTATTAGAAGTTTAACATTATTGATTGATTGCTTCATTACTGGTCAAGTGTTTTTGTTGGGATTATAATTGTTTTTGCTCTGATAACAAAGTCACATAGATTTTGAATAGTCTGAGCCTAACTCTATTTTTCCCAAAGCTTGTTATATTTAGGAGACAGTTTTATAGAAATGAGATTTTTTCCAGTAGGCACAAAAACACTAAACCTTAGTAACACTAAGAACAGATGGCCAAAAAGCACATGAAAAGATGCTCAGCATCACTAATTATCAGAGAAATGCAAATCAAAACTACAATGAGGTATCACCTCACACCAGTCAGAATAGCCATCATCAAAAAATCTACAAACAATAAATGCTGGAGAGGGTGTGGAGAAAAGGGAACCCTACTACAGTGCTGGTGGGAATGTAAATTGGTATAACCACTATGGAGAACAGTATGGAGGTTCCTTTAAAAAACTAAAACTGGAACTACCACATGATCCAGCAATCCCACTCCTGGGCATATATCTGGAGAAAGCTCTAATTTGAAAAGATACATGCACCCCAGTGTTCACTGCAGCACTATTTACAATAGCCAAGACATGGAAGCAACCTAACTGTCCATCAACAGAAGAATGGATAAAGAAGATGTGGTACATATATACAATGGAATATTACTCAGCCATAAAAAAGAAAATAATAATACCATTTGCAGCAACATGGATGGTCCTAGAGCTTGTCACACTGAGTGAAGTAAGTTAGACAGAGAGACAAATATTATATGATATCACTTATATGTGGAATCTAATTTTTAAAAAAAGATACAAATGAACTTATTTACAAAACAGAAACAGACTTACAGATATCGAAAACAAACTTATGGTTATCAAAGGAGAAACGTGGAGGGGAAGGATAAATCAGGAGCTTGGGATGAACACACACACACGACTATATATAAAATAGATAACCAAAAAGGACCTACCATATAACACAGGGAACTACTCAATATTCTGTGATAACCTATAAAAGAAGAGAATCTAAAAAAGAATGAATATCTGTATATGCATAACTGAATCACTTTTTTGTACACCTGAACATTGTAAATCAACTATACTCCAATAAAATTAAAATATTAAGAAGGAAACATTATAAAGGATATATAATTGAATAAAATCAGGTAGCAGAGGAGGAGGAGAAATTTAAAGTAAGCTAACAATTTATTTATTGCCCATTTTAGGACACTGTAACAGTCAGGGTTCCACCAAAGAAACAGAATGAGTGAAAAAAAATATATGTATACACACACATAGAGCAGAGAACTGGCTTCAGTGACTGTACGATTGGCTAGGCAAGCCCTAGTGTATTGTGTACTCCACAGAAAAGGCAAGCTGCAAACTCTTGGGCAGGACTGATACTGCAGTCCACAGTGGGAATTTCTTCTTCCTCAGGAAAACCTCAGGTTTCCTGCTCTTAAGACCTTTCAACTGACTAAATTAGGTCCACCCAGATTATTAAGGATAATCCTTTACTTAAAGTTAACTGATGACAGATGTTAATCACATCTACTAAATACCTTTATCGCAGCACCTAGACTAGTGTTTGACTGAATAACTGGGTACTATAACCTAGTCAAGTTGACACATAAAGCTGATAATCACAGAAAATAATAATTTCCAAAAAGAGATGATTAAGGGTATAGTATGTAGTTATAGATATGAAAGTAATCTCTAGCAAAAGTACAACACTTCCTAAATATTTAGAGAATTATAAAATCAAAAAAGCAGAGAAAAGAGCACATACTGAAATATTTTAAGTGATATAACAAAAAAGCAAACTATAGAATAATATAAATTAAAAGAACATACATATAAATATTTTCACATGAACTAAATCTGTCTCTTAAGACACAATTTTGGGTTGGATTAAAAAGCAAAACTCATGGGCATTCACTGTAAAAGTCTTTCAATTTTGCTGATCATTATAAAATTTTCATAATGACATGTTTGTACATAAACACTGATAGGGAAAAATAAAAGCAAAACACAACTCTATGTTCAAAATCTCTATAAACCATTTAAAATTACTAAAAAGGAAAGTCCAAATTTATTTTATGAAGTGAGTATAACATTGGTATCATAATCCAATGAAGACAGCACAATAAGAAAAAACTATATAAAAAGTCACTCATGTATATCAATTGAAAATTCTAAAATTAAATAATTTTGGACATAATTTATAAGTATATTACAAGAATAACAGAATATGAACAAGTGGAATTTATTCCAGAAATGCAAAGATGATTCAGTATTTTAAATATAGTAATATAACTTAATATATTAATGGACTTACAGAAATAAATTTTAGGATTAATTCCACAGATGCTGAAAAAAACATTTCATCATTAAACATCTATTCCTGAATTTTAAAACTTTCAGTAAAATAGGAATGGACTGTTAAATGTAGAACTTAAATTCATAATTTAATAAAAATATCAAATACAAAGAAATAAATCTAACAAAAGAAGTTGAAGACTTTTGCAAAAAAATACAGTATATTTTAGAAATATTTTTAAAAAAAGAGAAAATTGAGTGATATATGATCATCAGAGATCTGAACACTTAGTATGGCAAAGACACAATTTCTTCCTAAAGAGATATATAGATTCAATATAATCCTAATCAAAATTCCAGCAGGTTGTTTTCTACAGAAATTAAAAGTTGATTTTAAAGTTTATATGGAATATCAAAGGACCAAAAATAGTGAAGATAATGTTAAAGAAAAAAAAAACCGAATTACAAAACTTCTCTAATAGTTATGGAGCTTTTATATAATTACATTAGTTGAGACAATGTGGTCTTGTTCAAGGAAAGACAAATAGATTGATGGAACACAAAAATGAGTCCAGAAACAGGTCCACACATACGGAGATACTTTATCTGTGGCAAAGATGACATCACAGAAAGGTCTTTTTAATCAATGGTGTTGGCCACTGGATATTCATGTGTTAAAGCAAATTTGATCACTACCTTCCACCATACAAATAGTAGATGGATCCTCAAGGTGGAATAAAGATCTAAATATAAATGGCACATCATTAAAGCTTCTAGAAGATAACATGAACATAGAAGACTATATTTCTGAGGCTGATGCAACAAAGATGTTGTAATGGGAAAGAACAATACTAACCATAAAACAGGATTAAAAAACTAGGGTACATAAAATTAAGTATTTTCACTCATTCAAAGACACACTTAAGAGAATAAAAAGGCAAATCCCACTGTGAGAGAAGACATTTGTACCATATAAAGCCAACAAAGGCCAAAGTAAATAATAGTTAGTAGGTTACTGAAAAACAGGTTAGAGTTTTACCCTGTTTTATATGAAAACAATAAATCTACAGTAATTAAAACTACTGGCCCAGGGATAGACAATTAAACAAATGGAACAGAATAAAGAGCCTAGAATTAGTGGGAGAAGAAAAATACTTCCCACTGTTTTCCTTTATTAAAAAAATTCAATTCTTATCTCATGCCAATCTGCCATAATCTCACTCCTTCAGTGGATTAAAGACATAAGCTTAAAAAGCATAGTCTTCAAACTTTAGATGATTCAAAGAAATGGAAATATATCCCATACTCTTGGATTGGAAGAATTAATATTGTTAAAATGGCCACACTACCCAAAGAAATATACAGATGTAATGTAATCTCTATCAAATTACCCATAACATTTTTCAAAGAACTAGAACAAATAATCCTAAAATGTATATGGAACCACAGAAGACTCAGAATTGCCAAAGCTATCCTGAGGAAAAAACAAAGCTGGAGACATAACCCTCCCAGACTTCAGACAATACTACAAAGCTACAGTAATCAAAACAGGGTGGTATTGGCACAAAACCTGACATATGGATCAATGAAACAGAATAGACAGCCCAGAAGTAAGCCCACTCACCTACAGTCATTTAATCTTTGACCAAGGAGGCAAGAATACACAATAGACAAAAGACAGTCTCTTCAGCAAGTGGTGTTGGGAAAGCTTTCATTCATGTAAATCAATGAGGTTAGAGCACTCCCTCACACCATACAAAAAAATAAACCTCAAAATGGTTTAAAGACTTAAATGTAAGACATGACACCATAAAACTCCTAGAAGAGAACATAGGCAAAACATTCTTTGACATGAAGCACAGCAATATTTTCTTAGATCAAGCTCCCAAGGCAAAAGAAAGAAAAGCAACACATGCACACACACATGCATGTACACACACTTAATCTGGAAATACTACTGCCTAAAATTATTTGCTGTTTTAATACTAGACAATTAATGGCAGAAGTGGCCTATCATACTTCAGCCCAAACTTCAAATAATATTCAGGGAGAAAAATAACATCTCAGAGAAAAACCCAGTTGAAGATGAAAAACCAGGTATGTTTTGTTAACCAGGAGAGTCATGTTAGATGATATGCAGCACTTAACTCTTAATTCCGAATCAGAGTAAAATGTTGCAAATGTCTGCTGAGAAGATACTTTTACAATAGTTGCTTTCAAAATTCTGTCATCCTCATCACTGTCTTGCAATAATGATTAAGAGAGAAGTTAATTAAGAGACTGCTATCCCTTTAGGTTATCATTACAACAATAAAAACTAAGAGTGACTAAGTCTCGCAAGGCAAAAGAAATAAATGCAAAAATAAACAAATGGGACCTAATCAAACTTACAGCTTTTGCACAGCAAAGGAAACCATAAACAAAACAAAGAGACAAGCTACACACTGGGAGAAAATATTTGCAAATGATGTGACCGAAAGGGATCAATTTCCAAAATATACAAACAGTTTATACAACTTAATATTAAAAAAGCAAACAACCCAATCAAAAAATCGGCTGAAGACCTAAATAGACATTTCTCCAAAGAAGACATACAGATGATCAACAGGCACATGAAAAGATGCTCAACATCGCTAACTATTAGTGAAATGCAAACCAAAACTACAATGAGGTATCACCTCACACTGGTCAGAATGGCCATAATCAAAAAGCCTACAAATAATAAATGCTGGAGAGGGTGTGCAGAAAAGGGAACCCTCCTACACTGTTGGTGAGAATGTACATTGGTACAGCTACTATGGAAAACAGTATGGAGGTTCCTCAAAAAACTAAAAATAGAGTTACCATGTGATCCTGCAATTCCACTCCTGGGAATATGCCTGAAAAAGATGAAGACTCTAATTTGAAAAGATATATGCACCCCAATGTTCATAGCAGCACTATTTACAATAGCAAAGACATGGAAACAACCTAAATATATATATATATATATGAAATAGAATATTACTCAGCTTTGAAAAACAACAAAATAATGCCATCTGCAGCAACACGGATGGACCTAGAGAATGTCATAATGAGTGAAGTAGTCAGAGAAATACAAATATCATATGATATCACTTATATGTGGAATCTAACAAATGGTACAAATGAACTTACCTACAAAACAGAAATAGAGTAACAGATGTAGAAAACAAACTTTGGTTACTTGCGGGTAAGAGGGGGAGGTATAAATTGGGAGATTGGGATTGACATATACACACTACTATATATAAAACAGACAATGAATAAGGACTTACTGTATAGCACACGGAATGCTACTCAATACTCTGTAATGGCCTATATGGGAAAAGAATCTTAAAAAAGAGTGGATATATTTATAACTGATTCACTTTGCTATACACCTGAAACTAACACAACATTGTAAATCAACTATACTCCAATAAAAATTAAAAAAAAAAAAACAATGAAACATTTCAGTTGCAGCAACATGGATGGAGGTAGAGATTATAATACTAAATGAAGTAAGTCAGACAGAGAAAGACAAATATTATATGATATCACTTATATGTGGAATCTAAAAATAATACAAATGAACTTGTTTACAAAGCAGAAACAGACTCAGACATAGAAAACAAAGAAAGAGGTGGGGATGAATGAGGAGTATGGGATTAACAGATACACACCACTATATATTGTATAAAACAGATAAACAACAAGGATTTACTGTACAGCACAGGGAACTATATTCAACATCTTGTAATAACCTATAATGGAAAAGAATCTTAAAAAGAATATAAATATAAATATATATATATAAATATATATATATAAAACTGAATCACCTTGCTGCATACCTGAAACTAACACAATATTGTAAATCAACTACAGTTCAATAAAAAAATAAAGAAAAAATAAAGAGCATTTAGTATCAAGGGAAAATGCTCACAAGATCAGGACACAAAATTATTTAGAATATGATTCCAGATTTACATATAAAATAAACTAACTCAAAATGTTGGCTGTGATTGTCAACAAAAAACATAGTTTTCACTTTAGAAGAGTGTACAAGATTATCTTTACAGTCTCATGGTTCAAAAGGATTTTTTAAGAAAGATATACAAAAAGCGCAGATCACAAAGAAAGAAAATAGATAAATTCAACTATATTAAAATGTTTCTTATTCCAAAAGATACCACACGAAATGTTAAACAATTAGATATGGAATTATGAAAGACATTTGCAGCATGTAATACGACTAATGAATTGGAAATCAGCATATATAAAGTACCCTTAAGAATCAATAAGAAAAAAATCAACCCAGTAGAAAAATTGGCAAAGGATATGAGCAGATACATCATAAAAGAAGAAGTACCGAAGACCACTAAACATTTGAAAATATGCCCAATCTCACTGGTACTCAGTACTCATAAAAATGTAAAAGGGACCAATATTAAGGTACCATTTAATGTTTATTAAATGGGAAAATATGAAAAAAAAAGTATGACAATTTAAAGGGCTTGTGAGGATGTAAATTATTGGGAAGTATAATACAGCCCTGATTATGATATAAAATGTTCCTAGATATTTAGAAATGTCAAAGTGAAAGACACACGCAGTCCACACATGGCCCCAAATGCACCTCTGAATGCTTATCATAAATTCTCACACATCTCAAAGACTACAAATGAACAAGTTTTATTTGCTATAGCATTATTTTTCATAGCGAAACTGGAAACAAACTAAATATCCATCAATAGGAGAAATCTGAAAATTATTGAACTATGTATGTTGACACTGACAGATCTTGCAAAGGTAATACTGGAGGAAAAAAGCAAGGTGTGAACTATAAATTCTGTATGATAACATTTAAGGAATCTGAAACAGTCTGTAAAATATTATACTATGTATCTATAATTCTTGGATACATACATATGTAAGAATGCTACAAAAACATGTATAGGAATTGTAAACACCAAATTAAGGACAGGAGATGTCTCTGTGGAAGAGTATTAGGAAATAAAATGAGGGAGGGGCACAAGATAATATACATGAGTTTGTAAGTTTTATTTTATAGGGTAAAGATATTCAAAGTAAATAAATCAAAATGCTAAAATTTGCTGAAAATGAGTGCTGATTATTACATCAAACTTGTTAGGTGTTTTCCTCTATTCTTGAAATTCATTTGGGATAAAACATAGAAACAAAGAAATAACGATTGAGAGTGGATAAAAAGAAAAAGGGACCTCTGATTTCTATAATACACAATGGAACTAAGTCAAAAAACATTACAGGGCGGGGCAAACAAGCTTTAAGAATGTAACAAGGTGGGAGGGAGACGCAAGAGGGAGGAGATATGTATATGTATAGCTGATTCACTATGTTATAAGGAAGAAATTAACACACCATTGTAAAGCAATTATACTCCAATAAAGATGTTAAAAAAAAAAAAAGAATGTAACAAGGAGTCAAGATGTTATTCAATTAGAGGAGCAAAGTAAAGGCATTTTCATATGTGATACAACTTGAGCATACAGCAACCTGTAGTCCTTTTCCTTTTTTGGAGGTGGGGTGGTGGGGTTGGGAATAAAACCATTCAGTGATGACATCCAGGCTAATGAAAAAGAATGGTAGGCGCTTCAAGATGGCAGAAGAGTAAGACGTGGAGATCACTTCCTCCCCACAAATACATCAGAAATACATCTACATGTGGAACAACTCCTACAGAACACCTACTGAATGCTGGCAGAAGACCTCAGACCTCCTAAAAGGCAAGAAACTCCCCACGTACCTGGGTAGGGCAAAAGAAAAAAGAAAAAAGAGACAAAAGAATAGGGACGGGACCTGCACCTCTGGAAGGGAGCTGTGAAGGAGGAAAGGTTTCCACACTCTAGGAAACCCCTTCGCAGGTGGAGACTGCAGGGGGCGGAGGGGGGAAGCTTCGGAGCCACGGAGGAGAGCGCAGCCACAGGGGTGCGGAGGGCAAAGCGGAGAGATTCCTGCACAGAGGCTCGGCGCCGAGCAGCACTCAGCAGCCCGAGAGGCTTGTCTGCTCACCAGCCGGGGCGGGCCGGGGCTGGGAGCTGAGGCTCGGGCTTCGGAGGTTGCATCCCAGGGAGAGGACTGGGGTTGTCGGCGTGAACACAGCCTGAAGGGGGCTAGTGCGCCACAGCTAGCCAGGAGGGAGTCCGGGAAAAAGCCTGGAGCTGCCGAAGAGGCAAGAGACTTTTTCTTGCCCCTTTGTTTCCTGGCGCGCGAGGAGAGGGGATTAAGAGCGCCGCTTAAAGGAGCTCCAGAGACGGGCGCGAGCCGTGGCTATCAGCGTGGACCCCAGAGACGGGCATGAGACGCTAAGGCTGCTGCTGCCGCCACCAAGAACCCTGTGTGCAAGCACAGGTCACTCTCCACACCGCCCCTCCCGGGAGCCTGTGCAGCCCGGCACTGCCAGGGTCCTGGGATCCAGGGACAACTTCCCCGGGAGAACGCACAGCGCACCTCAGGCTGGTGCAACATCACGCTGGCCTCTGCCGCCGCAGGCTCACCCCGCCTCCTCTGTACCCTTCCCTCCCCGTGGCCTGAGTGAGCCAGAGCCCCCGAAGCAGCTGCTCCTTTAACCCCGTCCTGTCTGAGCGAAGAACAGACGCCCTCAGGCGACCTACACGCAGAGGCGGGTCCAAATCCAAAGCTGAACCCCAGGAGCTGTGCGAACAAAGAAGAGAAAGGGAAATCTCTCCCAGCAGCCTCAGGAGCAGGGGATTAAATCTCCACAATCAACTTGATGTACCTGCATCTGTGGAATGCCTGAATCGACAATGAATCATCCCAAATTGAGGAGGTGGACTTTGGGAGCAATGACATATATATATATATTTCCCTTTTTCTCTTTTTGTGAGTGTCTGTGTATATGCTTCTGTGTGTGATTTTGTCTGTATAGCTTTGCTTTTACCCTTTGTCCTGGGGGTTTTATCTGGCTGTTTTTTTTTTTTCTTTAGTATAGTTTTTAGCACTGGTTATCATTGGTGGATTTCTTTTTTGGTTTGGTTGCTCTCTTCTTTTTCTTTTATTACTTAAAAAAATTTTTTTTAATAATTATTTTTTATTTTAATAACTTAGTTTTATTTTACTTTATTTTATTTTATTTTATCTTCTTTCTTTCTTTCTTTTTTTTCTCCCTTTTATTCTGAGCCGTGTGGATGACAGGCTCTTGGTGCTCCAGCCAGGCGTCAGGGCTGTACCCCTGAGGTGGGAGAGCCAAGTTCAGGACACTGGTCCACAAGAGACCTCCCAGCTCCACATAATAACAAATGGCGAAAATCTCCCAGAATTCTCTATCTCAATGCCAAGACCCAGCTTTGCTCAATGACCAGCAAGCTACAGTGCTGGACACCCTATGCCAAACAACTAGCAAGACAGGAACACAACCCCATCCATTAGCACAGAGGCGGCCTAAAATCATAATAAGGACACAGACACCCCAAAACACACCACCAGACGTGGACCTGCCCACCAGAAAGACAAGATCCAGCCTCATCCACCAGAACACAGGCACTAGTCCCCTCCACCAGGAAGCCTACACAACCCACTGAACCAACCATAGCCACTGGGTACAGACACCAAAAACAACAGGAACTACGAACATGCAGCCTGCGAAAAGGAGACCCCAACCACAGTAAGTTAAGCAAAATGAGAACACAGAGAAACACACAGCAGATGAAGGAGCAGGGTCAAAACACACCAGACCTAACAAATGAAGAGGAAATAGGCAACCTACATGAAAAAGAATTCAGAGTAATGATAGTAAAGATGATCCAAAATCTTGGAAATAGAATGGAGAAAATACAAGAAACGTTTAACGAGGACCTAGAAGAACTAAAGAGCAAACAAACAGTGATGAACAACACAATAAATGAAATTAAAAATTCTCTAGAAGGGATCAATAGGAGAATAACTGAGGCAGAAGAAAGGATAAGTGACCTGGAAGATAAAATAGTGGAAATAACTACTGCAGAGCAGAATAAAGAAAAAAGAATGAAAAGAATGGAGGACAGTCTCAGAGACCTCTGGGACAACATTAAACACACCAACATTCGAATTATAGGGGTCCCAGAAGAAGAGAAAAAGAAAGGGACTGAGAAAATATTTGAAGAGATTATAGTTGAAAACTTCCCTAATATGGGAAAGGAAATAGTTAATCAAGTTCAGGAAACACAGAGATTCCCATACAGGATAAATCCAAGGAGAAACATGCAAAGACACATATCAGTCAAACTATCAAAAATTAAATACGAAAAAAAAGATTAAAAGCAGCAAGGGAAAAACAACAAATAACACACAAGGGAATTCCCATAAGGTTAACAGCTGATCTTTCAGCAGAAACTCTGCAAGCCAGATGGGAGTGGCAGGACATATTTAAAATGATGAAGGAGAAAAACCTACACCCAAGATTACTCTACCCAGCAAGGATCTCATTCAGATTTGACAGAGAAATTCAAACCTTTACAGACAAACAAAAGCTAAGAGAATTCAGCACCACCAAATCAGCTTTACAACAAATGTTAAAGGAACTTCTCTAGGCGGGAAACACAAGAGGAGGAAAAGACCTACAATAACAAACCCAAAACAATTAAGAAAATGGCAGTAGGAACATAGATAACGATAATTACCTTAAATTTAAATGGATTAAATGCTCCAACCGAAAGACATAGACTGGCTGAATGGATACAAAAACAAAACCTGTATATATGCTGTCTACAAGAGACCCACTTCAGACCTAGGGACACATACAGACTGAAAGTGAGGGGATGGAAAAAGATATGCCATACAAATGGAAATCAAAAGAAAGCTGGAGTAGCAATTCTCATATCAGACAAAATAGACTTTAAAACAAAGACTACTACAAGAGACAAAGATGGACACTATATAATGATCAAGGGATCAATGCAAGAAGAAGATATAACAATTGTAAATATTTATGCACCCATCATAGGAGCACCTCAATACATAAGGCAAATGCTAACAGCCATAAAAGGGGAAATCGACAGTAACACAATCATAGTAAGGGACTTTAACACCCCACTTTCATCAATGGACAGATCATCCAGAATGAAAATAAATAAGGAAACACAAGCTTTAAATGATACATTAAACAAGATGGACTTAATTGATATTTATAGGACATTCCACCCAAAAACAACAGAATACACATTTTTCTCAAGTGCTCATGGAACATTCTCCAGGATAGATCATATCTTGGGTCACAAATCAAGCCTTGGTAAATTTAAGAAAACTGTAATCATATCAAGTATCTTTGCCGACCACAACGCTATGAGACTAGATATCAATTACAGGAAAAAATCGGTAAAAAATACAAACGCATGGAGGCTTAAGAATACACTACTTAATAACCAAGAGATCACTGAAGAAATCAAAGAGGAAATCAAAACATACCTAGAAACAAATGACAAGGAAAACACGATGACCCAAAACCTATGGGATGCAGCAAAAGCAATTCTAAGAGGGAAGTTGATAGCAATACAATCCTACCTTAAGAAACAAGAAACATCTCAAATAAACAACCTAACCCTGCCCCTAAAGCAGTTAGAGAAAGAAGAACAAAAAACCCCACAAAGTTAGCAGAAGGAAAGAAATCATAAAGATCAGATCAGAAAAAAATGAAAAAGAAATGAAGGAAATGATAGCAAAGATCAATAAAACTAAAAGCTGGTTCTTTGAGAAGATAAACAAAATTGATAAACCATTAGCCAGACTCATCAAGAGAAAAAGGGAGAAGACTCAAATCAATAAAATTAGAAATGAAAAAGGAGAAGTAACAACTGACACTGCAGAAATACAAAGGATCATGAGAGATTGCTACAAGCAACTCTATGCCAATAAAATGGACAACCTGGAAGAAATGGACAAATTCTTAGAAATGTACAACCTTCCGAGACTGAACCAGGAAGAAATAGAAAATATGAACGGACCAATCACAAGCAATGAAATTGAAACTGTGATTAAAAATCTTCCAACAAACAAAGCCCAGAACCAGATGGCTTCATAGGCGAATTCCAACAAACATTTAGAGAAGAGCTAACACCTATCCTTCTCAAACTCTTCCAAAATATAGCAGAGGGAGGAACACTCCCAAACTCATTCTATGAGGCTACCATCACCCTGATACCAAAACCAGACAAAGATGTCACAAAGAAAGAAAACTACAGGCCAATATCACTGATGAACATAGATGCAAAAATCCTCAACAAAATACTAGCAAACAGAATCCAACAGCACATTAAAAGGATCCTACACCATGATCAAGTGGGGTTTATCCCAGAAATGCAAGGATTCTTCAATATACTCAAATCAATCAATGTGATACACCATATTAGCAAACTGAAGGAGAAAAACCATATGATCATCTCAATAGATGCAGAAAAAGCTTTTGACAAAATTCAACAACGATTTATGATGAAAACCCTCCAGAAAGTAGGCACAGAGGGAACTTACCTCAACATAATAAAGGCCATATATGACAAACCCACAGCCTACATCGTTCTCAATGGTGAAAACTGAAACCATTTCCACTAAGATCAGGAACAAGACAAGGTTGCCCACTCTCACCACTCATAGTTTTGGAAGTTTTAGCCACAGCAATCAGAGAAGAAAACGAAATAAAAGGAATCCAAATTGGAAAAGAAGAAGTAAAGCTGTCACAGTTTGCAGATGACATGATACTATACATAGAGAATCCTAAAGATGGTACCAGAAAACTCCTAGAGCTAATCAATGAAGCTGGTAAAGTAGCAGGATACAAAATCAATGCACAGAAATCTCTAGCATTCCTATACACTAATGATGAAAAATCTGAAAGTGAAATTAAGAAAACACTCCCATTTACCACTGCAACAAAAAGAATAAAATACTTAGGAATAAACTTACCTAAGGAGAGAAAAGACCTGTATGAAGAAAATTATAAGACACTGATGGAGGAAATTAAAGATGCTACAAATAGATGGAGAGATATACCATGTTCTTGGATTGGAAGAATCAACATTGTGAAAATGACTATACTACACAAAGCCATCTACAGATTCAGTTCAATCCCTATCAAACTACCAATGGCATTTTTCACAGAACTAGAACCAAAAATTTCACAATTTGTATGGAAACACAAAAGACCCGGAAGAGCCAAAGCAATCTTGAGAAAGAAAAATGGAGCTGGAGGAATCAGGCTCCCGGACTTCAGACTATACTACAAAGCTACAGTAATCAAGACAATATGGTACTGGCACAAAAACAGAAATATAGATCAATGGAACAGGATAGAAAGCCCAGAGATAAACCCACACACATATGGTCACCTTATCTTTGATAAAGGAGGCAAGAATATACAGTGGAGAAAAGACAGCCTCTTCAATAAGTGGTGCTGGGAAAACTGGACAGCTACATGTAAAAGGATGAAATGAGAACACTCCCTAACACCATACACAAAGATAAACTAAAAATGGATTAAAGACCTAAATGTAAGGCCAGACACTATAAAACTCTTAGAGGGAAACATAGGCAGAACACTCTATGACATACATCACAGCAAGATCCTTTTTGACCCACCTCCTAGAGAAATGGAATTAAAAACAGAAGTAAACAAATGGGACCTAATGAAACTTAAAAGCTTTTGTGCAGCAAAGGAAATCATAAACAAGACGAAAAGACCACCCTCAGAATGGGAGAAAATATTTGCAAATGAAGCAACTGATAAAGAATTAATCTCCAAAATTTACAAGCAGCTCATGCAGCTCAATATCAAAAAAACAAACAACCCAATCCAAAAATGGGCAGAAGACCTAAACAGACATTTCTCCAAAGAAGATATACACATTGCCAACAAACACATGAAAGGATGCTCAACATCACTAACCATTAGAGAAATGCAAATCAAAAGTACAATGAAATATCATCTCACACCGGTCAGAATGGCCATCATCAAAAAATCTACAAACAATAAAGGCTGGAAAGGGTGTTGGGAAAAGGGAACCCTCTTGCACTGTTGGTGGGAATGTAAATTGATACAGCCACTATGGAGAACAGTATGGAGGTTCCTTAAAAAACTAAAAATAAAAGTACCATAAGACCCAGCAATGCCACTCCTGGGCATATACCCTGAGAAAACCATAATTCAAAAAGAGTCATGTACCAAAATGTTCACTGCAGCTCTATTTATAATAGCCAGGACATGGAAGCAACCTAAATGTCCATCAACAGATGAATGGATAAAGAAGATGTGGCACATATATACAATGGAATATTACTCAGCCATAAAAAGAAATGAAATTGAGTTATTTGTAGTGAGGTGGATGGACGTAGAGTCTGTCATACAGAGTGAAGTAAGTCAGAAAGAGGAAAACAAATACCGTATGCTAACACATATATATGGAATCTAAAAAAAAAAAAAAAAAAAAGGTCATGAAGAACCTAGGGGCAAGATGGGAAGAAAGACACAGACCTACTACAGAATGGACTTGAGGATACGGGGAGGGGGAAGGGGAAGCTGGGACAAAGTGAGAGAGTGGCATGGACATATATACACTACCAAACGTAAAATAGATAGCTAGTGGGAAGCAGCCGCATAGCACAGGGAGATCAGCTTGGTGCTTTGTGTCCACCTAGAGGGGTGGGATAGGGAGGGTGGGAGGGAGGGAGATGCAAGAGGGAAGAAATATGGGGACATATGTATATGTATAACTGATTCACTTTGTTATACAGCAGAAACTAACACACCATTGTAAAGCAATTATACTCCGATAAAGATGTTTAAAAAAAAAGAAGTTTAATTGAGCTCTAATAATAATTAACAAACATCCAACAAGGTCTGGTCTCTGCATTTTAAGCTGAGGGACATAGTGATTTAGCAATTAAATCTGCAATTAAATAAAGATATTAAGTTAATACATAAAAAAAAGAAAAAGAATGGTGATGATGTAGCATTATGAGCATGCAGTACTCAAATTCAGAAACCAATAGTACAATGTCTACATCTTGCTAACAGAATGATAGTCTGCCTTTAGTATGTGAAGAACTCAATGAATGCAGCACTGAAGTTCTTCCTAGAGAAAAGTACTCCACAGTCAAATCTAACCAAGCAGAGAGAATAAAAATACAACACACCACAATGGAGAAAATTCAGAGAAATGACTGGTGTTGAGCGTGGGCAATAAACTAATTCAAATGAAGAACTGAGATGATTAAACTCTGGACATTTTGACTATAGAATATAAATGTTATGCCTCTTGGTAAGTAAATTTGGGAAGTGGGAGTAGAAGTGTTGACAGGAAGTATAAAAGGGCTACCCTCTTACTTCCCTTAGTGTGAATTTGGTCACTACTGATTAAAATTGAAGTGGAATTTTAAGAAGAATATTACTTCCACAATCTCTTAAAGTTGGAAGTTCTTTTTTTTATCCTTAGATAATTTAGACATTTATTATCTCTTGTGTAAAGAAACAGGTGAAGTTAAACAGTTCCCTTCATTTTCATTGTTCTACTTTTTTCCTGTCAAAATCAAATAAGATTATATTTAATATTTTTATTAAAATAACATGGGTAGCATAATCTTGTTTTATTAAGATTTCTTTCCATCCATCCATCCGTGTGCATAAGAGCAATCTAGAAGAATGTCATCTAATTTTATGAGCTCTATATGAGCAATATGATTTTGGATATTATTTAAAAATATTTTGGTTTTGATTGCACTTTTCTTTCTTCTTTATGCTTTGCCATATTGTTTGAAAAGTTCATGATGAACATGCAAACAAAACAAATTATACAAACATTATTTCAAAAATTAAAGTGGGGGGGCAGATGTAGAAGGTTTTTTTGATTTTTTTTTATAATTTGTTTTTAATTTTTAAAAAATGTTTATTGGAGTATAATTGCTTTACAATGGTGTGTTAGTTTCTGCTTTGTAACAAAGTGAATCTGCTATACATATACATACATCCCCATACCTCCTCTCTCTTGCGTCTCCTTCTCACCCTCCCTATCCCAGCCCTCTAGGTGGACACAAAGCACCGACCTGAAACTGACAGGCTTGGATGACTGCTTGACTCTAGGGAGCAGAGGAAGAGGAGATTTCAAAGTCCTGCTGAGATTTGGAGACGGGGCCACAGGGAGAGGGGAAGAACCACAGAGTAGGAAACCCGGCAGAGAACACGGTTGATGGGAGCAAGCAGGTACATTCATATATGTGTTTCAGGGGTTATTGTCAGCATAGAGATGCAAAGTCAGAGGTTGGAAGATAAAACTGGTTAGAAAACCATATTTAGGAGTCAACACTGTAGATGTTTGAGCTGGAGTTATTGGAAAAGGATGAGATTCCAGGAGTGGTGTGTACACAGGGAGAACTTGTGGGTCCTGATATGAGCTGAAAACATCATTGCTTTTAGGCAGGCCCCCTGGAAAGGAGATATTCTGTTAAAAGGGTCCCCTCCAGTCACCAAACACAAAACCGGAGCAGAAATTGGCTGAAGCTATGATACAGCAGCACATGTGGCCTAAACCTATCTTGACACTCCACAGTGCAGTTTGCAATAAAAATATCCACTCTGGGCCCCTGCCATTCTCAAATTTCAGGCTCATCTTGGGTCACTGTGACACCAGAATTCTCTTTCCATTTCAGCATTGACTCTTGGCATTTGGAGAGGGAGAGAGTCACACCATAGTTGATTTATCACTCTGCCTGAGGCTCCAAGGAATTTTCATTGGAAACCAGACTCAGAGTTTATATGTGCCACTGACTTTTTATCAAATAATTATTGGTTGGATTTTTTTAAAATAAATGCACTTATAAAGTCCTTATGTTATTTGAAAATGCTTAACTACAAGCCAGTGTACTGAGTTAAGAACTATTAAATAAATACACCCTCTGTTAGTAGGCTGGAAGGCTGGGTAAAAGATTATACACACACCTGCTGTCATCCATCATGCCTTAATGCGAGTTAACCATCACTTCTGGGCTGGAGTTAATCAAGTCAGGTTCTCCCACCAGGTGAGCTTGGTTACCACCTGTTACTTTGGCTGGGTGAGAGGCCTAGTCATAGATTTTTATTTAGCAGAATTATTTGACTTTGGCAGACTGTTAAAATAAGTAATATTTCAAACTAATGCAATGGAGCAATATTTATGAAACTATTTGCACAGTGTTACCGAGAAGCTAGCTCTCCTCTCCCATCATAAATCACTCTCCAGCCGGGTCAGAAGAGCAGGACTGCCAAATATTTAGATCAAGCAGGATCTGCTGCACAGATCATTATATGCAAGGAATTAAGAGTCATCAGAAGTTACTGGTGGAGGAAGATACTGGCAGAACAAAAATCACATGCAGAGATGTGGAAAGGAATTGGGAGAGTGAAACCCTTGGCTTGGAGGGCAAGGCAGGGTACAAAGAAAGACAACAAGCAAACTCAAACCAGACCAGTGCGACCAGCCCTGCCTCTTGCTCCTGACCCCACCCAGCTGGAGTGCACCCACTGTGGGTGGCTGATCCTACATTACTGCGGCTTGGCAACATCACTTGGTCAGGAAAGGATGTTTTTAAGTTTTCTGAACACATCCCGCTGGCTCTGTCCGTTTGCAGTTACCATTATGGAGTAGGAGTATGACAAGTATTGGAACTGACATACACCAAACCCTGCATGTCCTGGAGCCAGCCTCAATGGCTCTGCCACTGTCACGTCAAGCTCCATCACTCCTGGTTTCTCAGTGCCTGCGCCCATGACACCTGTCAGAAACTTTCAAGTGTCTGCTTGTTTCTTCATCAGGGCTGCCTGGGCAGCCTGCACTAGGAAGGGATGACATTTGGGATGAGGGAGGAATGGGCAGTGTCTTCCTCTTTCTGCCCCCTCCAACTGTCAGTTTGGGTTTTCTCGCGACATATCAAAGTTTAGACCCAGTCGCCTTGTCATTTAGAAATGCATGCGGTGGTAACAAGGTTTGAAAACAATGTGGGAGACAGAGAACTTGGGCACATCTCTCTAGAGAATGATGTACTGTGAGGAAATTAAGCAAACAAAAGAGGCATCGCAGGAGGCTATCTGTGGCCTTTGGAAATGTGCTGCTTTGGGAGATGGGTGGATGCACTGAAGTCATCTGTACACATGGATTCCTTTGCATTAGTTTTCTCTTTCCATTAAAGTGGAATAATTTGGCATATGAGCTATCCAAAATAGCAGAGGTTTTCTCGGTGGGAGGTTTTAGCTGTCTATGGTCTTTCTTCATTTTAATAAAGGATGGAGGGGCAAAAACACAGGTCTTAATTAAAGTAAAACCTTCACAATGTTGCAAGCTCTATGTGGATGTGTGTCTGTAATTCACTCTTTTCATTAACATAATTTGGACAAACATGTAAATGAGGAAGTGGTGCTTCTGGCCCATCCAAATTTTTCCCAGTGGATTTAACAGATAGTACTAGGGTTCTTTCCGGACAAAATGAGTGTTTTGTTTTTCCTTTAGTCCATCTGAGCTATTACAACACTCTAAACAGGTTTCAGAGAGTTAAGCTGTGTCATTCTACTGCTTCATCTCCCCTCAGGGTCCAGTTCGCTTAAACCCTGGCTCTTTCCACCTAAATGTAACCCAAACCTCTGTGCTTCATTTTGTTGTTTTATTTTGGCCCCCACAATAAATATTCTTTCCATTTACTCAGGGGATGTGCCTTCTCAAAGCAGGACATTCAACTGGGGGCTGACGGGGCTGGCTTCTTGTGGGGATCTTGTCAATCATGGAGCCCTAGTGACTGGTAACTGTCCTGTGAGGTCTGTACACACAGATGCAGTAGAAGGTGTCCTGGCTTCAGGGTCAGATGTGTTGTTTTGCCCCAACTCTTTTCTAAGCCTTGGGTTCATGACTTCACCTTTTTGTGCCTCTGTCCCTGGATATAGAATGGGAAGATAGAATCATGATTTGCCTCACTCATGAGATCCTTTTGAGGCCCAAATGAGATAACGGTTATGAAATTATTTTGAAAAGAATAAAGGTATCACTAGTAAAAAAAAAAGGGGGGGGGAGGGGAGGGGAGGGTGGTTGGGTGCAGAAAGTTTGGATAATTAGTACAAACACATATCTTCTAAATACTGCAAATGGGGTTCTATGACCAAGCTTTTCTTCAACCATCACATCTGACAAGCAAATAGACCCAGAAGGCACATTTGTATGACAGAGTGATGACTACCTTCTGGAAGGTGAAGGAGAAGTAGAGACACACAGCTTGAGTGGGGAGACTGAAAAGACATACTATATATTTGAATTGCTTTAGGGTAGAACAGGAGATTGCAAAAGCCTCCAGGTAACTTTCACAAGATAGGAGAACTAGTAGATCCCAGGAATAAAAAGAGAAGAATACGATCATAATGGGTGATAGTGAAAGTGGGGGAGCCTCTCCGGGCTTTGTCTCCAGGGTAAAAGGGAAATCTGGAAGGGAGAGGAATATAAACAGGCAACTCTCAAAGGTCCCCGAGGAGCAGACGAAGGGGCCTGTCAACAGCAATGCTCCTCATCTCAGCCAGCAGTTTCCCCTCTAGGCTCACACACAGGACCACACAGTGGAGGACAGGGACTTCAGAGAGAGAAAAGCAAAGCCATGGGGCAGATATTTCCCTCCACATCCAGGTGTCCAGCATCAAGTAACACTGGCTGTTACAGAGTACAAAATTCCATGGAGAGGAAATGATGTGCTGGGCCAGATGTGAGCAGTTCCCAGGCTGACATGGGGGCTGTCAGCCCCTCATACAAAAACTCACAGGCCATGGACAAAGGGGCATGGTCATAGGCCTTGTGTGTGGACAGGGAGGTCACCTCAGAGTAGGTCCCTGCACCCACAGAAGCCAGCCTCACCATCCTGCAATTGACAAGGCTAAAGGGACTCAGTGCCTCTATGTGAGTGCAAGGAGATGTGAGGGAACCCTTCTCTCCCTTGCTCAGTATTCTTTGGCTCAGAAAAGGGAGAAGGTTGCTCTTCAAAAGTAGTGCCTCAGCCCACCCCAAGGGAGGAGTGAATCTGCTGTGGGAAATTGGGCTCCAGCCATAGCCTGTGCAGCTCTGCCCCTCTGGGCTCTCTTTCTATGCTGTCCATCTGCCTGCCTGCAGGGTATTGATTTCCTATTTTGTTCTGGTTGCCAGGAGGTAGGGAAGCTTACAGGAGCACTGAGAGCACCTCTAGTGGCCAACTGGCAAAAGGGCTGTACAGTCTTTGCTGGTGCCATTCCACATACTTGCATTTAATTATATCAACAATAAAGCTGATATTTTTGTCCCTATCTGACTCCTATGTCAATTTTTCATTGTTTTTTGACTCCTGGAGAAAAGGGTTATTCAAAATTTTAATGGGAGATTCTTACTGGTATAAATCACATGGACCCTTTCCCTGGCAACTTCTGTAGGACGTTGAAGAACACTGACATCATAACTAGAACTGTGGGAAGCAATTAAAAGTGAATCCCCGGTGAATTCTCAGAGGCAAAGCATGAGTTACAAACTATGCATTGACGCTTGAATCATTCTCCCCGTGATCCTAGTGGGGACAGTACTATAGTGGAAATGACGTGTGTTAGAGGTAGCTTAGGCCAACATCTGAAAATAAAATTTAGTAGATATAACTGTGAAGTTGTGACTGCAGTTCTAAAAAACAAACTTCACAAATACAGAATGAGGGTACAAATACATGTGAAAGGAGATACACTATAGTAAACAAATTTAGGGTTTGCCAGTATCTCTAGGACTATGAATGACAGCGAGGACTTTCACCATGGAGACTACAGTCCTACCCCATTCTGCCCTGGTGGAACCACTCGTGGAATTCTGAGGCCAGATTGAATGTGACACTTTGAGTAGGACACAGGAAAAAACTGAGCAGGCCCCTAAGAGACAGAGCAGGATGGTGAGAGGAAGGGATCATGGGCTATGTATACCTTGTGGAGAAAGGAGGCATGGGAAGAAGCACGATAGCCATCTTTAAATATCCAAGTGGTGACCATCACGTACAGAAGGAAGCTAGCTGCGTGGTTGTAAGATAGGACCAAATGGTGAATATAAGGAAGAGTTTTCCAACAATTAGGTCTACTAGAAATAGAATATCCCCCATGGAGTGAGTTTTTTAATTATCAAAGTACAGTATAGACAGAATTCATGGCTTCGGTAAGAGTTGAATGGGGTGAGATATTATAGAGGCATTCATGTCTGATGTGTTGTAATTCTAGAAATTACTAGAAATATAACACTTAGTCCACACAGCCTTGAAATGTTATAACTATCTAATTCTGAATGTGGATTCTCTTCTCCTTTTTCCTTACTAGTTCACTCATGGGAGCTAACCTAGTGCCTTTCACTTGAGCACTTGATAAATGTTGCCTGAATAACTGAATAATAGACACCCAAATCTTTTTGATGACGGTGATGATATATTCAAAATATTTGACTAGTGGGTTAATAAATAAGAACATTAAGTATTAGCAAAGTTTCCCCCCTCAGACTGTTTATTAACACAAGCAATTCGTCCTGGTTTGGTAATATTTCTCTTTAACATTATTTACATGAGTTGAACACAATATGCTGAACAGCCTTGAGGCATACCCCAGTGTGAAAAAGGACAATATAATTTACATTGGATGTAAATTATACAAAGGATGCTCGCATCCATTATTTCTTTATAATCCCCCAAATAACTTTATGAGGTTGACATTTTCCAAACAAGGAAACCAGGTCCAGAGATAGGAAGGGACTTGCTCAATGACAGACCCAGTAAGTAGCAGTCCCTGAACCTAAAGCAAGGTCCATTAATTCTAAGATGCATGCTCTTTCCACTGTAGATCAAATGCCTCTGACAAAGGTCCTATATGAAAAGAAGAAAGGTTGTATGCTTCCATGTGGTTAAGTTGGTCAGACCCACCTGCCCCCTGTTTTCCCTGTGTGTCTCTCTTCCCAGCTTCCTGCATTCCATAAAGCCAACAGTTCACAGGATATGGCTCTGGTTTGCCTGGATGCTGAGCTGATGGTGATGCTATGTGAATATGACCATGACATAACTTGTCTTTATAAATATCCATTCCTTCAAGTGAAACTACTCATTTGAAATCTGAGTCTGTTTGGCAGGGAGACAAGGACAGGGCAGCTGCAAGTTGGCATAGTTACTCTAGGCTAGTCCATCGCAAGCCACCTCACTTACAGGCGGACTGGAAGCCGGTGCAGTGGTTTAATACCAGGACTGCTGGCAGCTCCCACCTTGTGACCTGGGATTGCAAGGTGATCTGTGAAGAGAGGCTTTGAAATATCATCAGACATGCTCCAAGGGTATGCTTGCTGATGCTTAAGTGCTTTGGAGAGGGGACATCTATTAAATGTATTCAGTATTCTCCTTTCCTCTTCAATCACATCTTCTCTCACTCTTTTTTTTCTCCCTTCTTGAGGAAACAGCCAAAAGGTAACATGTTCTCATAATAATCAGATCAAGTTTCCTCAGATTAATCCATTTAATAAGCATGAGCACTTACGCTGTGCCTGATGGTGGGCTAAGTTACGGAAATATGGAACTGAAAAATACTGTTTATGTGACAAATGAGTTACAGTCTAGTGGGAAAGAAAGTAGGTAGACATACAAGTAAAATAAAAGTTAAAAGTACTATTACTGAGGTATTTGCAAGATGCTATAATTGACAATCATTAAGAAATTATCAGAATCAGTGGAATATAAATAATAATTGATGTATAATAAAAAAATGTTCTCAAGCTGAATAAGAGTGGAGTTACAAAGGAGTCACCATATAGAAGGTAAATTCATGAAAGAAAATCAACATTTAACTGTATCCTGAAGAACTGTAATTTTTTCAGTAATTATCTTAGTTTGAATAAAGTTTCCTAGCAGAAGCAAATAGTGATCATTTCTGGAAGAAAGCTTCCCCTTGTAAGGACCTTTATTGTTGTTTAAATGATTTTGATTGTATAACTATAGTTCACTATAGAACAAAGTAATGCCATTTTTAAAATGCTTTACATTTTCCCTGGAGTTTCTAGTTGCCTTTATTTCTTAAAGTTTTTTCCCCCCACTTTTTTAATGCCTTTTACACAGATATGCTCCTGGTTTTTCCTTGGATAATTCCCTTGAGTTAAATGTACTGGTTCTTTGTAGTCCCCTCACAGTACTTCCATTATAGATCATGGTCACATGGACAGATCAATACAAAAATAAAAATCAATTCATCATTAATTGACATATAACCTCAAATAGCTTTCTCTGTCAGTTTGGATTAGGTACAGCTGCATGTAAGAGAATATTTTAAAATTAATGTAACTTTAGCAAAATGAAATTTTATTTCTCTATTACAAACAGAAATTTGGAGGTAGGCAGTACAGAACTGTTATGGTGGGCTCCTATTGTCATCAGGGACATAGTTTCCCATCTTTCTTTTCCATTATCCTCCAACTGTGGCTTTCATTCTCAAGGAAGCCAACCAAGTCAAAATGAATGTTAGAGCTCCAGTGGCCATGCCTACAAATTAGAAGGAGGAACAAGCCCTCTCTTTTAACAATATCTCCATGAAGGCCATCCACAACATTGGCCAGAACTTGGTTATATAGCCATCCATAGCTGCAAGGGAGGCAGAAGAAGGAAATATTTTTAGCTTAGCTGGAATATGTCTAAATAAAAAATGTTTTCTATTGCTGAGCTAGAAAAAATAAAAAGAATGGATCATTGTGAGGAACAGATTTCTGCATTTTTCATGTCTGAAAATATCTTTACTTGACTCACATTTGTTTTGTATTTTGGCAGAGTATAGAATTCCACTTGAAAATCATTTTCATCAGAACTTTAAAAGTATTTTTCTACCAACATCTAGCATTTACTATTATGACAAGAGGTTAGTCCTACAGAGGTGTCATATTTGTCTGATTGATTGATTGATTTTCATTCTCTGTAAGCTTTTAGTTCTTTATCCTTAATGTTCTGAAATTTCAACATTCAAGAGAATGATTGTTCCATTTATTTTCAATTATTATATCCCTTAGCTCTTCAAAATTGTATTCCATTATTTACTTGAATATTTTATTTCATTAATTTCCTGTATTTTTTCTTTCTAAAACTTCTATTAATTGACTATTAGACCTCTTGGATTGGTCCTCTGTCATTTATATTTTCTGTCATATTTTCATCTCTACATTCTTTTTATTCTACTTATGAAGGAAGGTATCCTGGGATTTTTTATTTCAATCCTTCAACTCATTTCTTCTGCTCAATGTTTGTTGTGTTAATAATATTTTAATCATCAAGATCTCATTCCTGTTCTATGAATCTTCCTTTTTTTATAGCATCCTGTTGTACTGTGGATGCAGTATCAGCTCACATGTCTCTGAGGATATTAATAAAGGGGTTCTTGTGTGTTTTCCTCCCCTATTCTTGAATATCTCTATTTCCTTTGAAACTATTTTTCATTTGTTTATCTTAGACTCAATCTCATGTCATATTTTTTTCTTCAAGTATTTAAGGATTCTTGATTTTCCATTAATATTTAAGAATAAAAACATGAAAAAATTGTAAAACCGATAGCTAATGGAAAGCAGCCACATAGCACAGGGAGATCAGCTCGGTGCTTTGTGACCACCTAGAGGGGTGGGATAGGGAGGGTGGGAGGGAGGGAGATGCAAGAGGAAAGAGATATGGGGATATATGTATATGTATAGCTGATTCACTTTGTTATAAAGCAGAAACTAACACACCATTGTAAAGCAATTATACTCCAATAAAGATGTTAAAAAAAAAAAGAAACTCTCACCACTGCAAACATTATAAAGTGTTGGAATACACACACATACACACACCTGAGCTTGAAAGTGAGAAAGAAAATTTTTCAGCTTTCAAAAGAAAAACCCCCAAAAATAAAAACAAAAAACTGAAAGCCATAGATGAGTATGAAAATAAAAATCAAGTGGCCCACAGGGGCATAGGGTACAAGCATAAATACTGAGGGGAGGAAGTTTTAGATTCCAGGCCCTTAAGCACAATGAACTGAACCTAAGATCCTGAATAAGGCACTGAGCCTGAAAGGATGTGACATGTGATCCAACTAACTGCTTTGAACAGTATGTGGTAAAGGATTCATTCACACAAAATTGGAAACCCAAGTCTGTGCAGTGGTAGATGTGGAGAGTTCAAAACTACACTTCACTCCTACGGAAAGAATTACAAGCAGAAAATGAACATAATATCTACTCTGGAATTGGTAATACCCACAAGTTCCTAACAAAGGCAAATTTGGAATTGCCCAAATAGAGATACTTGATGCAGAGCATCAAGTGTGATCTTGGCAAACAAACATCAAGAAGAAAAAAAAGAACAAGGGGGAGGAAAAGGAGGAAGAGGGGAAAGAAGAAGGAAATTATAAAGAAAAAATCATAATGAGAGTCAGCTGGTACAAAAACCAGGCAAATTGCACCCCATGAACTACAGGTAATAAACCAAGTTGGAGGAAAGTTTTAAAAAAAGGAGTAGAAGAAGGCAAATATGGAAAAACTATATTTCTAAATACAAAAAAAAGTAGCTAAAAATTTCCAATTTTGATGAAAACTATAAACTCACAGATTTGAGGAGCTCAACAAACCCCAAAAAGAATACACAAAAAGAAACCACACCATAGCACATCATAATCAAATTGCTGAAAACCAATGATAAAAAGAAAATCTTAAAAGCTGTCAGGGAAAGAAAGCCACATTATATACGGAGAAATGAGATTAGAATGACCATAGATCAAAAATGATGCAAGACAGAGCACAATGAAGTGACATATTTCATGTGCTGAAAGTGAAAAGTGCCAACCTACAACTCTATATCCAGTGAAAATATCCCTCAAAAACAAAGGTGAAATAAGGCCATTTCTAAACAAGCAAGAGCTGAGAGAATTTATCACAAGCAAAAATCAAAAGGAAGTTTTCACGCTAAAGTTTCGAAATGGAAACTCAGATTTACATAAAGCAAAAAAGAACACTGAGAATTTATATTTACAGAAAGAAATGAAGAACACCAGAAATGGTAAATACCTAAATTAGAAAAATATGTGTGTGCATAAACCTTTTTTTTCTTAAACACTTCTTTAAAAGATAATTGGCTGTTTAAGGGAGGAGAAGCTAGGCTGACTCAGGGGTGGGGTGGGGGGGTGGGGGGAGTGGTGAGGGGAGGAAGAGGAAGTAGGGGACATCACTCGGCTGCCGGTTGCCCACTGGCTTCGTTCACACCCGCCCCCTTAGCAAAAAGAAAAAAAAATAAAATAAAAAAATAAAATAAAATTGGCTGTTTAAATAAAAATAATTTTAAAAGCATTATGCATGCATTTTATTTCATTATGCATAGAAATAAAATCTATGACAATAAAAGCACAAAGGATAGAAGGAGGGAATGGAAGTACCCTGTTGTAAGGCACTTCAATGCATGAGAAATAAATATTGATTAAAGACACACTGTGATAAGTTGAAGATTGTTATTGTAAACCCTAGAACAACCACAAAAAAAAGGTAAAATGGAATACTGAAACGATTAATCAATAAAAAGGAAGGGAAAGACCACACAGGAACAGAGAACAAACAGTACAAATAGAAAGCAAATAGCCAGATGGTAGAATTAAAACCAAATATACTGATAATTTCATTACATGTAAATTATCTAGACACTCCATTAGAAGGCAGAGATTGTTCAACTTTTTAAAAGCAAGAAGCTACTATATGCTACGAATAAAAAAGTAATTTTAAATACAAAGACACAGGTTAAAAGTAAAAATGAAAAAAGAGAAATCATACTAATACTGAAATAGCTATATTAATAATAAAGCAGATTTCAGGATGAGAAATATTATCTGAAATATGGCAGGACACTTAAAAATTAAAAAAGACAAATGATCACAAATATATAATAATTCTAAATGAGTAAACAGCACCTAATAACAGCTTTATAATATATAAAGCAAAAACTTACAGACTAAAATGATGTATACAAAAATTCACAATTATAGTTAGAGATCTCAATGTATATCTCTCAGTAATTAATTAAAATTTATGTACAGAATCAGTAAGGACATAAAGGACTTCAACAAAAATATAAACCAACTTGCATTAGTTGACTTTTGTAGGACAATACATTACAATAGCACTAGACACATTCTTTTTAAGTGCTTGTAGAACATCCACCAAGCTGGATTATACGCTAAGTTCAAACACTTAGCAGGATCAAAGTCACACAGAGTACATTTTCTCACACATACACACAAATTTAACAGGAAATGAATATGAAAAATAACTTGGAAGATACTCAAATATTTGGAAATTAAACAAGGCACTTCTAAATAATCCATAAGTCAAAGAAGACATCACAAAGGACATTATTAAATATTTTTAAAGGAATGACATAAAAATCACTACAAATCAAAATGTGAGGATGAAGCTAAAATAGTATTTAGAAAGAAATGTGTTGCTTTAAATGCTTTTATTAGAGAAGAAGACAGTTTAAAAGTCAATTATCAAAGTTATCATATTAGCAAACTAGGAAAAGAAAAGTAACTCAAAGGAATTGAAAGGGAAAAAATAACAAAGTAAGAATGTAAAATAATAAACACATGAGAAAAATCAATGAAACCAAAACTGGTTCTTAAAAAAGATAAGAAAAATTAATAAATTTCTTATAAACTTCTGGATCATTGATAGGTGAAAGGACATTAGTGAGACAACCAAAGAAATGTAAGTAAGGTCTATAGATTAAAAGTATTTTCCAATGTTAATTTTCTGGTTTTAATAATTGCATTGTAATTATGAAGATGTTACATTTGGGAAAGCTGGGTGAAATGTATACAGAAACCCTTTGTGTTACTTTGGGGCAAATTTTTGTAGATCTGAAATTATTTCAAAAATGAAAACTTTTTAAAAAAGGTCTTTGAAAGACTCTGTTAAGAAATCAAAAAGGCAAACCACTGATTGGGAGAAAATATTTGCAATACATACATCTGACAAAGACTTGTATCAAGACTATATAAAGAATTCTTACAACTCAATCATAAGAAGACACACGAACCAATGTAAAGATATGAACAGATACTTCACAAAAGAAGACCTATGAATGTCCAACAAGTACATGAAAACATGCTCAAAATTGCTAAACATCACAGAAATGCAAATAAAATCACAATATTAGAATACTACATTCGAAATATAATGGCTAAAATGTTAAAAGACTGATGACACTAAATGTTGGCTTACATGTGGAGTAACTGAACCCTCCTACATTGCTGTTGAGAGTGTGAGATGGTACAACTTCTTTAGAAATAATTTGGAAGTTTTAAATGAAGGTAAACATACTCTTAGCATATAACCCAGCAATTACACAGCTAAGTGTTTACCAAAAGTAATAAAAGTATATATCCAGAAAAAGACATGATCAAGAGTGTTCATAGCAGCACTCTTCAAAATACCTCCAACTATAATAATCAACCAGTGTGGTACTGGCATAAAAACAGACATATTCGGCAATGAAACAGAAGAGAGAGTCCAGAAATAAGCCCTCACATGTATGGTCAATTGATTCTCAACACGGGTGACAAGTGCTTTCAAATAGTTTTTACAGAAAATGGTGCTAGGCTGTTTGCAGATGACATGATACTATACATAGAGAATCCTAAAGATGCTACCAGAAAACTACTAGAGCTAATCAATGAATTTGGTAAAGTAGCAGGATACAAAATTAATGCACAGAAATCTCTTGCATTCTTATACACTAATGAAAAATCTGACATAGAAATGAAGGAAACACTCCCATTTACCATTGCAACAAAAAGAATAAAATACCTAGGAATAAACCTACCTAAGGAGACAAAAGACCTGTATGCAGAAAACTATAAGACACTGATGACACAAATTAAAGATGATACAAACAGATGAAGAGAGATACCATGTTCTTGGATTGGAAGAATTAACATTGTGAAAATGACTATACTACCCAAAGCAATCTACAGATTGCTACAAAAGATCTACAGGAAACACAAAAGACCCTGAACAGCCAAAGCAATCTTGAGAAAGAAAAACGGAGCTGGAGGAATCAGGCTCCCTGACTTCAGACTATACCACAAAGCTACAGTAATCAAGATAGTATAGTACTGACACAAAAACAGAAATATAGATCAATGGAACAGGATAGAAAGCCCAGAGATAAACCCACACACATATGGTCACCTTATTATTGATAACAGAGGCAAGAATATACAATGGAGAAAAGAAAGCCTCTTCAATAAGTGGTGCTGGGAAAACTGGACAGCTACATGTAAAAGAATGAAATGAGAACACTCCCTAACACCATACACAAAAATAAACTCAAAATGGATTAAAGACCTAAATGTAAGGCCAGACACTATCAAACTCTTAGAGGAAAACATAGGCAGAACACTCTATGACATAAATCACAGCAAGATCCTTTTTGACCCACCTCCTAGAGAAATGGAAATAAAAACAAAAGTAACCAAATGGGACCTAACGAAACTTAAAAGCTTTTGCACAGCAAAGTAAACCATAAACAAGACCAAAAGACAACCCTCAGAATGGGAGAAAATATTTGCAAATGAAGCAACTGATAAAGGATTAATCTCCAAAATTTACAAGCAGTGCATGCAGCTCAATATCAAAAAAACAAACAACCCAATCCAAAAATGGGCAGAAGACCTAAACAGACATTTCTTCAAAGAAGATATACAGATTGCCAACAAACACATGAAAGAATGCTCAACATCACTAACCATTAGAGAAATGCTAATCAAAACTACAATGAGGTATCACGTCACACCAGTCAGAATGGCCATCATCCAAAAATCTACTAACAATAAATGCTGGAGAGGGTGTGGAGAAAAGGGAACCCTCTTGCCCTGTTGGTGGGAAGTTAAATTGATACAGCCACTATGGAGAACATTATGGTGTTTCCTTAAATAGCTAAATATAGAACTACCATATGACCCAGCAATCCCACTACTGGGCATATACCCTGAGAAAACCATAATTCAAAAAGAGTCATGTACCACAATGTTCATTGCAGCTCTATTTACAATAGCCAGGAAATGGAAGCAACCTAAGTGTCCATCGACAGATGAACGGTTAAAGAAGATCTGGTACATATATACAATGGAATATTACTCAGCCATAAAAAGAGACAAAATTGAGTTATTTGTAGTGAGGTGGATGGACCTAGAGTCTGTCATACAGAGTGAAGTAAGTCAGAAAGACAAAAATACTGTATGCTAACACATATATATGGAATCTTAAAAAAAAATGGTGCTGAAGAACCTAGGGGCAGGACAGGAATAAAGATGCAGACATACAGAATGGACTTGAGGACTCGGGGAGGGGGAAGGGTAAGCTGGGATGAAGTGAGAGAGTGGCATGGACTTATATAAACTAACAAATGTAAAATAGATATCTAGTGGGAAGCAGCCGTATAGCACAGGGAGATCAGCTTGGTGCTTTGTGATCACCTAGAGGAGTGGGATAGGGAGGGTGGGAGGGAGATGCAAGAGGGAGATATGGGGATATATGTATATGCAAAGCTGATTCACTTTATTATAAAGCAGAAACTAACACACCACTGTAAAGAAATTATACTCCCATAAAGATGTTAAAAAAATAAAAATAAATTAAAAAACAAAAGAAAATGGTGCTAGGAAAACTGGATATCCATATGCAAAAGAATGAAATTGGATCCTTACTTTGTATTATATAGAAAAATTAACTCAAAATGTATCAAAGACTGAAAGAAAGAGCTACAATTATAAAACTCTTAGAAGAAAACATTAGGAGGAAATCTTCAAAATACTGAATTTGGCAATAATTTCTTATTGCAATAATTTCTTAATTGCCTTTGGATATGACACCAAAGGCAACAACAAAAATAGATAAATTGGACTTCACCAAAATTTAAAGGTTTTGTGAAACAAAGGACACCACCAGGGGAATGAAAAGGCAACCCACAGAGTGGGAGAAAACATCTGCAAATCATATATCTGATAAGGGATTAAGATCCAGAATATATAAAGAACTCCTACAACAATAAATAAATAAATAAATAAATAAATAAATAAATAAATAAATAAATAAATAAATAAATAAAACAACCCAAATAAAAAATGGGCAAAGGACTTGAATAGACATTTTTCCAAAGAAGATACTGAAATGGCCGACAGGCACATGAAAAGACGCTCAACATCTGAGTCATGAGGGAAATGCAAATCAAATCCACAATGAGACACCACTTCACACCACTAAATGGATCTTATAAATGAAAAAACAAAGAAGGAATAAATCCGGAAATTGGAACCCTTACGTATTGTTGCTGGAAATGGCGCAACTGCTGTGACAAGAGTATGGCAGATCCACAGAAAGTTGAACAGCTGAATTACCTTATGATCCAGTCATTTCACATTCTAGGTATATATCCAACAGAATTGAAAGCAGGGACCTAACCAGATACTTGTATATCCATGTTCATAGCAGCATTATGCCAAGTAGCCAAAAGGTTGCAGCAATGCACATATCCATCAAGAAGAATAAATAAACTAAATGTGATATGTACACACAATGGGATATTATTCATCTGTAAAAAGGAATGAAATTCTAATACACACTATAACATGGATGAACCTTGTAAACATTATGCTAAGTGAAATAAGCCAGATACAAAAGGATAGATATATACTGTAATTATTTCTCTTGAGGTATGTAGAAAAAGCACATTCACAGAGACAGAAAGTATAATGAAGTTACTTGGGGCTGGAGAAAGAGGAAATAGGGAGTTATTGTTTACCAGGTTTGGGATTTCTGTTCAGGATGATAAAAAGGTTCTGTAAACGGAGTGACAAGGGTTGCACAAAACTGTGAGTGTAGTTAATGTCACTTAAGTATACAGTTAAAAATGGCGAATTTGATATTATATATATTTTATCAAGAATAAGAAAAAAATAAAAGAATAAATAAAAGAATAAGAGAAAATACCACCAAACTTGATAAAAGGCAAATGTCCACAAAGGAAAATGGAGAAACAAATTGTGTTATCTCCATACACTGGAATACCATTCAGTAATAAAAACGAACAATATAGGTACATTTCAGATATACAATAGGGAGCAAATGAACCTAGGCACAAAATAAGTATATGCTATATGACTCCATTTATATGAAGTTCATGAAAAAGCAAAACTAATCTATAGTGACAAAAATAAATGAGTTATTGAGTAGGATTGGGGGTTCTGGCTGTAAAGTAGTACAAGGGGACTTTTAGGGGTGATGGGGATGTTTTAAATCTTGATTGGCATTGTGATTATACAGGTTAATGTATCTGGCAAAATTCATTGAAATCTAAACTTATAATGAAGTAATTTATTGTTCTACTGTGTGTAAATCATACCTCAATAAAATTGAGGAAAGGAAGGAAGGAGAGAAGGAAGGAGGAAGATGAAAGCAAGGAAGGAAGGAAGGGAGGGAGAAGAAGAAAGGAAGGAAGGAGAAAAAAATCACTCTGCCATAGCGATTAGAATAGGGTAATATTGGCACAAGAAAAGGTAATTACACGCGTTTGAAAAAAACAGAGAGCCCAGAAATAATTCCACACATATACACAAATTTGGCAATGCCAGAGGTGGCACTGAAAAGGAAAGAAAGTTTGAAATGGAACAATAAGCCAGCCATGTAGTCAAAAAGTTTAATTCTATCCTGCATCACACCACCACATGGGAAATTCCAGATGGATCAAACACCTAAATACGCAAGTCAAAATTTTACAGCTTTTAGAAGAAAATATAGAATAACTTCATGATTTCGAGGTATTTCAAGAATTTCCTCAGACATATCACAGCTCTGGCACTCTCCCATACCTATATTTTATAAATATTAAGCAATCTGATCGCATTCAAAGACAATAAAGTTAAAAGGTAAACCAAAGACTCACAAAAGATGATCTGTTAACACATTAAAACCAAGTTTTCATATCTAGATTATTCAGGGAATCCCAAGAGTCTTAGTGCAGTGTTAAGCTTTAATCATTTCAGAACTGCATGTGCTAGTAACTTAAATGATAATACCTGAAAAGTTAACTACTTTAAAATATTGATATCTTTCTTTCTAAAATTCAACGTAACTACTGTCTTGTGCTACCCATCACTCTAGTCAATTTTCAAACTTTGTAAAAACTTTCATTTCTGGGAAGAATGCTTTACTACTTATGCTTTCAATGTGGTATTTATATAAGGAAAAATTTTGTTGTGGAATTGGTGACAAGGAACAATAACAGATTTAGCTGTAGATTAAATTAATGGTCTTGATTACTCGGAACAACAGTGAGAAACGAAATGAAATGGATTACAAAGATGACCCTTAATACTTTTAAGCAATTTAAATAATTTATACATTTTACATATAATGACATTTAAAATGTTTATGTCATGTCGTGTGCTTTTTATCGAGGTTACTCAGAAAAATTAGATTGGTTTAATAATTTTGGTCTAAAAACGACTATATATATATTTTCAGATTATGTTATGATGTAGAAAATAATGGTGGTATAATATACTGTTATGTAAGTCTTGGCTTTATTTTGGCTTGAAAATCTGAGTTACGTTGGACTTCCTAAATTTCCTGTACTGCTTGTACTGGTTAAATAAGCAAACGTATCCAATAAGTTTTCAACGACTAAAAATTTAAATTTATGTGTTGAAGTATATTAAATATACTAGTCAAGTACATTAAATATACTAATATCTTTAAAGAGGAAAAAAAAAAAACAAAAAAAACAAAAAACAAAACAAAACAAAAAAAAACTTTCCTCAGCTGCTTCTCAGTGACAGAAAGAACTGCATTTATAATTCTGGCCTCAAGATCCTCCAAAGAAGGAGGTTTTGATGAGCATGTGACAGACAGTTTGAACATGACCCTGCAAGGAAAAATCTAATAGAGACAGATCGGGTGACCTAAGTGACCAAGCAAGAGGTTTCCTCCACTGAGCCATTGTCTGAGAAAGTGTTATCACAAACTACTGCACCCAAATAAGTTAAAATTAAAAATTTACTTTTCAAACCCACAAAAAAAAAGTGGAAGAGCAATGTAAATATACTGCCAAATGATATATTCATAACTGCGTAGCTTTTAAAATTCTAGAGTCACTAAAGCTTAAAACTTTACTAAGTCTTGAAACACACTGAATAATGTATGCCTACAAATTTCCAACAAAAACTGCTTATTCTTCTTCCTCTCTGCATTGTTTTATCAGTTGTTTTTTGTATATGTGAGCCTATATTGATAGATATATATGCACACATGATCATATCTTTTTGATTTTGTGTCTCTTTTAGCAGTAATATACCATCTGTATTGGTCAGGGTTCTCCAGACACACAGTCAATAAGATATAGATATAGATAAATATTTATTATGATGAATTGGTTAATGCGATTGCAGAGCTTGGGAAGTCCAAAATCTGCCATCTGTGAGTTGGAGACCCCAGAAAGCAGGTGGTGTAATTCAGCCTGAATCCAAAGGTCGGAGAACTAGAAGAACCAGTGGTGTAAATCTCAATCCAAGGGCAGAAGATGAGATGAGATGTCCCAGCTCAAGCAGTGAGGCAGGAATAAAAGGGGTAAAGTCTTCCTTCCTCTGCTTTTTGAGGGGCTATTTAGCCCCTCAATGGATTGGAGGATGCCCACCCACATTGGGAAGGGAAATCTACTTTCCTGAGTCCACCAATTCAAATGCTAATGTCATCCAGAAACACCTTCATGGAGACATCCAGAAATAACATTTAACATGGGCACTCATGGCCCGTCAAGTTGACACATATAATTGACCATCACATCATCCATTTTGCTCTTTAGAGATGTTAAGTGAAAAAAATGAAGGTGCAGGACATTGCATATGAAGCCATTTGTATAAAAAGAAGGGATTAAGTATATAAATGTGCACACATGTATGTGTATATATGTACGTACATATATACATACACTAGTTCTCAGTCCTCCTTAGGTGGGGAAAAATAGCACTTCATAACTAGGAGGGAAAAAGCAAATGTGGGGTTTATTCTCTTCATATACAGGCAGTGACAAACAAAAGGCCACAGTCTTTCCCAGTTTCTGCCAATCTATGGAAGAGGAAAACAACTTTCGTGAGAACTAAAAACCACTGGGAATTGCTTTAATAGCTAAATGGAGAAAATGTAAAGATAAGAGAAACCATCACAGATAAAACTTAGCCTGCAGTAATGAAGCTAGCTACAAGCCACAGTTTAGGATTTTTAGTTGTAAATTAAACCAGTGTTGAGTGTTGACAGGACTAAGGATTTTTAAAATATACATCAAATAAGTGGTGTCCAAATTCCCCCCTACCTTCCCCAAGGGGTATGACCTAGTCAGGGTTGGGATTACAGTAGTCTGAAGTGAAATTTCTTACCCAAGGCAACTGGGGACATCAAAGGATTAAGGAAAGTAAAGGTCTGGGTAGACTTGTCAAGGCCCAAGGTAGAAGAGTCAAGCCAGGAGGGATTTCTGAAAAATTAGTAAAACTAAATGAGAATGGATGGCCAAAATTAGAAGTGGCACTAAGTTCAGACATACAAGGAGTATAGAGTCAAAGAAATTGGAACAGATGAAACATGTTGGAAGCAAGAAGGGAAAGGGGCATTTCTGAGTGATTACTTAGAAAACATGTTGGTCTAGTTTATAAGTATCGACTAAGCACAAGACCTAGGACATAGAATGTGAGTTTGTTGGCTTTCATGCTTTAAGGACAGAACAGAACAGGTGAATATAGTGCTGTGTCGAGCCACACTGGAGCCTGGGCTAAGGGAAACATTTTTTATTTAACATTTAATGTTTTGTTCATCATGAACTTTTTTTGCACTAATCTTTGCTTTTTAAGATATTGGATTAAAATACTATTTCTCTTTATTACTGAGAGTTTTGGGGCCCACTTACATTTGTATCCAAGGTGAGGGCCTCACTTACCTCACCCAAGTCCAGCCCTGGTGAATAAACAGAAACTAGAGGAAATGTTAAATTCCTTCCTTCCAAGTATGGTCACTGCATAAAGTAAGTGAAAAGCCACAAACGATTATTACCAAGTGAAAACATGACACATGAAAAATACCACCCATGAAGTCTAAACAACACTAAAGCAGTAGGCAACTGAGTATATGAGACTCAGCTATAAAAAGGTGACTAATTTTAGAGTCCCCACTCTAGGAATGATGCAAATATTGTGCTTCTGTCTGTTTTAAAGTAGCCAACTTGAGAGACTATGCCCTGACTCTAAGAATGAAACTGACCACCTAAAACATTTCCAAAACTTCCTTTTTGAAAATGCCTTCAGAATTTTCAATTTACCATATAATTATTTACACTGGGGTAGCACTTTATTTGGCAAAGCACTTTCATATACATCATATCTCCCAAAGTCACTAAATTCCAAGTTTGGAGAGACACTGGGGATCCGCTTCGCCTTCAACGGTGTTAAGTTCAGCTGCCTTTGGACAGTTTCCATTTCGTCCCTTACCTGGCATAGGAAGTGAAGGCCAGACAGAGGGGCAAAGCAGGGAGCAGAGCAGAAAGAGAACCCAGGCCTGTAGGTTCTGGGGCACCATTCACAACCATCCACTAAGATGGAGTTTTCCCAAATTTTCAACATAACTAATGATTTCCTAACTGAAAGCAGAAACCAGGATGTGAGATTTCCAGGCAATTAATTCTTTCAAGTCACTGTGCTAAGTGTTCATAGGAAGTCTTAAAAAAATCTTAAATCATAGAAAATATTTTTCATTTGAAGGTAACTTAGATTTATTTATAGAGTGCTTTTGTAAAAAACATATTCCAGGGGATGAATTGGGTCATTGAGTTATAGACTGCTACTTATTCTTTGTGTTCACACTAAGCCTCATTTTATGAATGATTTGTAAAAGAGTTTTAAGATTTGTTCCAAAAGAGAACTTTCAAACATGTTTTGAGCAGTATCTCCATCATCAGAAAAATGTGAATTTTACGAAGTAAGAGAATGCCTCTCGCAGAGATATTGCAGCAGTGAAGAGCATGGACTCTGGACCCAGAGAGCCTAATTAACCTCCTGGAATTCACAACTACTACCTGTATGTGACCTAGTCCACAGGACTGAGCCTTTCAGGGCCTTGCTTTCCTTATTTTTAAAATGGGGATAAGAGGGGCGTTCCTGGTGGTACAGTGGTTAAGTATCCGCCTGCCAATGCAGGGGACACGGGTTCGATCCCTAGTCCGGGAAGATCCCACATGCCACGGAGCAACTAAGCCCAAGTGCCACAACTACTGAGACTGTGCTCTAGAGCTCACGAGCCACAACTACTGAAGCCCACACGCCTAGAGCCCATGCTCCGCAACAAGAGAAGCCACTGCAGTGAGAAGGCCACGCATCGCAACGAAGAGTAGCCCCCGCTCACTGCAACTAGAGAAAGCCCGTGCACAGCAATGAAGATCCAACGCAGCCAATAAATAAATAAATAAATAAATAAATAAATAAATAAATAAAATGTGGATAAGAGCACCGACCGGATGAAGTTGTTACATGATTAAATTAACGAATACATGTAAAGAGTTTTTACAGCATTTATATAACTGATAATTGTAATTACCTAACTAGATTCATAAATTCTGTACCCCACTCCTGACAGGAAAAATATCTCATTATTTTACCTTCACCTATCTGAAGTTTTGACAAGGTTGTGAGGCTAAGTTACAAAGTTAAAATAAGTTAGTTCTATTCATGTTGGATAAAATAATAATTTAATAATGTCTGAGAAGAGTTCATTTCATAAATAATATGACTGAATTTCTCTTTAAATCTTGCTTTGTATATATTTTATTATTATAATGGTATATAAGAATTATAAAGATTAGATTTTGTTTGAAAAATTTTACCTGAATGAATGAGAAGAGCTTCCACGTCCATACATACAATCGCTGATACAGAATGCACAGGTGTGTCCACAATCAAATCCATACAGCCTGCTGGTTGCATGAGGTGTAACTAGAGAAGGCCCTATAAAGCTGACACTGCATCTCAAACCCATCCAAGGTCAAGCTGCATATCATCTTGTCATTTCACTTCTTGACATTCATTTTCCTTTCCTGTTTCATTGTTAACCCATTTCCACTGCCCATTTTTCATGCTTCTACATTGTACATTGTTCCCAAACAGAATGAAGTAGTTTGTTTGCTTGATCCAAGATAAAGAAAAGAGGTAGAAATTTTTCAAGTGAAAATCCCTTTGATGAAAGAGATTCATCCTATTTAATGTGCAACGGTATGTCTGTAAACATAGCCTAATAGACCTCTGTGAATGGGAACTGTTCTTTCATTCATTCATAAAACATTTATTGAGTGCCTGTACATGCAAGGCACCCTTTAGCCTCAGAACAAAACAAGTCCTTCCCTTTGTTTGGACAAAAAATGTCCCTTCCCATAAATATATAATATGTCAAGTGATGACAAGTGCAACAGAGGAAAACGAAGCAAGGTAAGTGGACTGTGTTGGGGGTGCTACTTTAGATACAGTGGTCCCAGAAGGCTTCTCTAAGGAGGTGGCATCTGAGCAAAGACCTGAATGGCAAGTACAAAGTCCAGTACTGACCAGTGTGGCTGGAACAGAGAGAAGGCAGGGAGAGTGGTAGGGAATGGTATTTGCATTTATTTTTGCTTCACTCTCACAGCTCTGGGACACTGATTTCTCTAGGACAGATCATACAAGGCCATGTAGGGTCTCATAAGGGCTCTGGCTCTTACTCCAAGTGAGTTGGGAAATGAGTGATGTGATATGGGTATGGGAGACACACGATATTATTAAGCATTTCTTAAAGGATTGCACTGACTTTCTGTCAAGAACAGGCTGTAGAAAGGCAAGGGTAGAGTCAGGAGACTGGTAAGCACAGAGTGGGGATGAATGATCTAGGTAAGAAATGATGGCAGCTGGGATCAAGATGTTAACTGTAGACATGGTTGGAATATGGTTACATTTGGAATTAACTTCTCACTGTCATTTCTGGGCCTTAATTCATATAGTTCTTTAGTGCGATCTCTAACTTTGTACCTATCACAGCATATAATGATTATGTTTATGTATATCAGCCTTCTCCAGATAAAAGTTGTCCAAAAGTAAGTCATCCTCTTATTACTCTTGTGTTTCTAATTTCTAGTATGCTGAAGGTGCCCAATAAATATCTTTGGAGTAAGTGCAGCCCGAAGTGCATCCTTCTGGATATGGATTAGCATAGTTTTTAAAGACAGTTTCAAATCCAGAGAGGATGACCTGAACCATGGAATTATTTAGAAAATATTTCTAGAGAAATCGGTAACCCAGTAGGGGTAGGAGGGAATGAGGAGTACGTGCAAAAAGAGTTTTAAATTAAATAATTAGAGCCCCTGTGTACCCACAAATGTCATCCATATATGTTGGTCTGGTTTCTTGACTACTGCATTTTAATAAAATAGGTATTAAGTGCTTGAGTAAATGTTGATATCATAAAATAATTCTAGGAAAATAATTATATCTTTATAATATGCATATGTGCTTATGCATGTGTGTATAAAAAAAGCAGAGCAAAGAATCCAGTAATAATTTTACCCACTGAAGTGGTCCATTGACCAAACTGCCAAAAGAGAGTTGCAAAATCCATTTTAACATGTGATAAGTCAATGTCCTATATCTATATTATACATACAAATATTCACAAGTGTAAACCTATAAGCCTGGCTAATAAATTGGAGTTGAGATTCTAATTTTTTTCAGTTAAATATAATTTGTTAGGCAGCAGTTAAACCTAATTTATGAAGATACCTACACTGACTCTTGTGATAGTAACCTCCATCATCATCACACACTCTTTGACCTTCAAGGAATGTATGGACTATTAAGTTCAAAACTTTTACAGTATAATGTGATCCTTTGAAAATGGATCATTCTCAGTGGGTATATACCAAGTAAAGTTTTAAAAAGGGAAGGGGAGAGAAGTATTCCATTTGGAGGCATGCTCCTACATTTATTACGTTTGAGCAACATAGAGAAAGCCAATGTGGCTACAGAATGTGGGTTATATGCTACAGCTCTGCAGATAATGGAATTGTTTTTTGGAAGACTGCCTTTATATGCAAGTAGGCAGACATGGAAATTGGGAATGAATGTACGTAAACAGGGAAATATGGATAGTCTATGAATAAAACTTGGTTTTATATATTAACTTTCTGAAATAACTCACATACCTATTTTTCACTGGGTATCAAAGACATCACCTAATTGGAACAAAACAGCTCTATGTTATACTTTGAACAATGATCTCGTTGTGTTCAAACTAGGTTTCAAAGGTCTAGAAGGAGGAAAACCAAAAACATCATGATACTGTTACACCAGAGCCTAAGTAAGTCATAAAAAGTAGCTAATCAATTTATAAGAAAGGAGGGCACAAAGTAGACATTAGTTAATTAGGTATGAAACGTACATTTGTCTATATAACATCATAACAGGAGTAAACGTTAACTTACTGTGGTGTTTACAAAAAAGTTAGAAAGTTATTTACAATGACAGTCATAGGAGTTCTCTACACAGATCTTGATCTCTCTTTCTCTCTTTCTCTCTCTCACACACACACACACACACACACACACACACCCACACACGCACACTTTTCAGGCTATTTAGGATGACTTGACAACTCTTTCTGATAAGTCAAGTAATTAGTTACAATATTTTAGAAGATTTTGTAGCTCTCACTGTTGTTGTTTTGACTAAGTTATTGTAAGCCCAGAAAAACCTTTTTTCTAGCATAAAAGTAGCCTGACAAACTTTAAATATAGGGTGGAAGTTGGAGTACATTTTTTCATGAAAGATTAAGTTAAATAATAGTAACAGTAAAAAATCAAAGCACTAAAAAGAAAGAAGAGGAACCCAAGTTGGAAAGGAAGAAGTAAAACTGTCACTGTTCACAGATGACATGATACTATAGATAGAAAATCCTGAACACACCACCACCAGAAAACTACTAGAGCTCAACAATGAATTCGGTAATGTTGCAGAATACAAAATTAATATACAGAAATCTGTTGCATTTCTATACACTAACAGTGAATCATCAGAAAGATGAATTAAGGAAACAACCCCATTTACAATCACATCTAAAGAATAAAATACCTAGGAATAAACTTACCTAAAGAGGTAAAAGACGTGTACATGGAAAACTATAAGACACTGATGAAAGAAATTGAAGATGACACAAATAGATGGAAAGATTTACTGTGTTCATGGATTGGAAGAATTAATATTGTTAAAATGACCATACTACCCAAAGCAATCTACAGATTCAATGCAATCTCTATCAAAATACCAAGTGCATTTTTTACAAAACCAGAACAATTAAAAAATTTGTATGGAAACACAAAAGACCCCAAATAGCCAAAACAATCTTGAGAAAGAAGAACAGGGCTGGAGGAATGCTCTCTGACTTCAGACTATACTACAAAGCTACAGGAATCAAAACAGTATGGTACTGGCACAAAAACAGATACAGATCAATGCAACAAAATAGAGAGCCCAGAAGTAAATCCATGCATTTATGGTCAATTAATTTATGACAAAGGAGGCAATAACATAAAATGGAGAAAAGACAGTCTCTTCAATAAGTAGTGCTGGGAAAACTGGACAACTACATGTAAAAGAATGAAATTAGAATATTCTCTAACACCACATACAAAAATAAACTCAAAATGGATTACAGACCTAAATGTAAGACCAGATACTATAAAACTCCTAGAGGAAAACCGAGGCAGAACATTCTTTGACATAAATCATAGCAAAATTTTTTGGATCTGTTTCCTAAAGGAAATAAAAGCAAAAATAAACAAATGGGACCTAATGAAACTTAAAAGCTTTTGAACAGCAAAGGAAACCATTGACAAAACAAAAGGACAACCTACTGAATAGAAGAAAATATTTGCAAATGATACAACCAATAAGGGATTAGTATACAACATATATAAATGGCTCATACAGCTCAACATCAAAACAAACAAAAAAACCTGATTGATAAATGGGCAAAAGAACTGAATAGACATTTTTCCAAATGTAATTTCTTTTATAGCACCACTTAATTATTATTATTTAAACTATTATTTAATAAATGTAACATTTGTAAATGGATAATGTATATTAATTTTTATCTATTTCAAGGCTCCATAACTTGAATAGTCTGAATATCTTGGTTAAGCCCACCATAAGGTGCCTTTGCCCCTCTCATTACAAATACTCAAACTGAAAAGTTGGTGTCTAAAGGAGATTATCCCCAAGTGCATTTCAAATTCATTCCTATTCCAATATAAAGAAGGAAAAGTTGATTTAAAGTAATCGATGTGACACAACATAAACATTAATTATTTCCAGAATATTCTGCATGTTAATTCAGGTCATCCAGTTGAACTTGGATGTTATCCACTCCTCCTATGAGTTGAGTTCTCATCTACTGCCTGCACCCAGAGACAGTCAAATCCTATCGCCAGGATCTTCAGTCCCACAAAGAGCTAGGGAACTAAGCTTAGGATGCTGGTTTCTGTGGAAGACTGTACACAAACCGTAGTCATCTTTGTTCACATGTAGCCATCGCATGCATGATCATTTATTCCCACAGCGCTTTGTCATCAACCTTTTCCACACTGCTTCATTGTCTTAGGCAGAGAAACTTGTAAAACGTCACTGAATGGTGGCACTCCTCACTTAAGGATGATTCCATTTTGAGGAGAAAATATTGCTCAACACCACTTTAGTGCTAAACATCAGCAAATCTTCTAATTGGCATCAACTGTCTTTTCCCTTCCTTCTTCCTTATTCCCTCAGCCCCCTATATCACTATCCACTAAGAGTCCCCACTTTAATTCTGCGTCAGGCTCTGCTTCATGCTCTCCCTTGGTATAATTCCATGTATTACCACTTGCATCATTCTCACCTTAACAACTCGTCCCTAGACACACTCCAAACTCAGAATTTTCTCTTCTTTCTTAGGAAAACTCCCTTGTCCTAGGTTGCCACATTCCAAGCTACTTTAGAAAAATTAGCATATGCTAATACATTAATATGTACACATAACATTACCTACCCCACCCACAAAGTGACAACTTAACATTTAGGATTATAATTACCCAAAGGTGAACTACTACTGCTGGAAATTTTCAGGTAAATTTGTAGGAAGATAATCATTTCAGACAGGTGACTGTCTTTGAATGTTCTTCAAATACCTTAAGTGTTTGCTGATGTACTAGAAATAACATACAGTACCCCACCAAAGGCTGATGGTCTGTTTGTCATACAAACAGGTAACCAACATGTTTTGTGCCCTTCCAGTGTTCTTTCCCTTTCTAGGTCTTAGTCACGGTAGTTTACAACATGGTATTTAGACACGTTACAGAGACCAGAGTCAAGTCATGCTAACAGCCTTCTTTGGTGAAGGCTTCTTCTTGGCAAGAGAATTGGGAAAAGCAGATGGTGAATGTCATGTTGGATCAGCTGTGCTGTATGGCCAACACGTAAGGGTCTCAGTGGACCCTGTGTTGTCCACCCTGGGCATTAAGCAGCGACACACATTTGACTTAGGCTGCTCTTACGAAGAGCAACCACTGAACACTGTTACTGTTTTGATGAAAAGAGCCCTGTGGATTGTTTTTGATCTGCATATTAACAAAGACGAGAAAGCCAGGTTATTTCTCAGAAGCAGCAAGAAAGACATTTTCCCTTGAAAATGTGCAAGATACATCTCTGCTGGAAAACACACACACAGAGACAAAACAAAACAAAACAAAACAAACAAAAAATCCTTTCATCCAGAATCTGTGGCTTGCTTTCTTGTATTCCTCAGCACACGTGAATGTGTGAAAATGTGCAACATTCAGACGTGTAGTCTGAGCGAGTAATAATCTCTTATAATGTTCCTCTATTTAAAGCAACAAACAGATGGAGGGTTTATGAGCACGGCTGGTAAAAGTAAAAGCAAATGATTGTAATAGTTGTACTTTTAATAGGATTCCCCACAATTGAAAACATTATTCCTCAAGGAACAAATTGTTCTATAAAATTACATTACTTAGGAAAGAGACAGTCCGCCCTGACTTTGCTGAGGCAACAGAGGACTCCCAGGACAGCCTGTACTGCAGGGGGCTCTCAAGTCAGATGGGTGTCCTGGGAGAGAGGACACAGGGATGCCAGGCACCATGATCCCCAAAGAAAAAGCTCAGTGGAATAGGGTCAAAAGCAGAAAGACCAAGCGGTGAAAGGGGGTATGAAATATGTCTGAGCTTGCATTGAATTTATTACCTTCTAATTCTCTACTTTGAAATACAACATTTGCGAAATTCCTAGGGATTTAAGATAAGCATGCCACATTGCTTCTTCCTCTGCCAATTCAGACCAAAATCTAGCTCAAGCACAGAAAAATCTTGCTTAACAAACAGCGGAATTGTAAACAACCCAACCCAAGTTCATTATCATTATCCCTCTTTTAAGAGAAACAAAACTCACTATAATTCTATCATTAAGATGAATATACTGTCGTGAGGGCCATTACGTAAATTATAATTAAAGCTAGTCTCAGTTAAAGTTATTACACCATTTTGGAAGAAAATAAACAACCCAAAGAGAGGGAAACAATGTGGTCAATAACTCACTCCAAAAATATTTTTCGCCTCCAAAGCTCGCATTGAGGGAGACATTCCTGCGCATGATACAAATGGTTCTGACATTAAGAAAAGTAAACAAGTAAGAAAAATAAAGATGGAAAAATTCTGTGGTCAGTTCACAAGTGCTTTTTTATTGTTTGAGGCAGGGTTAAAGCCTTTTATAAAGACAAGGATATACGTGCCGCTAGATTGGATGTGACATTGGACTAGTCTAGCTGCCCTTGCACAGAACTCTGGCTGCCCATAATATGCCACAGACAAAACATGTGTTGGTGCTTCCAAACAAAGGACCAGGGTGGGACTGAATACAACTCATTTAAAGCATTATCCCAATGCTGTTTTGTAGATCAGAGCAAAGGTACTTGACTCTGGTTATTAACGGATTTGAGAGATAAAGCCAAACATTCAATATCCTCTAATAATTAATGGTCTTAAGGATTTCCATCTAAATTTGTCTCAATAACTGATCACCAAGTGTTGTGTAATCTACAGGACGGACTGCTGCCAGCCCCAGCGCAAGTCATTCAAGGATTGTGTTGACTCAGTAGGCCAGAGGCCGTGTAAACGGACTAAAACAGAGAAAGCAGGTTCTTCTTGGGTGTCTCAGGGGTTCTGAGTCTTTAAAGACTTTTACCATAGCAGCTCTCTAGTCATTTGGTATCTATAACTGGGAAGGATTCTCTTTCATGTTTTGCTGTCCTCAAACTAACCGAATACTGGGAGACCCAGGACAATGAACACCTGGTCCAAATAAAAGCAAAAATAAATGCTACTGTGTCAAGAGCAACAAGCCTTTCAAACATCTTCTACTGGTGTACCAGTATATTAAATGGAATTATAGCCACCCAACCAGTATGATCACGCTGATTTTCCTTGTAACATTAGGGCTGGAATATAGCCAAAGGTGCACAAAGACCATCTCACAAGCTGTGGATTTCATTTCTGAGAGATCCTGAGAAATATACCAAGTTCAAAGGGTTTTGCGCCTTTTATTAAAAACTGTTTGGTCTGGTGAGTGTTTTCTGCAGTCTTCACTTTCCTTTTTAACTTCCTGACCTATCACTCTATCTTTTATCACCTCACTCCCTTTAAATAGCACCCAAAGGAGCAAGCCAGCTCCAAACACACATAAGGCCATAGACATAGCTGGGAGGGTGTGTGGTTAAAAATAAATAAATAAGAGTCTTTGGTACAACCAGAACCCGGTGTTGTGAAAGATGCCTGACACTGCCTAGTATTCAGGGCAAGAAGTGGATTTATAAGTGAACAAAATATGATAAAGTCCATGTTTTTGTAGTCAGGGATTTAGGGAAAGCAATTTACTCCAATACACGAATTGTAAGAACACAAAGCTCACCATAAACGTACAACGTGTCTAAGAACTTACCTCTTCTGTTCTCTGAAAAACTGCAAACTGAAATGCATTGCCCGTGATAAAGATGCTAAAGGCTGATGGGGGTGGGGTGGGAGGGGACCATGCAGAATACAAGAGGTTAAGATTTAAGGGAAATAAGGGAGTAGAGCCTTCCTTGAAACTGTGACTCTTTCACTAAAAATAAACCCACAGCACGATGGTATCAGGAGGATCTCTACTCAATAGGCAAGCTAAAGACACAGTCTCTCTCACTTGACTAAAGCCACTGAGCATGCTTAGGGAGGCCCCAGGTGTGACCTCTGCTCCCCTGTGAGCAGTGGAGGGGCCAGGCAATCTATCATGGTGTTCATCCTGTCAGCCCTGGTGCTTTGCTACTGCTGTCTGTCACTGTGGTGGATGAGACCTGCTTAAGGGCAATCATGTCAATCTCTATGTGACCACTCAGTCTAAGGCAGAAGGATGATCTTGACAGGCCTGGCAAAGTCAGCTGAAGGTACCAAAAGCTGAAGTCATAGCTTTCCCACAGAAAAGCGATGTGGGCCATTGTCTTTTCATTTAGCTTTTTCTTTATTTTTTTTTTCCCCTTTTTTCTTTTACTCTCATGTCACTGGCTAAGGCATATAGAACTTGCCTTCAGAGCTGGTCATCGCGGATAAACCTGTTGCCCTCTGAGTTTTTCCCATAGTAAACATAGCGACACTTCCCCAGGATACCTGCAAATAAAAAGATACACATCATTACAGGTGGCACAAGTAGTATAGCAAGAAAACACAGGTGCTGCAAGGCAGAAATACAACACAATCACAGATCCCATGGGTGGCAGCAAATGGATTAAGCCCCAGAAGGGAAGGACCCTACTTTCTTGTCCTCAGAGTTGACATTCAAATAAAATGTCACCAGAGCACAGGCTCCTAGGAGTAACATTTTCCTGCATGATTTGTTTTCCACATTTTAGAGAATTTTCTAGTTTGGCCAATTACTTCTCAAAACAAAGCAAAACCCTCTTCTCTCTCCAAGTTCTCTTGGTAGAATTTCTAAAAATGGAAAATTAAGAGTTTAAAGATGGGCCCAGCCCAAACAAAAGATATAAAACAATCTTCCCAGAATGTGACTCTTTTCAAATTCTTTATCATGAATCAATTTTGTTAATTTCCAGAGAGAACCTTCCAAATCCCAGCAGACATCAAGTACATAATGGATGATTAAGGAAGAATGGTGGTATTCACAAAACGCCACACGGAAAGTAACGGAGCCTCCGACATTAAATGGCTTCTTCTTACAGGGGAATCCTGAACTGTATTCTCAGGTTGGAATGCACTTGATTTTCATCTTCAGTTTTATTTTAAATAGTTTTGTGGCTCCATATACAGCTTTCCCGTCATTCACGGAGATCATAAGAAGACTTAACTATAAACAATGCCCCTAGAATAAGGTCAAACCTTTCAATCAACTCAATATTTACTCTAAATATCTATAAGAAATCACCTGCCACAGTTATTTTGACAGTATTATTAAGAAAACATCAGTTTTTCCAAGAAAATATTTGTAACTACAATTTGCTTTTTGCCACCTTGGGTTTTTTTCCTTTTAATTTTAGAAAAACAAACTTAAAATTCAGCTTCATGGAATTGTCTTATTACTAATACTATGCGAGTCTCTGAAGTGTGCATAACCAGAAAAAAAAGAAACAACCCAAAGAAGTGTCCATAAAACATAAATTCATGAGCTACAAATCTGTCTGTAAAAATAGCTATCTATATACATGTTTTTTTCCCCATTATTCTGATGATAGTGTGAAACCAGCAACCACCATCTACTATTCAACTGGGATAAATTAGCACTTGAAATTATTCAGGTTCTTCAAATCAGAAGTCCTACGTGGTAAATACTTGGGTCATTGTACAGGAGATGTTTCTCCACTACAGAACTGTAGACCGTATTCTTAAACATGGATTAAAAATGACTCTCAGAAACTTTGAATGACAAGGCAGATGCTCCTTGGTTCAGATGGCTCGGGACAAAGTGGAGAATTGCTGGGGTCTCAGAATCTCTGCAAGCTGGCAATAGGGAGGGGACGACACCATTCCATGGCCTCAGACTGGGCCTTGAGCTGGCTGTCATCACCTCTACTTCCTGCCATGGTCCCCTGAGCAAGTTCACTGTGGACCACTCTTCCCCTTTGGCTATGCTTTTTCCTTGGCCCCCAATCCCCAAGTTCTGCTTTTCAGTATTGGTCTGGCGCCTGGAAACATTGAGCTTGGATGAAACCTCCCTGAGTGAGACCCTTCTTGGGGCCTAAATTATTCTTTTGCCTGTTGTCACTGAGCTGTTCCCTTTATTGTGCTGAACTACGTAGCACCTGGAGTTGTGCTGATATTGTCACCAATGCTAGGACAGGATGTGGGCGTGGCCAGCGAGGCTGCATTCCGGGAACAGCACCCCCTGCAGGCCTGGGTGGGAGTGTCTCAGAAGTCTCTGAAAATCTGCAAGGGGCTTCCTTAAACATAACTGATTCCAATAAACCCTCAAGAATCTGGAAGGATGAGGCCGAGGGATGTTAATTTCTTTCTACAGCACCAGGATAGCAGGAATTTTTATAAAAAGGAATGGATAGGGCTGTCAGATATTATAAAGAACACAGAAGAGAAGGAAAGGCAGACACACACACATACACGCACACACACACAACACACCAGCGGGTGCATTTGCTCCAGGAAACTCTCCAGCACATTCTGGATTGAATTCTTTTCTCTGCGCTCTCTCCACGGTAAACCTCAACTGCAGACCTTGCCTAGTCTAGATACAACCTGGACAGCAAGTGCCCTTCTAGAAACAGGCTGTATATTCCTGAACATGGGCCATAATGTGGAAGAAGGTGACATGTTCTGGGCCACACTCCCCAGCCCTGCCTTCTGGTCAGCATTGATAAAAGCCCTTTTTAAGGCCTGCCCTGTTCCTCTGGGCCTGGAAGCAAGAATGTTTATAGACACCCTGGTGAGAGAGGGCTGTTTGGTGAATGCAGGAGACTGTGGCAAAGTGTCAGAGCTTGGAAAACGAGGCAAGGACATGAGGTATTAACATTGTCAATGATCTCTTGACGGGAAAACAGATACCGTGCTCGCCCTCAGATTTAAATAGACATCAAGTGCATTAATGACAAGAGGGCCGACTTCAAACAAAGGGGCTGTGTGGTGGGAGGCAGAACGAGTCTCTGGGTTGGCAATAACCTGATCTGAAAAGACAGTGTCAGGGCTCGAGACAGGCCCAGGATTGTGTGTGGTGACAGAAAACAGAGATGCTGACAGAGATACCAAAGCCATATTATGCCAAGGATATTCTAACGCTGTCTGCCCCGCTAACGAAAGCTGACATCACTCCCTAGCACTTGGGGTCTTCTTCGCCTGCTCCTGCAGAACGTTTCTCCCCAGACATCATTACAAAACTCGCTGCCGCGGCCAAGTTCCTGGCAGCCCTGTTCTGTCAGAGCGCCGGGGTCACGAGGCCCGAGGATGACCTCAGTCAATCTAAATTTGGGCTCTGCAGGAGGACCACACTCATCCCCCACCCCCCACGCCGATATCCCGGCTACTTGAGGTGATCAGAGCGCCAACGTGTGAGGAACTGTCACCTTGAATAAAATCCGGAAAGGGAAGGCACTCAGGCTGCGGGCTCCTAAAGGAAGGCGTGGGGACAGCCTGGCAGCCGACAATGAAATCCAGCTGCCGCTGCTGTTTCCCTGTGGAGACAGGTGGTCCGGCTAGTGACAGTTAAAATCGGATGAGATTTTTGCACTTGCACCGCCTACGATTGCTTAAATTAACCAAGTGGTTGCCTCCACTGAGCTGCCTACCTGAGCTCACAGCTCAGAAGGGATTACCCCCCCCCCAAAATGGGACTTTTGTATTTAATAAATAAATAAGTAAATAACATTAACAAGGGAGGGGGAAAAACCCTGCCCAGTCCCATGTGTGGCCATAAGACTTCACTTATCACGAAGGCTATTTGTAAACTCATAGGAGCTGCTCATAAATGAAGGCACGTGGTGACTGGGGGTTTCTCTCTTCTGCTCTCCCCCTGGCCTTCCTCCTTCCAACACGGCCACTGCCATAAACTGAGAAAATTTACAGAGGAAACAGTTTGCTGGCAAAGAACATTTTGACGGGGAGGCGCTCTGAGGCTGGAATTCGGGAACCCGCGGGCGGTGGCTCGGTAGGCGGTGGTTTCCGTGTACATCTGCAATGCATTCCCTTGTTTGTGTCTCCCCGGACTCTACACGTCTTGGGACTAGAAGGGGAACAACACGTTTAATGGTGTATGTAGTGTTTTTAATTAAAATATCTGGCATTGCCCATCATAAACGAAGCAGGCTTGCCGTGCATCAGGCTGACATGTAGCTGTCTGTGGGGGGGTTTCTTTTGGGGGGCCCTGGAAAAATGACAGTGCCCTGTCCCCTCGGGAATCCTCTCCTGCCAAATGAGGCCCCTAATTTTGCTTAAGTAGCCGGCTCTGCCATTGCCGTAAGTTCTTAAAACTATAGTTATGGGAAAAAATGTACTGGGAAGAATCTGTTTTAAAGAGGTCCTTTTTCTTTTAGATGTTTCCCCTCACTGGAATGAGTGTTCTACTTATGCAGGTTAAGTTATGACCTTGGGGCTGCCTGTGGGGGTGGGAATCAGCCTCTTTTCTTGGATGCACCACTGTGATGGTGGCAGGGACAGTATTAAGGAAAACCCTGAGTGTCCTGGGAAGGACGTCTTTGCACGGCCATGCAGAGTCCAGCAAACACTTCAGGACTCCCTGACCTTCTGGATGGCCTCGCCCTACCATCTATTTAGTAAGGGGAGGGGGAGAAAGACCTGTATTTAAATCCAGCTCTACCCCTAACAGTTAAGTGACCATGTGCAACATACCTTTCCCTCACTGGGCTGGTTTCCCCATTTGTAAAATGAGGGCAAGGGGCCAGGTATCCCAGATTTCCACCTTAGTTCTGAAATAGATGATTTAGCATTTCTGAATGTCTCCCTTATGAAGATAAGGATGCCAGGTACCATACTGCCTGATGTAGGAGGCAGAACCAGTGGTGAGTTAATCAAAATTTGATTTGGACCAAGGCAGCTCTTGAAACACATCCAGTCCATTTTCCCATTAGATAGAGAAGGGGAGCTCTGCTGGACCTCAAAATCCCCAAGGAAAGAATTTCCACTAACTTTCCTGCAATCTGTATTTCATACCCAGACCTGGGAAGTGCTTACCACTAATTAGCCTATATCTCCCTAGCTTTGACATAAGCTCTAGTCTTCTAACTCCATATTCAACAGAACTAAAGACTAAATAGCAGAGTAAGTGGTCTACCATTCATATTTTAGCTGTGAAAGAATAATCATCTTTACTCATACAAATGCGAAAACTTACCTGATGAGGGAGTATGGGTTGGACCAATAAATTCATATTTGTAAAACAGAAAAAGTAAAATATCGATTTTATTATCACTATTAATGTTAGTTTCGGCAATCGTTGTTTTAGACGCTACTATCACAAAGGTTTGTAAGTGTAACTGTGCAATGACAAACAGATTTTAATCTGTTTGTGATCACTAGCACCTTCCAGCTAGTGCTACAAAACAGGCAAGGGGCAGGGGGCTCCTCACGGAACTCCTGTTCTCCAATCTGTAAGAGGCAAGCAAGGAACTAGCCTCTTCACGGCCTCTGAAGAGTGCTCACAGTGTTGTGAAGAAGTGGGTGGGCGCAGAGACGGAAAGAGTATTCAGAGAGTCTTCCTGTCTATTATGGAAGGTTCCACGTGACACCATACATACCATTAACATGTCACCTCTACAATAATCCCTCCTCCCCAATTTCTAGTACCCGGTGGTGGTTGAAACAGTGCTTAGTACCAAGGAAGTGTTCAATAAATATTTGAATAGATACATTAATTAATACCATTAAATACCCCAATTTAGACAGAATCCATAAAGTAAGGAATTTCAATTGTTAAACACTCCTATTTTAACCTCTGTTAAGACGACAGGCATTTGAAATTTTTAAAAACTATACGCCGCTTAAATGCTTGCCTTACTACAGAAGAGGGCAAAGTAACAGAAGGCAACAGCCTCAGCTCCTCAACACTGGTGTTGTTTTTATGCTCAACACTTTCCTCCCACAAAAACAAAGCAATCACGATGTCTGGTGGGAAAGAGAGCGGTGGACTGAATGTTACCATCCAGGCTTAAGAGCTGTAAACATCATACAGGAGAAAGGACATTCCCCAGAAAGCACATTCCTTGGACTTTGTTATGTGCGGGTCCTGAGTAAACTGGGAACTGGGAAGGAATAAACACCCATGTTTTATGATCTTGAGAAGTGGCTGGAGCAATACCCTGAGGTCAGCCTGTGTGATGGAGTATCAGCTCTGCTGTGGACATCGCACAGGATTTAGCAGAGCCTGCAGAATTACAGGATCCCAGGACAACGTCCTCCTTCAGAGTAAGCTACTTCAACACTAAGGCAAAATGAAGAGAGATTTTAAAATGGTCTTAAGCGAAGGGGTTGCTTAGGAGCAGTTTCGGGGGAAGGACAAAGTCCATCCCCCACGGGGGTGGGGAGGGGCATATTTCCCTTTCATCTGCAGACACATCTGGGAAGCCTTAGGTTGGAAATGAAACAGGGAAAGGCTCTCTGCCTGACCCACAGAAGAGTAGAGAAGACAAAGAAAGTGGGACTTCCTCCCAAACTAGCTGAGCATGATTTCAGGCAAGCGTCTCAGCTTATAATCTGCAGCTTAGCTTGGAATGCGGTGCCGTGGTCATGCAATGCTTGCTAAACCCCAAAACGTCTATAAGGGCACCTGCTGTCTTCTCCGTTGACTGGTGGGCACACCGTCCTTGCAAAGTACTGCAGTGACCACGTCAAATAACACTGCTCTAGGGAGGTTGCCTAGTCTCTCAAATGAGCTCACTCTTTTGAGCTCTTCTCCTTTATTATACAAAACAACCCGAGGTGGGGTATTCTCACCCTGCTCTGCTGACCCTGGTATTTTGCAAGGGTGGACATTTGAATTCTGCCATTTTGACCCCCAGGATGGTTTGGCTTCAGGCTTATGAATATAACACATAAACCAGCCTGGTACTTTTTCTTTCAGAAAGCATTATTTATTCAGAACTAATTAGAAATTAGTTACTACTTTCTGTAGAAATAGTTACTACTACATTTCACAAATTTAATTCCTTAATTTTTAAATTCAAAGTTAAAACCATATTCTATTTTGAACATTTTCATTTCTCTTTTATTGAATTTATTTTCAATGGGATCAGTTCTTTTCCATGTGATTTTTTACATTAGGGTGAAAATCCTCCATCAGCTTTTGGCGAATATCAAATTTTACCAGTTCTACCTTCTAAATCTCTTTAAGTTATTTATTTTCACAAGGTTACATTTCCTTGAGTAAAATTTTGCAGATCTAAATTGTGACAGGAAGACTTGAGTCCTCTGCTGAAATTTAGACAACACATTTTATTGTGTGTCGTTTTAGTTCACTTCAACTTTATTTTGTTTTCATTATTTCTACAAAGGCTAATTCCTTCCCGTGAATTTGTGCAGTTTTCAATACACTGACAAGATATAAATCTTTGGTCACATTTTCATCCATAATAAATTGTATGATGTGCAGGCTTAGTTGCTGTCAGTTTATTATAGATTAAAGTAAATGGTGGTTTCTATTTATTTGTAGCACAAAGAGTACGCAGGACAAATGTAAACATTCTGGATGCAGGAGAGGAAATAAATTGTGGGGTTATGATACGATGCTTTTTACCAAGCACCATTCAAAAAACAGAGTAGGAGCTACCTAATCAAAGGTTTGGATATCCTGGAAGAAAGCTGACACAAATGTAGGCACCATATCCCTTTGAGAAAAGGACATGGGGCCCCATTGTTCGGCCCCCTCCAGTGAGGCTCGATGTAAGGTTAAACTTTCCACTGAGACAAAACAGATTATACAGCCTCCTTAGACAAACGCTGGGCCTTGTCAAGTCTCACTCACGTGTTTGTAAGGAAGAAAAAAGCAGAGGAAGGAAACCAGTCAGTGGGGAAAGTATACTGGCAAAATCTCTACTGAAGGTGAGAGGAATGCAAGGCCGAGAAGCCAATCTCCCAGCCCAGGGAGGCTGCAGGAATGGTCACGTGAGCGGCAGACAAGTTGTCATGTGATAAGCCAGAGCCTGTGGAAAATGCACTCCGGGCTCCCAGGGCAGGTGAAATGAGGCTTGCTCTTTTAGAAGAAGAGAAGGAGGGAGGAGAGGATTAAAAAAAAAAAAAAAAAAAAAAAAAAAATGCAGGGCCAGTTTCTCCCTCACATAACCTGTTAGTGGGAAATGTGAAATCGGGTGCAAGTCCGAGAGATAACTGCACCTTTGAGCGGATCCCTAGTAACCAGATCTGCTGTCCCAGTGTGAGTCCTTGGTCTCTGTGCTCCAGTTGCACATGCTGTGGCCCTACCCAGACTTGACCAGGCCATTCAATGTCCTCTCCACATCGAGGAAATATTAAGCTGACAGATTTAAAAGTTATCTGGCAGCGGATGTTTCCATGATGTGAATCCTGGAAAGGAAACAGAGTCAACATGCTTTTCCTCAGATGTCAATGCTTTTTAAATTATTTTGTACTGGAGGTCGTTTGGGTAGGCCAGACGGATGGGAAAGAATTCCAGGTCTGAGGGTGGGCTCCCTGGCTCCCGGTTTTGAACATCGGTAATATGATTGGCTCTTACCTCAACACATGCTATATTTCAATCAAGGAGGAACATGTAAATATCAGCGGTCAAACACCACAGTAAATATTTCCATGCTCCAACAACATCCCTCCTCCAAAAAACCAAACCAAACCGGAACGAAAACAAGAAAAACAACCAACAACCCACCACTACTAAATCTTCTTAGCAATCCAGATTTTGGGTTTTATTCTCAGGTTACCTTTTTTTGTGCCAGTTAAGAAGGTAGCCAGAAACAGTTTTCACTCTGACTTCCTGAACAATGATTTACTTTTACACTCCTATGACACTTTATTATTTTGCTGTACTTCCTAGTAAGCTTGAACACAGAAGAGGAAAATTTTCTTTGAAAGTATTTCTTTAAATGTATTGAAGAATTCTCCCTGGGACAGAATTTAAAGATCTTCATTTTCGTTAAGGAGGAAGAGGAGATTCTAAGTGGCTTCCCCAAAGTCACAGTACCTGACCAGACACTAGACAACTACAATGCTATCTTTCTTCCTTGCTTGTGGGATCTTAGTTCCCCAGCCAGGAATCGAACTGTGCCCCCTGCAGCAGAAGCGTGGAGTCCTAACCACTGGACCATGAGGGAAGTTCCAGCAATGCTACCTTTCTAGTCCAAATCCCTCTGAATTATAGGACATTGCCCTTAGGACAGGAGAATGTCAAAGATCCACAGCCTGACTTAGCCTGACTCCTACCTACTTTTCCAACGGGGGAAACGAATCTTCAAAACCATGTGGTGTGCCTGTGTTCCCCTCTCCCACCTCCCTATTCTAAGTGGGGTTTAATGGATCTGAGATGGGCTGGATTCCAAAGGGCACACCAAGATGGGATGCAAATGAGTTCAGATTTATGAAGTTCCCTCGGCGCTGCTCAAAGATGGACGTCCCACAAACCAGGCTGTCAGTCAAAACAGACAGTGGTCAAGTGGTACACCTTCGTTTTTATTTCTTGGTTTTTGACCAAGGAACTCAGAAATTTTTCAGACAGGAGAGAAAAAAGAAAACAATTTTCCCCCTTTCACCACCTCTGCCATTCCCACCATTATCTCCACATTCATCTTTGCCACCTTTCAAGTGAGGTTGGGAGCACGGCCACTAGAGGGCAGCATGAATTTAGGAAAAACAGCTGCTTTAAAAAAATAAATAAATAAATAAACGATGGCAACGATTCAGAGAGGGCCATTAAAGTCACACTGTGCTTTCGGTCACCAGTTATAGGTTCTGCGATGATCAATATGTCATGATTGCTCAATCTGTGCTGAAGGCTTTCTGGGAATGGGGCTCCCAGACACTCCCCCCACTCCCCCCCACCCCCCCGCTTTTTGGATGCCTCTGATCTCGATTTCAGGGACTCATTTTCTTTACTATCAATTGCTCAAATTAATCTTCTGGGCTCAGGAGTTGGGGAAATTTGCGTATCACCTGCATAAATGTAAAGAAGCATGCAAAGATAAACAGAGATAGCTTCCCACATTTCTTAGAAAAAGATTTTTATCAGGCAAGTCCAAAAGGAAATATGCCACTCAAGGGCATGGAGTTACTAATCATCATTTGATAGTGAAAAAAGTGAAAAACATAAGAATTAAATAAAACCTGGATCAATAAAACATACAGAAAGCATATGTATTCTACCCAAGCAAACCCTGGCTTCCTCCAACCCACAGCTGTTGTCGTCCCTCTCAGAGTATATGCCCAGGTTAATCAGAAAAGAGAGGTAGATAAATTAGGAGCTTGGGATTACCACACACACACACCACTCTATATAAAATATATAACTAACAAGGACCGACGGAATACTACAGGGAACTCTACTCAATGTTCTGTAATAACCCATATTGGAAAAGAATCTGAAAAAGAATAGATATATGGAGGTGTATAACTGATTCACTTCGTTGTACACCTGAAACGAACACAGCATTGTGAATCAACTATACTCCAATAAAAATGAAGAAGAAAAGAAAGAAAGAAAAGAGAGGTAGAAACTACTCAAATAAAAATAAAATCATAACTCCAGCTTCTGTTTGATCATCATGTGGTCCCTATCACTGGTCTCTGGCCCATGGGCTAGTGATTATTTTCACGCCTAGAACAACAAATGACCACCCCCCCTTCAGGAGAAAAAAGGTATTCATGGGTTTCCAGGGATTTCAAACATATTATTTTTGAAACAGCAATAAAGGTTATGACATTCTAGGGAATGGCATTTTAAATGAGAATTTGTAGAATTCAAATAAATGAGTGGACTCCATCAGAGAAGGGAGTAAACAAAAATTGGATCTACTGGCCTAGAGGAAAGTGGAGTCCAGGTGTGACTCTCCGTGTCAGCCGAGAACCCGCTCCAGTGGTCAGTGAAGCAAATATAAAATGGCTCTCACACTTTCTTCCTGTCGACTTTCCTAATACAACAGTCATGAGCTTGACTAGCCAGTAGGGAAATGTTGGGTTCCAGTTAATTAATTAAATTATCTCATTAATTCGTGGTTCAGTAGAAACCTTTTCTGAGTTTTCTCTCACACATGAAACACTATACAAAACCAAATTCAATTTTACTGTCTTACTAGGTATCTCATGGTGACCACCCATGAGGATTTCTTTTTTTTTTTTTTAACATCTTTATTGAAGTATAATTGCTTTACATTGTTGTGTTAGTTTCTGCTGTATAACAAAGTGAATCAGCTATATGTATACATATATCCCCATAGCCCATCCCTCTTGCCTCTCCCTCCCACCTTCCCTATCCCACCCCTCTAGGTGATCACAAAGCACCGAGCTGATCTCCCTGTGCTATGCAGCTGCTTCCCCCCAGCTATCTATTTTACATTTGGTAGTGTATATATGTCCATGTCACTCCGTGAGGATTTCTTTGAGGATTTATAGTGAGGATGATACAGTTCAGAGGTCTCACTAGGGTGGGAAGACTGCTCATTGAACATTTCTCAAGGTCTTAAGACCACTTTTTTATAGGAGCTCCCCAAGGGCAGAATTGCCGGCTTTTCACCCATGCTTCATGAGATACTCAATAGATTGCTTGTTACTGTAGAAGAGATGAAAGGATCTCGGAATACTTCTTCTGAACCCCAGAGTTTGCTACACATTCCTGGACATTGACAGGTGGAGGAATTGCATGGCTTGTCCCCAGGACAGCGATTTTCCAACTTTCCCCTGCACCGGGGTCACCTGGAAGGCTTGTTAAAACAGAGATTGCTGAGCCCCACCCCAAAGTCTCTGGTTTAGGGGGTCTGAGTCGGGGCCAAGAATTGGCATTTTTGCTGGTTCCCAGGGGGTAGTGATGCTGCAGATTAGGGGTCCACACTTTAAGAAACAATGTTCTAGGACAACCTAAAAGGGCCCCCTTTTCCCTTTTTAAAAAGTAAAACTCTTGACATCAGTTTTTCTTCTTGTAGAATCAACACCACTCAAATTCAGAGATTAAAAATCCGGTTGACTGAGATTCCTAGCGTATCAAGTTTTAGTAAATGGAGGTCTTACTGTCTTCCTAACAGCAGCCTGAAAACAAACCATACCTAAAATAATAATGATAATAATAGATTGCTCCAGCTCTTTAATATAAAACAAAAAACATGAAAGTTTAAATTTAAGTGATGTGCAGATTACATTAACAGAAGAAAAGAAGAAAAGAGTTTTTTGGATAAGTAGATTGGAACTGAACCTACAAACCATAATTTATGAAGTCTAAGAAAAAAAACTTGCAGAAAAAATTTCCCAGAAAGTCTCTAGCCTCCCTCTAAAATGACAGAATCTTATATGAACAAATGTGAGCAGCGGGGGTCCTCCTGCAGAGTTTGAATGGGAATTTTGGCTTTGCTCTCAAGCAGAAATTTGCTTTTGGGTTTCAGGTCTGTTCCCATTAGAAAGCTCACATCAAAAGGGGAGAAAACATCCACAGTTCTGTCTGGTTCTTCAGGCTAAAATTTCTCAAGAGAGTCATTGAAAATAAAGACAAGTTGCTTTTTTTCTTTTTTTCATTGTTCAAGCTGCAAAAAAGAACCTCTCAAATAAAATTAAGCAGACCCAGTAACAACTGGGTTTGTCATAATTCAAACTCTGCAAGAATTGAGGACAAGACCTTCCTTCTTAGGCCCATTAGTCCAGCCTCCATCTGCCCTTCATTAGACTCCAAACAAACTTTTCCTGTACTGATATTACTATAATCTTTCCTAATTCCAGGACACTTTAAATTGCTTTCTCCAAAAGGAACACGAAGAGAATCTGCTGATATATGATCTAACAGAAAGAAGTCTGCATTACAAAAAAATAACTAAAAGTATGTCATTGCAGGGAGCACAGAATAACTCTTGGGCACTAGCAATTCTCACTGCAAAATGCCAAAAGATTTTTCATTACTTCCTGATCTTCAACTCCCCAACCTCTAACCTGCTTTGGACAAAAAGCATATATATATGTATGCTAACGCCAAAGAAAGAAACTATAGGTTAAGTAAGAATTAATAGCAGAAAGCAGTTTATACGAGCAATATGAACCTCTTGTACGTTTTTTTTTCTTGCCAAAATAAAGACAAAGTAAACAACAGAAGAGCATATTATAAGGGTCTTCATTAGGGTCAGGCTCATTAAAACTTAATGAAGGCACCAGAGTCTCTCCAGCGATATTAAGAGGGGTATACTTTTTGCCTATCGATGGAATGGCCTGGGGCAGAGAGACATTGCTGACAGTGGGTGGTACCAGGTGTTATCTGTCTCTGGAACATACTACTTTGACGGCTTGGAATATTACCCCTTTTATTTGGCTGGCTTGAGTTTGTCAGGATTCACCCTGCGGTGAGTTAACATGCCTCCATATTGAAAAAAAAAATTGCCCGTGGGCCAATGTGAGCCTCCCACCTAATAGAATACATCTGGCTCTGACAGTTTGATGCCCAGCTCTGAACCACATTCGGCCACACAAATTAACATCGTAGACATTGCCCATGCTGAGCAGGAAGGAATAACCCGCTACCTGCTACTTGGCCAAAATCTCATTATAAGCCATTACGGTAATTGAGGGCCCAGACTCCGCGGATATTAGACTCCCCGAGCGCCAGTCGTTAGTTCAGCAAAAGAAAGACTCCGAATGGAGGCGGGGGTGGCCGACGGAGGAGTAACTGTGCTTTGGACCATAGTGTGAGTTCCATCTGCAGGCTACAACGTGGCTCTAGGAGATTCGTGAGCTGTCTCTCTTCTGCCCTGAAGCCCACGTGACCTCTCCTGTGGGGCTCAGGACCCCAGGAAGATGATGTAATTCTTGGTAGGCCTCCAACAATGCTATACAATTAAAATTTGGTTTAAATGAGTATTGGGGATAGCCACACAGGGAAGAAGAGGGCAAAAGAAGCCAGAATGCTCCACGAGTTAGAAGTGTAGAAGTGGGGGTGGGGAGAGGAGAAGGGGGACTCCACCCTTCTCCCTAGAAGATAGGGGCTGTCTAGAGTCACTGCGCGTATATGAGCTTCCATCCTTCTGCAGATGGCCAAGCCAACTTCCTTTCCCCATAAGGCCTGCCCTCTCAGTCTCTGTACAGGATTGGGCAGCTATGGATGAAGTAGTGTGGGCTTGGGAGAGAGAAAGAGGGAAGGAGTCCAATGGATCAATCAGTCATGCAGCTGATCAATCAACCTGATTTTTGGTACCATGAGGACGGCTCTGGATTGTAGTTACCATGACAACTTTCAATAAATGTTTCTTGGTAAGAGTTACATAGGGCTGGGGAGAAGAGTAACTGAAAATATAATGAACGGTTTCCAGAAATCCCTTCTTATCCATGTACATACAAATCCCCCCTACACACACACACACACACACACACACAAACACACACACACACCCCCCGATAACAACCAAATCCACCAATCATGGGAGTAAGTTTATGCAAGGTTTTACCTAATGTACAACAAAACTCCTGAGTGCCGTGTCTTCTCCAGAAACCACTGGAAGCCTGGTTAATAAACCTTCCTGGGCATCCAAAGTTTCCATTTCGTCCTACTCCAGGTCTCAATAAAAGGCTGCCTGGCCTTGGAATTTTGAAAGAATTGGTATTTGGGGGAAAATAAGCACTATGGTGGGGGAAAGAACGTATTGCTGAGGGTGAGGATGTCTGTGAGAGTCAAGTCCTCCTTCTAAACACCCTGAGACCATCTTCCTGTCTTAGCCATGCCAGCCTCATTATTCCTCTGCACCCAGAGGGTTAAGTACAGGCTGGAGCCTAGAAAATGGTTTCTGTTGGTACAAGTGAGGCCTTCCCTATAACTAGATCCTTCAGGAAAAAACAAATTAATCAACAGCGAGCTGAAGTGGATTTAATGATTGCATTCTGCATACAATCAGCTTTTCCCTTTTCAAGGGCCATCAATATGTCAAGGGAAGACATATCTGAAGGATATAGCTCTTAACATCAAGGTTATCTATTCTCCACAAGGCTCCCACTCCTTCCTGGGCTGATACTCCACGCTGCCTGTGTCTAACATTTTCATCAACTCGGCAATCAATCAAGGTAATAATGTTGTGCAAAAAATCAATTAACAACGCAATTAAACTTTCCTTATTATCTCAAAGGGCTGAAATAATACCTAAAGGGAAGATAGACCCACTGAACGCAGACATCCATAATCCAATGTGAAAGTGAATTATGAGATTGGACAGATGCAGGCATGTGCTGGTGCTGTTATTTTCCAGGGGTTATATCTCATCGTGGCAGTGTATCAGTCAGCCCCAATCCCAGACCCTAAAATTCCAAATTACTTTGAAGAAATATATGATGTGCAATATCCATTTCATATCCTCTTTTAAAGATAACCCCCTCCCCTCCAAAAAAACTGAACGGCCATATTATTCAAAGACAAAATGATCTTTCAACAAGAACATAAAATATAAAAGCTATAATAACATTTACATCTGTATAGCACACATCTCTGTAAATGCAGGTCATCTATTACACATAATCTGCAGCGCCTAAGAGGCTCAGGATGTGGCACAACATTTAAAATCCAAATGCTTAAATGTGCAAACTCCTATGGGATGGCTGTGGCTTCTTCCCCCCAGAGGAGGTCTCACACACGCTTGCCTATACACACACACACGTACACACACCCAGGGAGAAGCATCGGGAACAACGGAAGTATTACTCCTTTAAAATGAGAATGACTATATTACTTAGCAATTACACTCAACTTGCCCTGAAACACTGTCCTTAGGAATTGAGCATTTATAGTACATAAAAAAGAGATGACTATTAACCTTTTGCTGCAGTGACGACTGTGAGATGCTTGAAATTTCACACTGAAATGAGATACAAAGTAGAAGAGGAAGGGGTTCCCTGACATTTACAGAGCTCATTTTAAGCTGTTCAGGACCCACATGAGAGGGTCTGGCACCAACAGAAGGCCGCCTAGAGACAGAAGGGGAAACAACCAGAGGAGGAAAGGTTCGTTAAACAAACATCAAAGCAAAAGCCAGCAAACAATATATAATAGAACGGATAAACAACAAGGTCCTACTGTATAGCATGGGGAACTATATTCAATAGCCTATGATAAACCATAATGGAAAAGAATATATAAAAAAGAATGTGTGTGTGTACATATGTGTGTGTGTATATATATATATATATATATATATATATATATATATATATATATATATAAAAACTGAATCACTGCTGTAGAGCAGTAATTAACATAACATTGTAAATCAACTATACTTCAATTAAAAAAAAAAAAAAAAAAAGCCAGCACACAAAAGTGCCGATTCAAGATTAACATCATTTGAATATTCTCTTGCCTCCCGGAAGTAAAAGGTGACAACACTCACAGAATAAGTATAAACAAATACCAGATGTGAACACCCAACAAAAGTCATGTCCCTCCACTAGTCCTTCTCCATCACGGCACCAGAGACTTCCCTCTGGCAGAGTTTCAGGATCTTGCAGCTTACAGAAAAGCGTAGGAGATGCCTGGAAATTCACGTGAGCCAGGTGAACGGATCTAGAAAGGTACAATTCCAAATTTGGGCCTCAGAGCGTTAGCCGAATCAGGATAAGAGAGGATTTCCCTGTGTTTCAAACATGTTGCTACACGAGCTCTAGGTTTTGGTAACTGACAGCTATTCCCCTAGCAGCGTGGGTTTCCACATATACCACCTGGAGGTTATGCAGGTATTGTTGTTTTAAAATACCATTGCTCAACAACGAATTCCTTTTTTGCAAGTTACTCACTTGTAACAAGGATCTTAAGCCACGTTCCCCCCGTTTTCAGCTCAGCAAGGAGGCAGGACAGAGCCCCAAGTGCAGATTTCAAATGAACAATAAAACAAGACAAATAAACACAAATGCTCATTCTGTAATTTCTTAAAAAGTAAGGAAGCAATTCATGATGTACTTTTTGGTACAGAATTTCAACAGAGAAGTTGAACAGGTTAGTGGATCCTGCCATTTCTCTCCTAACCTTAAGGAACATAATTAATATGTTTTCATTTTCAATGACTATATTGTGTGTGTGTCAACTGGAACTGCTCCTGCTGTGTATTTGATTCCACTGACGATGGGGTGGGTCAGATTTTAAATGATGTGTGAGCACTTCTGTTCTTTCCGTGCTCTGGTTTATGTGTTATTCATGACTCGCATTACAGACATGGCTGATACACAGATGTAAATGTTATTAAATCTTTTGTATTTTAGAGGCTTTGTGAAAGGCTTCTTTGTTTTCAAATAATTCTCTTAACCGCCAAAAATAACCAGAAGTACATGACAATGTCTTGGAAATTTTTTTTCCACTGAATTTTCTGATGAAGAGATTTTCTCCCCTCTACTGCTACTTTTTTTTCATCAAAATAAAAATGTGTGGATAAATTGGCACATGGAAGGGTTACATCTTTATAGTAACCAGTCAAGAACCAATTCACGTGTGTGTATGCACAAGTGTGTGTTTTGTGTGCATGAGAGTTACATGTGGGCACACGGTACTTGTATATGTACTGCTGTATGTGTGCCCTGTGTGTCTTGCTATGAATTGTGTTATACATGTTGTGTGGGTCCTTTTTGTGTGTGTGCATCTCCTACACAAGTGTGTTGTGTGTGCACATGGTGTGTGTGTTGGTGTGAATATGTTGACACCATTATGCCAAGTCAGAACTCGAAGCCACCCAATTCTTGATTACCTGCCAAAGGTGCAGTCACCTTACTGCATTTTGGTCTCTGACATCATTTTTAGTCTGTTTTCATTTTGCTCCAGCCTCTTCACATTTCTCGGGATTTCAACAGAAATGTGGCAGAGGATAAACCTCTTCATACAGAGGGCACTTAGTCTGTGACTCTTACTGGCTCACTTTTCTTTATTGATTTGAAAGTGAAACAATGCTCTGAGGCTGAACAGTGCACCTCCACAAATACAGCTGACTTGACTGAAGGAGGTCAGCAAAGATGGAGATATAGTATATGTCAGTCCTGAGATCAGCAGCCCAACTTCGATGGGCTCAAAGAGGACAGAAGGCTCAGGCCATCCTCAGGGCAGTGGGGGGGGTCTCTGATTCCTCAAGTATCCCTTTGGAAGCACAAGAAAGGGCATATCAACTCTGGGAAGTGTGGTGGAGTCCAAAGGTCAGGTTCTAGTTCCTGGGTTGTAGTAACTGTCTTGCACAGCGTGTCAATTTCTGGGCTTCAGTTTCTTAGCATCTGGAGAAAACGCTCTCTAACAGCTACTTCTGTCCCAATGAATATAATGCCTATTTTCATCTAAGCAGGTTTTCTATGCTATGCATAGCTCACATAATTGACACAGCAATATAGACCTTTTTTACATGCCCCTCTCTTTGTTTCCTTGGTTTGTCTCCTTCCCTCCTAGAATATTCATGATCCCCATACACCCTCTTGCCTTTCTTGGGGTTTTAATTCCAGAATCAAAATATAACTGTCCTCTCTTAGAAGCCTGTCCACATCTTCTTTTACACCTTTTCTAAGAAACAACTAGTTCTCTGATCAACTAATTCACATTAGGATGGTAATAGTTGACAATGAAATAGAGCTTCATCACTTCAGATAAAATATTTTACTTAAAAAAAATAGACACATTAAAAAATAGACCAACCGAATAAATCTCTAATGGAATTTCAGGCAACACAGGTAAGTGGGAAAGCCCTACGTGCCAGGCACAATCAATGAAACCCAAAATAAAGAAGAAACGGAGAGATTCTTTCTACATGTGAGCAACTAACAAGCCAGAAAGGGAGACAACTTGTCAGGTAAAGATAATTCCAATAAAATTTGCCATAATAATGTTATCTACAAAATGTTTAAACAAACAACAAGAACAAGAAGATGTCATGAGGTGAGTGAGCAGAGGCATTAAAAAAGGGGCATTTCCTCTGTATTTCTCTTTTTAGTCATGTTAAGTCACAAACATAATATTTGTTACAAGTTAAACAATACAGAAGGTATATTTAAAAACAATAATTACCTCTTTCAAGATTTCCATGAACATTTGATGGAGATACACTGCTGGAGAGATATAGGTATAGATACAAATGCAGAATATTCAGCTAAGTGAAAATGTAAGGAGCAAAAAATTGTGCATAAACTTAGTTACTTTTGAGTAACGAAGAAGTAAAATAAGATTTAAAAATCAACAAAAATGTTCATATGTGTTTTGCAAAAAGAAACACAGAAAGGGTAATGCGTAAACCATAGACTACTAAGAATGATATATGTGGTGGATGGGTAAAAGTAGGGGGGAGGGTATTGGGATGGGACTTCTCTGGATATATCTCTCTTTATATTCATATATTTTGCATATTTAAAAATAAAATTTGAAAAAAGGACGGAAAAAACAAATCCTAAAACTGGATACAAACAGAAAAAAATGAACCTAACCATATACCAAATCGATAATATAATGACACAGGAAAAGAAATTAATTTTGGAACACTGTACTTCAACTACACACCTGAGTGAGATGTATCCTGAGAACACCACCACCAACAACAAAAACTGCAAAGAAGTCTTGAGCTTTACTTAGCAGGCTTATTGTTGTTAGTGGTATTGTTACAATTCTCAAATTATTTTATATATATTGTAGGATAGAGGAAATGTGCAAATATATTGGAATGGATGGAAGTCAAGAGTTTTCACTGTGAGAGAAGGGAAACCAAACAAAGAATGAGAGAAGATGTAGTAGAGAGCATAATGGTCCCCAAGATGTCCACATGCTAATCCCCAGAACCTGCGAATATGATACCTTACACGGCAAAAGGGACTTTGCAGAGGTGACTACGGATACAGACCCAGGATGCAGACGTTCTGTTCTTTCTGGGCGGGTGAAATCTAATCCCGTGAGTCCTTAAAAGGGAGAAACTTGAAAGGCTGTGGTCAGAGAGGGAGATGTAACTATGGAAGAATGATCAGAGAGACGCAACACCACTGGCTTTGAAGGTGGAAGGAGGAAGAGGAGGAGGGGGGAGGGGGGAGGAGGAGGAGGAGGAGAAGAGGATGAAGACAAAAACAAAGACGAAGATGAAGAAGGTGACTCTAAGAATTTAAATTGGAGGGATCTATAAGAAATCATAATTAAAAATTATACATGTATAAATATGTGTGTACACACATTTGTGTAGGACATCTAGCACCTGGATACTGGTTTCCAGAAAATATTTTCCACCAAAAATAATCAGGGTTTCTTGAAGAAATGGCTAATTCAGGTTGTGGGCAGGAAATGTACAAGTAAGCCCGGAACATCTTGTTCCAGAAAGCAGGGAAAGAACACAGTCAGTGGCTTGAAGAGGATGTCTCTGGCCCAGTTTGGCACTATCTGAATATCAAAGAGAGTAATGACAGTAATTAACTTGCCACATTGAATTAAAAAGAATTTAAATCCAGAATGATACTTAAACACATAAACAAGTAAGTACAAGAGACAAGAGCAAGCTCTTATTTAAAGAACATAAGCTATTTAATGTAGAAAGAATGACAAAATTAGAAAAATCACCATACTCCAATGTAGTAATTCAGGCAAGTATTATCAATGGATGCTACAAATACTGGGTGAAAGTTTTTTTTGAGGAAGAAAATATTCACGCAGCCTCAGATCACCACTGTTTAGGTTACTTATTAATTATAAAGGGGAACATACACCTTTACATGACATCAATATGGAGATAACCATGTTAACTAATGATCAATCTTAGCATTTACTACAAAAGAGATCATTAACATCATGTGCCTCTCGACATGATGAAATATTTCCAACATCACCTATACTCGCCAAAATGTTAAACCCGAACCAAATTATGGGGGTGCAATCCGAAAAATCTGGAATGCAGGACATTCTACAACGAAACTGACCAAGGCTTTCAAAAAAACGAAATGTCATGAAAACCAGGAAGTGTGGGAGGTATGTTCTAGATCATTGATTCTTCAGTTTCAGAATCACCTTCCTCAGAACCAGCTGGAGTGCTTGCTGCAACACAGATTGCTGGGGCTGCCCCCAGAGTTTCTCATTTCTCATTTAGTCTGGACGGGGCTCCAGTATTTTCATTTCTGACAAGTTTCCTAGTGAACTTGATGCTGCTGATCTGGGAGTTTACCCTTGAGCAGGGGTCCCCAACCCCAGGGCTGCGGACCAGTACAGGTCTGTGGCCTGTTAGGAATCGGGCCACACAGCAGGAGGTGAGCGGTGGGTGAGAGAGCAACGCTTCATCGGCTGCTCCCCATCGCTCACGTTACCGCCTGAACCATCCTCCCACCCCACCCCCCCGCCCCGCCCCCATCTGTGGAGAAACTGTCTTCCACGGAAACCGGTCCCTGGTGCCAAAAAGGCTGGGGACTGCTGCAAAAAGCACTGCACTATATTAAAAAAAAAAAGACTTAATAACCAAATGCAAACTTGGATTGGATATTAGATTAACACAGAAGGAGTTATTAGAGACACCATTGGAAACACTGAGGAAATTTAACCATGGACTGTATTAGGTAATGGTTTTGAATTTGTGTTAATTTTCGTAGCATTTTTGTTATTTTGTAAGAAAAGGTTCTTATTTTAGGAGATGCATGCTGAAGTATTTAGGGATGAAGTATGATGATGTCTGTGATTTACATAAATGTCTCTATACACTCGCAGACTCATAGATATACATGTAGAGAAACAAATGTGGCGAAATATTAACAATAAGTGTAGGTAAAGAATATATATATATATATATGTTCAACGTACTAGTCTTTTGACGTTTTTGTAGGTTTGAAAATGTTCACAGTCATCATTTTGGAGGAAAAAGCTTGTTTATCTCGGCATATGATATTTGTAATTATACAGTAATGACCACAGGAATAATTTTCAAATCTGTGCTAACTTTCTTTGCCTGCTCCTCTCCTGATTCTGTTAGGTGACCTATTTAAGCATCTCAAGCTAGCAATGATTGAGACTCTTTCAGGCCAATGTGTGTTTTCCACAAATAGCACTCTGTTGTTCAAAACAAAATACCTGAGAGTGAAACATTATCAGTCCCTCCCGCTCCAATCCCATCACTCTGTGTTTTCCTCTTTGTGTGTACACACACACACAGTCCACATATACAACCCATCCTTCTTTCATTCCTTCCTTCCAACTTTCCTTCACAAAAATATATAAGGTCTGTGTTTAATTTGCATTACAACATGCCTGACTAATAAAGGGATTTATTTAATCAGTTACTGAGTCATGCCTTCTTCCATTACACAATTATTTACCGAGACCCTACTATGTGCCAGTTAGTGTTCTCATAGATGGTGATACAGCGGTGGATAAAGTCTCAGCTCATGGACACTACAACCCAGTGGTGGAAGAAAGGCAATAAGCAAATAGACAAAAGTTAAAAATAAATAACTAATAATTTTAGATATAAATATAACAAAGGTGGTAAACCTATAATAAAGGTAGTAAAAGAGTAAAAGGACAGAACTAAGAAACAGAACACCTTGGGGCTAGCTCTGTACTCCAGGCTTGAGAAATTTGGCAGGTCACATGACTTATGTGAACATCAATTTTCCTGTTTAGAATAGGAATGATAATCCTTGCCTATGTAGCCCTCACCCCCAGTAAGGTAACTATGAGGAACGCCAGCTACTGAATAATATGTATTATCGTTGCCAAATGACAACATATCTTAGATATACCTTGACAATTTGTCATAATTGTTATAAGAATGAGCCATCTTATAACTGTCCTACTACTGTATTAGTAAGGATTATGCAAGCTGTTACAACAAACAAGCTCCACAATTTCAGTGGCCTAACACAATAGACGTTCATCTCTTCCTTACTCAGGAAGGTTCCTCCAGGAAGCTTCCACCATGTGTGATCCTTGTGGTTTTGCCATCTCCTACCAAGTCCTGTTACATGCATCAGTCCTGTTGGAGAAAAAGTGAAGGAGGCACAGCCATTTCTCACAAGGCTTGGTTATGAAATGACACCATCACTTGCACTAACACTGCTTTGGCTAAAACACACTCATTTAACCATGTCTAACTGCAAGGGAGACTGAAATGAAGTCTAGCTTTGTAGCCCCCAAACAGGAAGAAAGCATGTATTTTAGTGAGCAAAAAGCAATCTCTGCTACTATGACCAAAATGGATTTTTCCTTCCACATTCTTCCTTAATATGAAATAATGTCATATGTTAAAGAGAATAGAAAGGGTAATTTTATAATCAGTTAAATATTTGTTATGTGCCAACTATGTTCCAGGCACAATATACTGATGTTTTCACCTGTATAGCAAAGCACAGCACCTATCAACAGAGCCTGGCACACAATAGGAATTTCAGTATGTATTCAAGGTTAGTGAATGAATGTATATCCACCAGATTCCCAGCTCCATGAGAGCAGGAAATCTGATTTGTCTAATGCAGTCTTTGGAGGGCCTAGCACTGTGCTCAGCATACAGGGAACAATAAGCCTCTGCTAAGCGTTTATGTTTTGAAATCTAAAGTTATATTTTGTTCCCCAAATCGAGCAGAGGCATTTACAGAATACTCACGGAGCAAAAATTTTTATGACACATTTAGTCATGTTAAAATAATGCCAAGCCATCCAGGCTTTACCTAAATATGCATGAGTACTTAAATAACTGACAACTCCACAGAGCCATTATAGCTATATTTTAGTACCAAAGAGTAACAAGCAAATCAAGTAGACAGCATCTATTTTTAAAATGGAAATCACAACAGGTGCCTTTAACTGAAAATTAGTAACAAGAGAGCACTGACTTCCAAAGAGCCTCCATTAATTAATTAAAACAATGAATTTGCAACCTCCTGGATGGCAGTGTAATGTTCCAGGAGGCCAACATGGCTGTGGAAAGGCAACAGAAACAGTCACAACCACAATAACAACAAACACGAACTCGGGTCTTATATGGCAAAGATCTAGACACAGTTGACCTAAATTTCCTCAGGCAGAATTAGTGGTTCCTTCCTTGTTCTTCCTGTGTACTATTTATTACACAACCAGTACCCATATCTCACTGCATCATAACCCATCATCTCATTATTATTTCCCACTTCAATGTAATTTACTTGAACTTGGAGTTACTCAGGGGTACTTTCTTATTCATCTTTGAATCCATAATACCTATCACAGGTCCTAGAATTTAAAATGTGGTTAAAATGTTTGCTAAATGAATGAATACAGGAATGTCTGAATGAGCAAGTGAGCCAGACTTTCTCTTTAACAAAGAATAATACCAATTCTACACAATTTTTTCTAGAAAATTGAAGAGATGGGAACACTTTCCAATTTATTAGTCCAGAATTATATGAGAAAATAAAACTACAGAACACTATTCCTCATGAACATGCATATAAAATCTACAATAAATATGTGTATGTGTACATAATAATATATCGTGACCAATTACTGTTTATCCTAGAAATGCAAGGTTAGTTCAATATTCAAAAATAAATATAACTCATCATATCAACAGACTGAAAAAATACAATCATCTCAACTGATGCAGAAAAACAAAACAGACAAAATTCAACATTCATTCATCTACGATAAAAACTTTCTAAAACATAGGAATAAATCGAAAATTCCTCAACCTCCTAAGGGTCATCTACAAAAAAACCCATAGCTAACACCATATTGAATATTGAAAGACTGAGTACTTTCCCTCCATCAGGAACAAGATGGGATACCCACTGTCACTCCTGCTATTCAGTTCACACATTCACAGTCTTCTCATCCAGAATTACCCATGCCATTGTGCTATAGGCACGTGTGGTATGATATCTAGCAATCCACTCTGGGATATTGAAGGCAATTGAAGTCCCTGACAGCTGCAGCACAGAGAAGACCATTCCTCTTACTGGAGAAGCACTAGGTAGATTCCCAAGAGCAGGAAGTATATACTTGGGACACGCTGAGCAGCACTGTGTTGGGTGGTGATGATGGGGAGGGCCTGAGGATTTTCTTTCTAACACTAAGAGGAACATCATAACAAAATCTCTGCCCCTAAACATGGAACAATAAGTCCTTAGGCCATCTAATCATTAACATAAAAAAGGGAGCTCTCAGTTCTGAGTGTTGTTCGTAGAACTGTCTTCTGCATCAAGGCGTGTTCCTGGACATGGAGACAGATTGTTCCCCAGAAGCACAGCACATTCTGAAGAGCTCTGTCTGCTGTCTTCACAGCATCAATTATTTATTTGATCACCTTCTATGTGCAAGACACCATACCAAGTACTCTAGAATATATCGTTCTTGTATGATCGCCATGACCACTAGGTAGGTTTTATTAGCCCCAGTCCACATTAGAAGAAAGTGAGACTTACAAAGGGTAAATAATGTGTTCAAAGAGACACAAACACTATAAGGAAAGGCTATGGTTAGCTTTTAGTTCTTCTGACTACAAATTCAGGGTTCTTTCCATGATAACAAAGATCACTTTAGGGTTTGATGCGTCAGAGAAGAATGCGAAGAGCAGTGGTTCTGTGACTTCGGACCTTTTCAAAAAAGTTTTCTGTTTCATTTCATGATAGTATTTTCAAAATGAATTTTCCAGTTATATAAACAGCTTCTCCTTTACAATGCAATTTTTCAACTGAAAGACATTTTATGGAAAAAAATAGCAGATTACTTGCCCTTCTCCTCCTCCTCCTCTTCCTCCTCATCACCATCGTCATCATAGCTAACTTTACTGAGCTTCCTGTGTGTAGGCACTGTAATGAGCATTTTACATGGATTGACTCATCACCTGATCCTCTAAACAACCCTATGAGATAACTAGTATTATTTTTGTTCTCCCCCTTTTTTTTTTACAGATTGCCTATAAAATGGATCTAAACGGAATTCAAATCTGTGAGTCCTTAAGAAACTTTGTGTTCTCCCTGAAGGCCACCAAGTTGGTTTACAATGTAGTTCATAAAAATCCTTATCCATAGCTTTCATTCCCTCTCCCTACATCCCTTGGTGCTCAAATACATCACAGCCTACGATCTGAATGGATGGTTCTTATCCATTGCCAGAAAGAACAGTTTTTAAAAGAACTGAAAATGTTCCCAAAATTCAGTTGCTCTTATATTCTTCCTGCCTTCGAGCTGGAAATGAGTCTCCTGAGACCTTTGAATGGCACTGTCCTTGTCTTCTATTCCAGGGAGCCTGTCCATTGACAAACACAGACCTTCTCATTGCATATCTGTTACTCATAGGCCAAGAAGAAAGCTCAAAAGTAAAATGTGTGGTACATACTCCTGATCTTCCTGGAAGCTAACTGTTCACCTTCCCTTGGCCCATCAGTCCTTATGCTTGACCTCAAAGAGATTCTCTTTGAAAAATAATGAAAATCCAATCAACAAAATCAAACCTATCGGCCCAACTCTTGTCACCTCTGAGGGTACCCAAAATACTGTAGATGGGGTCGCCTCAGAAGTGAGTGCCCTGTTTTCCATGTGAGATGACAAAGCCTCCCAGATACTTGGCATGCTGCTAAAATAGCTGCTCAAATGGATGTAGTCTCCCTGCCAGAGAAGAATTCAGGGGCCAGAAGGAGCCCTCCTCTGAGGTACAGAGCCACATTGCTGGAAAATCAAGACTTTACAGCTGGTAGAACTGAGACCAACTAAGTGTAGTTTGCAGCCCACCTGCAGCAGAATCTGATTTCTGATCCCAGATGCCTGTATTTTTAACAAGTATATAGTGATCCTTAAGCACACTAAAGTTTGGGAATCAGTGTAATAGACTCGGGAGCCAGACAACCTGGGTTCATATCTCTTTGTGCCTCAATAGCTGCACCTGAAAAATGAGGATACTCATAATATCTAATTCCTAAGATTAAATGAGATATTGCATATGAAAAGCCCAGCAGTGACTTGCATGGAGTGAGCACTCAATTTCCATTAGCTACTAGCCTTATAAAAATTACATTTGCATAACAGAGTTACCCTTTCCAAAAAGACTTTCACAATTATAAAACCATATTATTTTACAACAATCCTAAAAGGCGATAAAAATTTCATTATGCCTATCTTAAAGGGGAAGAAATGAAAGCACAAGGGATACCAGGGTTTTAGAATGACAAATAGGATTCATCTTGTATACAAAGCACAATTTATGATAATGATTGCCTATGATGCAGTATTGAAAAAGGTTCCTTGAGGCCTCCTTGGTGCCACTGATGCAACAGACTTTGTTAAATTAACCTGCTGATGAGTTGCAGAGTTGGAATTAAAATCACAAAGTAGGGTCAGCTACCCAGCATGCATATTCCTCTTTTACCTCACACACAGATACCCTATGCTGTTGAGCATGGCAATATGCTCATTGATGGTGGGCATAAGATAAAGGGGGATATTGTGAAGGACTCCTGGGACACCTCGTTAAAAGAGAATTGCCTTGCTTTTGAGTAATATCCTTCCTACTTTGATATTTATTTCTGCTACTTGGAACACAGAAATAAAGGCTGGTGCTACAGCAACAATATTGTGACCTAAATCAAACTTGAGGATGGGAGCTAGTCTATTGGAAGGCAGAATAAAAATTTAAAAAGCTTGGATTCCTGGTGGTATCATACCAGCCATCGAAGGTGTACATCTGGGTTTCATGTTATATAAAAGTATCTTATTAAAGCCACTGCTATTTAGGGTGCTTATTAGTTGCAGTTGAATACCATTCCTAACGTATGTAAAACCTTTTTTGTACTATCACTACTCTTTCTTCTAGAACTATTTTCATAAAAACCATTCTGTTTTGGGAGGCTTTGTTTTTCAATTTTTTCTTATTAGATCTATATGCTCATTGTTAAAAAATAAAGTACAAAGAAAAATAAATAAAACTCATGTATAACTCCAATGCTTAGAACTAAATGCAGTTAACACTTTGATGTTTTGTCTTCTAGTCTTTTTTCTACTCCTATGTCATAAACATGGATGAGTTCACATATATATCAATATATATATTTTTTCATTTGTTTTTATTGAATAAATATTTGCCTGTCATATTAAAATTTTTTTAAACATCACTTGAATGCTATATAACATTGCACTCCGTGGATATGTCATAATTTACTTAGCATTCCTATCTAGTTGGATATTGACTGTTTCCTGTGCTTTGATGTTATAAACATTACTACACTGAACATTTTAATGTATAAAGATGCTTTGTTTATGCATTTCAGATTCCTTCCTTTGGACAGATTTCATTATTAGGTAAAGGATCTAAATATTTTCTAGACTCAGTGCATAGAGTCAAAATGCTTTTCTAAAACATACCAGCATATACCCAATCCATTCAATAGCACAAAGGATGGCTTATTAGATCATTTTAGATAGCTTAATAAATGGAAAATTATATCCTAGGGTAGTTTTACTTTTCAAGTGCTTGATTATTTTTGAGGGTGAACGTTGCTCATGTTCATCACCACTATCACATGCCCTGGATCATAGGATAGACTCTACATGGCTTCACCAGAAAGATATGGTTATTCTTTAATAATCATGTACCTGAAATGGCCTGAGAGAAATTGCCTTTGGAATCATTACAGATTAGATTACATCCCATGGAGTTTCACTCTTTGAGTACTAGTGATCCATGAATGATTACAATAATTATAGCTAACACTGAGCTTTCTCTATTTACTACACACTATTCTAAAAACTTTAAGTGCATTATTGCATTCCATCTTCACAATGACCCTGTGAGGTAGATAGTATTAGTCTCCCCATTTTTGGATTTGGAAGCTGAGGCAAAGAGACGTTACATCAACGGAACAAGGATGTGAACTTATGCAGTGTGATTCTAGAATGAGTTTTCACTCAGTGTCTCCAATGTGCCTGGAAACTTGTTATGTATTTTGGGGATACAGAGAGGGGGAAAAACATGGTCTTGGCCTCCCAAAGTTAAATCTGGTCATGCAGGCAAAACCAAAGACAGTGAACGTGGATAATAATAGTGATAGTAATAACCAACATTTATTGAGTGCCAGACACTGTTCTAAGCACTTAATCTTCTGAAAACATTCCTGCTGTAGATACTACTACTATTTCCATTTTACAGATAAAGAAATTGAAGCAGAGAGGTTATGCAATTTGTTTTTGGTAGTAAGTGATAGAGCCAGGATTTGAATCTAGACGGATGCCAGAGCCCACCTTCTCAACCACTTTGTAAAGAATGTTCCATGGTTGAATACAAAACAATAGAAGTTGCTACTACTTAACTGTCAAAGTAGTAGACCCAGTGTATTAAGTGAATTCACAAGACAGCACATTCAGATAGAGCTGGTGACCCTACCATCTTTCACTGTGAAATCAAAAATAACATGGCTATAGAAAAGGTCTAGACTTTTTACTTCAGACAATGTAGTTTCAAACCTCAGCTCTACCACTTCCTAGAATGTGGGAATAAATATTCTTCTGTTACACAGTAGTTGTAAAGATGATGTAACTTGCTATACAAATGGGCATCTAGCACAATTTCAAGCCTTTTGTAGGAACACAAAAAGTGTGATTTATCTTATGTAGCAGACACTATGGACTGACACCCTTTTATCCTGCCTCCCTCTACTGTAAAAGTGTGAAAACTAAAATTCTCGATTTTCCAGCCTTCCAGTGATGTGGGCTGGGCAATGAGAAATAGGCAGATGCCTTTAGGAAGCTATCTATCCACAAATAAAAAGTGAATGCCTTACAGGAAAAGACCCTCCTTCTTCACCCTGTCTGGATTGCTGAAATGATTCCAGGCAGAGTAGCAGCCGTTTTGAGAACATGAAGATGAAGTTCACATGCGAAGGATAGTAGGATAGACAGAAAGAGCCTGGGTGCTTACTGGGCTGCTCTTTCAGCCACTACAACAGCCCTGGATTGCCCACCTCCATGCTTACTTTTATGTAACAAAAATAAACACAAACATTTAGGTCACTATTTGTTGGATTTACTTGCTTGAAGCTGAATATATATTTATCTGATACACTTTCCGCACCATCTGCCAGAGCCTCTTGTGTTTCCCCGGACCACGGAAGACACGTATCCGAGACTCACACTGTCCATCACCAAACATCCAATGTTTACTTTTTTAGAGTCAAGGGCTCAATGTTCTCCACAGGTAGGCCTCAGGACATCAGGTTTAGGTGAGAAAGTCTGAATCAAATCCCTTTGTCTATTAGCAGCCAGTTGGAGAGCTGGCTGGTCGTAGACTAGAACAAAAAGTTAGGGTTACTGAGTGAGATTTCAGTCCCCAGTGAAAACATGAGGCACAGGAACATGAGAGAGTCCTGAATAGCTGAAGGAGAGACGGACAGGACAGGAGTCAAATTCTGGAATTGCTACACACACCTTCTAGGGTTCCAACTAAGATCATGTACAGTGTTATCTGTAAAACAACTATCATAGTGCCTAGAAATCATAACAGGTGATCCAAAAAATGACTGTAGTTATTATTTTAAAGGCAATAAGAAATAATAGCCTGAAATTCACTTAACTGCTGTTAATAAAAACTTACTATGGGTCAGGCCATGGGAGCAAAGAAGAAAATCACGTTCCTGCCTTCCCCCATTCCTGCTCTCCCATCACCCACCATGGACTGTACAGTAACATGGTGGAAACACAAAATGAACAAACAGACAAATCAATCAATCACCTAAAACAGTGAGAAAAACTAGGAGGAAAAATAAAGAAGGGTTCAGGGGCCACAGGGAGGGAGGCATGAGAAGTAGCAGGTTGGGTGGGATATCATCACGGTGAACAAAGAGTGATGCTTTGATCTTCAGAATAAAAAGTGTCTCCCTGTTTTGCTTATGGGAAGACAAAGGGCCAGAGAATCCATTAGTTTGGTTGACTAACCTAATGTCACATAGTGCCGAGTTCTTCCAAATCTTAGTCCCAATTAGAACACAAATTCTCGCCCTTAAAAATTTTAATGCATACATATAATATGTATTTTAATGTATAAGAAGATGCCATATCTATAAATAACATTAAAATACATATTATATATATATGTATAAAATATACATACACACACACACATATATGTATGTTAAAGATCTGAACACTGAGTAGCTAGGTATCTTACAGGTCCACCTTGATAACTATTGAACTATTTTCTTCAAAGCTCTGCCATAAAATGTGAGGACTTTTAGGAACCCTCAGACACTGAAGAGGGTCTGAGACAATTGGTTGCAAAAGGGACATTAAAAACATGCTTTCCATTGTTTGAAATGTTTCTAATTATTTTTATAAAGGGTATGCCTTTTTCCAAGACCCGATGCTCCACAGGGATAACATACTTTGCCTGTTTTATTTTGGGAGAAAAAAGAAAGAAAAGAAAAGAAAATGCAAAGCTGAACTGTGTCTATATATATATATATATATATATATATATATATATATATATATACACACATACACACACACACGCATATATATATAGATATAGATATAGATATTTTGTTCAGACAAAGCTATTTCTCTCCTTTTACTTCAGTCTGTTTCTGTCCAGCGAGATGGCATGGCTATTGGCAAAGTCCATTCTCTTTTAGCCGCCATGGCCCTACCAGACTCACAGCAGTGCTACAAAATATCGACTTGGAAAGTAATTAAGATATAAGTATTCCAAAAGAGAACACATGGTTATTTAAAGTCATTGGACACGATTCAAAAGGAAAGATCTATGGAATACAAGGGCTGAGAGCCATCACGTTGTTTCTTCCCCCACTTCTCACATTAAGAAAAAAGACTAATTATAAATCTCTAGCAAATATGACCTGGTAAAGAGTTTTCAAACAAAAGCCTGCACCAAAAGGCATATCTGGCAGATCTGGGCACTTGTTTTCCCTAATAACCATTAAAGTTGTTCCTAGTAAACCATTTTACGACAACATTAGAAATATCAGAGTTTACGTTTTCGTTAATAAATTGCTGCCGAATGCTCGTGCTGCATCACATCTCCAAACGACGCCTTCTCCTCACTTTGTCTCCGCTGTGCTTTTTCCCCCCTTAACATTTCATTTCCAATGACACGTCAGCCATCTTTCACCAACCTCAAAGGAAAGTTGAATGCGGGGCTCACAAAGTTAAGCTGACATTTGCTCCCTTCCAATAAAAAATATTTAGTCCATTAAACATAAATAGCTGTCATTATGATACATGGACTGAGTGCAAACCTCCCGGTTCCCTCTGATGTTTATTACATCCAAACAACTGCAGTGCCTGCATGTTTTCAACTTTAGTGTATTGATTAAACTTTTAAATGGCTGCCATATAACCCAGGGACAGCAGGAAGATTAATTTGCGTCAATGTTCATCTGTAATTCATTAGCCATTTATTCTTTACAACCACATGGGCTATCAAGAAAATGCAGGCCATTTTTCACTCGGCACAGGCTGAGAACAGATTCTGAAATTTGTGCTGCATACAAATAAGTTTCCCGGGCCTGGCCAGTTAAACTGCTTGGCTTTTCAAAAGTTGAAGTTGGGAAATGGCAGCCGGGAAGGAACATTAAAAACCAGAAATGGGGGGAAAAAACATACGTCCTCATGGCTTCACTGAGTTTGTCCACTGTCTTTTCATCCATGGATTGTGGTTTCTTATTTCAGTCGGATTAAAATAACAGAAACTTGTGTCTGAGAAAAGGCCATCGATAAAATGCGTTGCTTTTTCCTTCCCTCCCCCCCCCGCCACGCCTTCCCACCCTTTTCCTAGTATTTCCTAAAATTCTGTTTCTGGCAGGAAACTCCAGAGTGGCAGAGGAGGACAGAAACGCACAGCCTGAGAGGAACTTGGAGCTGTACCCTCAGAGACAGTGGCATTTGAATCAACTCTCCTTGAAACAGTGGAATCTTACCCTGCCTTGAGCTGGGAAGGTGCCCAGCTAAATAGCACTGCATTTCCTGAGGGAAGAGGTAAGCCATCTGGCTTCTCCATGTGCCCTCCTGACCCCCTTGGCAAAACACAAAATGCATATTAAAGGCATAAATGGAACGAGTACCCTGGTGAAAGGCCCTTCAGCACACCAGGCGCTCGGGGAGGGAAGGAAGGAGGAGTCCACGTGTGCTCAGGTTGGGGCTGGAGGAGGGTAAAGCACGAGAGGGAAATTTTTCTTCATAAGGATGAATAATTAAAGTGGAGAGCTAAGTGCCCTGGCCTCACGCTGGCTAATAACTGCGAAAGTGAGCAGCGAAAAATCAATGGTCAGGACGACATCTGGGGAAGAGGGCTGGCAGGTACCCATTTGCAGGACATGTGAAAGGCAACGTGCAGATGCTCAAGGCGACAACTCTTTTCTCTGGTCCAGGGTGTCCACAGAAATCAAAGGCACCAGGCACGCTGGTAGCCTGTGGTAACGAAGTCCATGAAACAGCCTACAGAGAAGGGCTTGGGGAGGAGGCTGTAAATTACTCATTTATAATATAACAGCTCAGGCTGCTTACAACCGAGGATGAAAGGGAGCCCTCCACAAAAGCCTCCATCTGGAGCCCTCCTCAGCCCAGCCCAGGAGTCGCTGGCACTAAGAATCCACATCATACAACTCCTTTTCAGGCCCTTGGGGGAGATGGGTATGTGTGGCGAGGGTGGAGGTGGGGTAGGGTCATCGTGCATCATATAAACACAGCTCGAGGAGTTTTATTTGGCCTGTGGATGTGACATGTGTCAAAAGGAATGCACATGAATTGGAGAAAAATGCACTGGATGGAACCTCAAGGTCATTAGATCCATCCCCTGCTATGTATAGGATCTGTCAACTTTATCTATTTTTTTCACAGTAACAAGTACCCTGGGCTTTGCACCTCACAGGAGCTCAATAAATATTTGCAGAGTGACTGATTAATTCAACCTAAGCACACAGATTCATTCATTCAACCATTCAACGAATACATATGTATGGACTGTCTATCATACCCCTGACACTGTTCTTAACCAAGGATAAAGTGGGGAAGAAGTGTAGCTGCAAACTCTCAGCAATAGGGTACTTCTCTATCACAGATAACTTTTATTTTCATGTGGAGCCAAGGTTCATTCTCGAATCCCAGGGCAGGAGGTTTAGAGGACCAGAGCCCTGTTTTTTGCCTGATCTTTCTATGGCCAAACACTGAAAGTGATGGTGCTTGAACAGCTATGCCTTGTTAATTGAATAATAGCTAGAATAAATGAGTCTGAAATTCCAAAAAGAATTCAAAATACATATTTATTTAGGAAATTTCAATTAACCTTGATTCCAAGGATAAGCATAACCTCTCTAGGTGAGCTTAGGGTAAGTGTTTGTTTTTGGAGATGATATGCCACGAATTTGCTGCTCACCAAATGCATCTATCACTATTGACCCTGAGTCTGAGCAACGGAAAGACATTTTGTGAAGGTTTCAGTCAATTAGGAAGCAAACACCAAAGACAACTACGTCTGCTACATTTTTTTTTTAGGATATTGTAGGTCACAAAGAATAAACAAAAATCATTGTCTCTACTCTCACTGAGGACCTTACAATCTCTTTGGGGAAACAAAAATTAAATCATGAAAGCTAACTAATACACACAACAGAGAATTAAGGACAAACATGTTTAACATGCTTTTTTTTCTCTTCTCTTTTAAATCATCAATAGAAAAATATTTATGCCCAGTGAAATCAAAGCTGCTGGGATACCAGAACTCTCACACATGAAACTGATGGCTGATAGTTATCCAATAACATATATTGACACCCTGAAAATACTCTTACAATTTCTCCCTTTGATTCCAATTCTTGATAACTATTTTAAGGAAATCATTCCCCAAAGAGAGGAAAACTACACAACAAAGATTTTACTGCAGAGTTTTCTGTTATAAGGAACAGAGATTAAAGCAAAGATTAAGTAAATAATAGTACATTGACTCTATAGAATATTGGGTGGCTATTAAAATGGTAGTAATGAATACTATGAAGCAACAGAGAAAAGCTTGATACTCTGCTAAAATCACCTACAAAACTATAAGTTCACCAGGGTTACAACTATGTATTCATATTAAAAATACTGTCAGGGAATATATACAAGAGAGAGGGAGTTAGAGCTATATAAAATATGTGTTCTCTCTTTATCAAATGTTCTGTGAGTTTGTTTTATTGTTTTTATAATTAGAAAAAGTTCTAAAATGTTTAGAGTGTATAGAACAGATTATAAATGCTATGAATATTGAAAGAAAGCTTCATGCTGGAGGAGCTAAAGTTTAGCCCTAAAAATTCTTTAAAGAAACAATTCTTAATACACAGAAAAAAAGAGAAAAAGTATCCCTGGAAAAGAATATTCTCAGTGAAGGCCGAGAATTTGAAATGTGCATGGCCTAAAGCAGGAATAATGAAGAGATTTGTCTGGCTAGAGTAGATGGGATGCTTTGGAGAAATAATGTTAGCTAAATAATACTGGATAATTTTTTAAAAACTTTGGTTATGTCAGAGCATAACTATTTCCTTTCTACCTTCTCCTTTTCAAACTAATAGATGTATTTCTTACTTTACAATCCTACCTGAGCTCTATCCAAGTTTATGGGACAAATGAAATTAAAAATAATATATCAAAAGGATTGGTTATGTTTGTAGTTTTCAACTTCAGGAAGTGACTTTCGACTTAGTTAATAAATTAAAAAAGGATAGTTGAGATCATTTTGAAAAAGAAGAGCAGGCATAGTGTTTGTAATTTTTCACAAAGTGTCCAATAAAAATGGAGGAAAAAAGATAAAGAAGAAGAATGGGGTGGGTGATGAAAATTATCATTGCCTCATAAATAACAGTGCTACAATAATTAAACATGGAACTTGTAAAAAAATGAAAGGGAGATTAATGGTACAAAAAAAGAAAGCAAAAGAAGATTCCATTATAAAGGAATTTAGACCATCATAAAGTTGATATTTTATATCAGTGAGGAAATGAAGACCTGTTTAATAAATGTTAAAGGGACAAAATAAATCTGCAATCCTAACCAGAGAGTCAAATGTACAAAAAGTATCCATATAATAATAACAAAAAATGATTGGAGAAGCTCCAATCTCTACGGATATGCATAAAGTCAGAGGCAGAAATAATACAGGAAAATATTGTCAGATCTGGTCTTGTAAAAAGTTGTCTCTACATGGTAAAACATCATAAAAAAGAAAAATCCAAATTGCAAACAAAAAGATGTCTTAGATTTATCATCTAAGACAGGCAAAAGGTTACTATCTCTAATGTAGTAAATATTTCTTACAAATCAAGATGAAAATTATTAACATCTCCTTAGGGAAATGGGTAAACAATACAAACAACTGTTTACAACATAAAAATAAAAATACCCAATAAACTGACTGAGCATGTTCAGACTGTAGTTCAGCATGTTCATACTCTGAAATATAGTCTGGGTTAGGAGGACAATTTACTTTTTACTGAATAAACTCTTTATTTTTAAAAGAAATGCTTCAACTGTTGACCATTAAGAACAAAATATGCTTTACTTGTTTTGTTCTGTTTTTGGTTGTTTTTTGTAGCCACTCATTATTTAGTTAAGAAGTTCCCTTCAATTCCTCAAGTTCCATGAGAGATTTTTTATTATAAATGGATGCATGCTACTAGTTTTCTATAAACATTTTAAATTATCATATCATTTTATTATCATTAGGAGTTTTTAATCTCTATTATTTTTATGAGCATGAGTTATAACTGCTGTTTTAAAAATATCCAAACTTATGAGGTTTTTCTAGTTAACTTATTAATGTACAAATACTAAAAATGATAGTCCAACATGTGAGTGATACCTAGTTTTTTTAATTTGTTAAAACTTGCTTTTATAGCTTAGGATGTGGTCAATTTTTAAACTGTTCTCTATATGCTTGAAAAGAATGTCTATTCTCTAATTGTGCACAGTTCTTCATATGTCCATTAAAATCAGCTTGTTTATTGTAAATAGTGCTGCAGTGAACATAGGGGTGCATGTATCTTTTCTAAATAGTTTTGTCTGGATTGCTGGATCATATGGTAACTCTATTTTTAGTTTTTTAAGGAACCTCCATACTATTTTCCATAGGGGCTGTACCAATTTACATTCCCGCCAACAGTGCAGGAGGGTTCCCTTTTCTCCACATCCTCTCTAGCATTTGTTATTTGTAGGCTTTTTTATGATGGCCATTTTGACTGGTGTGAGGTAATACCTCATTGTAGTTTTAGTTTGCATTTCTCTAATAATTAGCGAAGTGGAGCATTTTTTCTTTTTCTTTTTTTTTCTTTTAAATACTTATTTATTTATTTGGCTACGCCAGGTCTTCGTTGCGGCACTTGGGATCCTTTATTTTATTTTATTTTATTTTTAGTTGTGGCATGCGGGATCTCATTCCCTGACCAGGGACCAAACCCGGGTCCCCTGCATTGGGAGCACAGAGTCTTAACCATTGGACCACCAGGGAAGTCCCATGGAGCATTTTTTCATGTGCCTGTTGGCCATCTGTATGTCTTCTTTGGAGAAATGTCTATTTAGGCCTTCTGCCCATTATATTTACAATAGCCAAGACATGTAAGCAACCTAAGTGTCCATCAACAGACGAATGGATAAAAAAGGTGTGATATATATATATATATATATATATATATACACACACACACATATATATACACTTATATATATATACATACACACCACACACACAGTGGAATATTATTAAGCCAAAAAAAGAATAAAATAATGCCATTGGCAGCCACATGGATGGACCTAGAGATTATCATACTAAGTGAAGTAAGCCAGACAGATAAAAACAAATATCATATGCTATCACTTATATGTGGATTAGATCACTGAAAAGATCACTGAATGATCTTAAAAAACTAATGATGTTTACCTTTAGGTAAACAACAAGGACCTACTGTATAGCACAGGGAACTATCTCAATATTTTGTGGCAACCTATACAGGAAAAGAATCTGAAAAATAATATGTATATGTATAACTGAATCACTTTGTTGCACACTTGAAGCTAACACAACATTGAAAATCAATTACACTTCAATAAAAAAAGAAAAACAAAACAAAAAACACCCAGCTTGTTAACTGTATTGATTTTCTATGTCTTTACTGTTTGTCTGTTTGACTTATCAGAAATTGAGAGAAATATTTTGAAATCTTTGACTATTATATACACTTTTCTATTCCTTACTTTTTATGTAAATACTTGCTTTATATGCAATGAGGTGAGCATAGTACATTGATTGTAAGACACTTTTTTTCCCCACATTGAACATCATTCCAAATATTCCTTCCTGGATTATTTCCATTTTTTCTCAGGTACATGCTTTTGAAGTTCTTTTAATTGACTATATGGGTAGTAAATTCTTCCCATTTTGTACACGTCAGTATTTCTTTATTTTGCACTCATTCTTGAAAGACAGTTTCACTTCTAACAAAATTCTAGGCTAATATTTTTCTATCAATTTTCTGAAAATATAATTCCACTGCTTCTTGGCTTTCATTTTGATGGTAAGAAACTTGCCCTCTGCCTTCACTCTAATTGTCATTTCTTTGTAGGGCATTTTGTGTTTTCTCTAGTTACTTATAAAATCTTTTGTCTTTGGTAATCTGCAGTTTTATTTTAATACTTCTGTTTAGATGCAGTTTTGGAAATTTTATCCTGCTTCCTCTATCATATCATGTCTTCCGATATGTTTTCATGTCTTTCAACATTTTGAAGAATTTTCAACTATCATCTTTTCAAGTATTGCCTCTCCGATTTCTTTTCTATTCTCTCTAGGACTTTGATTTCCTTAATGGAAAACCTTCTCATTCTAGCCTCCATGTCATCTAACCTGTTGGACTTTCCATCCCCTTGTATTTCTGTGTTGCATTTGTATACTTTCTATAGATCTACTCATTGGTTTACTAATAATTCCCTTCAATGATCTAATCTATTTAATCTAACCAGATTATTTAATATATATATTTTTATATGAAAAGTTTTAAATAGATATTTTTCAAATTGACTGGTTACTTTTTATTGTCTCTTATGGGTTTTTTTTCTGTTTCATTCCATCTCATTTCTTTAACCATTTGATACAACTTTGTTTTATATTCAGATTGTGATAATTCTAATATCTGATGTCACTGGGAGTTTAATTTGTTTCTTGGCTACCTTACACTTACGTGTTTTCGACTGTTTGGTGATTTCGGACTGTGTGCTCATATTTTCCTTTTCTCAACCTGTGGAAATCTTGACAGCCTGAACTGATGATGCTTTCTTCCAGAAAGGATCTGTGCTACAGACCTGAGACCACTTGATTAAATTTCAAAGATCCAGACTTAATAAAGAAGTTTTGGGTTCACATCCCCTGTTTTGTGGTGGGTCCAAGTCTTCATCTCCATATTTCAGTGTCTGGATCTGAAGCAAATACCTACTTCCCTCACTGACTTCAGCTTAATGTTTTTCTTGATTTTTTTCCCTTTTGGCGAAATTTCCTATTTCTAGCTGACCCAGAAATGTATTAACAATAACTATTTATCTAGAAACTAGATATCTTAAAGAGGATGGTATTAAGGGTGCCTAGTCTGTCATGCTTTCTAATACACATTATTTTCAACACACACAAAAATATAAACACTTAAGTTAGTGGGAATGATAGCACTAAATTCAAGGTAAAAATTCACCCCCAAATAATGAGATTTAACTAATGAAGTTTTCCAAAAAAAATTTTTTTGGTAGATAGACTGGCCATTTCATTTATCTCCTGGAAATTTAGCTTAAGGAGATATGCAGAGATACTGTAAACTGAAGTTTAGGTGGCCTATGGAGTTGCGAGAACAAACCCTCCACAGACTCAATTTTAAGATTGTATTAAGTTCCCAATTTAATAACCAAGGACAAAAAGTCTATCATAAGTGAGGTGGCCACACAGAATAGGAGTAGATACAGCACATCACAGGATTTCTTACTTCTCAGAGCCCCTAAGGAGTATATTTAGTAGCTTGGGACATGTCCATGCAAGGTATTGAAAAGTCCATTTTTTTATGTTCCTGCCCTTTTACTTCTCAAACGCTGCATAATCATCCCAGAAGGAGGCATAACAACGATGTATGTGCTTCCATGTTGGAGAAGTTTTACAGATACAGGACTCTTCTGGTTCTTGAACAGGGGGGGAGAGTAGTCAATACTCAACTGTACTTGAACAATACTGTATCTCCATATTTCTAGCTTTCTAAAAGCCCATTTCGTCAGAGTCCCATGAATGTGTGTGCACCAGGATAGTTATTACAGAACTATTTATATTGGTGTAATAAAGCATCTGACTCCAGTTTTGATATTTGACTGCTGACAGCTTGCAGGTCTCTTTCCTTACGGGTCCCATTCCTCTGCTTTCCCTTTGCCCCACATCTGGCAAGCTGGTAAGAAAGCCCAGGTGTTTCCTTTTTCTCCCCTGGGCACCAGTGGGAAAGTTCAAATCACGCAAACCTTGGCACACATAGAGGAACCCTCTCCCTGGCACTATTGTTAACCACAATAAAAACCAAAGACGCTTCATTGAAGCCAAATGGGCCAGCTTGGATGTCTGTCCTGTTCTCTCCAGAAAGCCTCATGAGTAATCAATGTCTTCATATCCTCTTGGCCCACGTGTGGTGTCATCAGTCTTGACATGGGATCCAAATTTGGGAGGGGGTGACAAGACAACTGGCCTTGTGTGCAGTATGGTCAGGGTGATGACCACCATCATCTGGGGGACTTTCTTTTTTTGCTTTTGACTTGCTTTCAGGCTCTGCTGCCTGCTGGTTAGTGTGTATTTTTGAAGCCTGCAGGCTAGCGCACATGTTGAGCTGAATTTGCTGAGTCCCATCAAGCCTCTCTTATATTGAAACCAACCTAAGTCAAAGTTTCAATATTGGTGTCTAGGGACAGGAATAGGGGATTGGGGATCTCCTTAAAGTAGCCTTAGCCCAGACCTATCTTTGCACCTCAGATTAAATTTGTACCTCAGCTCCAGCATAAGCTGTGACCCATGGTCTGTTCAGGGAAAAAATTCTTACCCTGAGACCACTGATTGAGTCTCTCAACCAGGCACGGGCCCTGTTATATAATCAGGGGAAAGATCAACATTGATACCCTGTGCAGTATACAGGCCCATTGGGTGATGCTCCTGTAAAGATGACCACTCACCACGTGGTTGTGCTGAGGTCTACATCCTAGAAACAGATCACTCGCTAGGTCCCTACAAAGATTTAAATGCCTCTACTGCTGCTGCCTATGTCTCTGTCACCAAAACCAAACCTGATCTTCAGAGTTACAGGGAAAGAACATTCATGCACCATGGAGTACAGACCCTTATAAAGGATGACCGTGAACGCTTTATCCCCACAACTCTTAAAGTGGCAGAGGACATCATCGCCTTACCAGACAACTGTAAACTTGACTGACAAAGATATGATGTTCCATCACATTCAGTGCTGTGGCTTATCAGCATGCCAAAGGGTTCATTCAAACCCTACTTAAGCCAGTGTTTCTACATCCAATAAAACAACCACTGCCACGGGGGGAGTTTCCTAACCCTGATGACATGGAATTGGCACTCTTTGGAGGAAGACAACTTACATAAATCTGAACAACGTTGAGAAGAACCCCATGAAAGTATATCCAGCAACCACCAAAAAAAAAGCGAGGGGTAGGAGAAAACTAAAATGGAAGTCCATAATTAGAAATCTAAAATTCACTGAAAGAATTTAACAATAGAAAAGTTAAAAGGGTGTGCTTTGGCTTTTGTTGTCTCTAAGACACAGGTTCTAAATGAACTCTAATCTCTGCTGAGGTGCACAAATTGGCAAACGTTCCTGGCCTCAACTAACACTGGGGCTCAAATTACATCTGTAACTGGGGACTTCACTAAATTTAAAGGAACCCCATATTCTTAGAAGAGTTATCAAATGTAAAACAGAAGACAGACAGGTATGCATTATCTTAATCATTAGAACTACTGCCTCATCTAAATTCCCCATGATCTTAGTGCCCACCATCTTAGCATATCCCATAGTGGACATGGATACTCTGACCCAATGAGTAATCAATTGAAATAAAACTAAATCTTTGATATTTAAGATCAGCTTGACAGAATGGGACCTCCCGGGTCCAAAATGGGAATACTACCTCTGGTGAAAATACTTAATATGGCCTAATATAGATTAAAAAAATACTTATGGAAATTAAGACCCAAGATACAAGATGTACTTAAAGGAGGAAGCTTTTGTTTTTACCATCTTCCCATTTAATAGCGATATTGTGCATCATTATTTTTTCTTTTGTCACTTGTGCTTTTGGTGTCATAGCTAAGAAGAGTTTACTTAACCCAAGGTCATGAGGACCTTACTCCTATGTTTTCTTCCAGGAGTTTTACATTATTAGTTCTTCCATTTAGGTCTATAATCCATTTTGAGTTAATTTCTGGGTGAAGGGTAAGGAAGAGGAGGTCCAACTTTATTCTTTTGCACATGGCTATTCTGCTGTCCCAGCACCATCTGTTGAAATGACTATTCTTTCCTCACTGAAATGTTTTAATATCATTGTTGAAAATAAGTTGACCTTACACATGAGGGTTTATTTCTGGATTTTCAGATCTATTACATTGATCTCCATGTTTATCCTTACACCAGTACCATATTTCCTTCATGACTAGTTTTGCAGTAAGTTCTGAAACTGGGAAGTGTGAGTCTTCCAACTCTGTCTTCTTTTTCAAGACTGTGTCTTCCATTCTGGATCCCTTGCATTTCCATAAAAATTTTAAGATCAGCTTGTCAATTTCTACCAAAAAAAATTCCAGCTGGGGTTTTTAACAGAGATTGCGTTGAATCTGTAGAACACGTAGTGGAACACTCTCATTTTAATAACATTGTCTTACAATCCATAAACATAGGAAGTCTTTCTATTCATTTAGGTCTTCTTTAATTTTCAATGTTTTGAGGTTTTAGAGTATAAGTTTTATTCTTCTTTTGTTAAATTTATTCCTAAGTAATTTATACTTTTGTTTACTACGGTGAATGGAATTATTTTCTTAATTCCATTTTTGGATTATTCAGTGCATATGTATAGAAATACATGTGAATATTTTTCTTTTTTGGTATATTGATCTGTACCTGGCAATCTTGCTAACTCATTTATTAGTTCTAGCAGATTTTTAGAGGATTCCTTGGGATTTTCTGACGTGTAAGATCATCTGACTTCACCATCGGGTGGCTGAAAGCTTTCAGACCTCATCCCTCTCCACTCCCTTTTGCCCCACATCTGGGCAAGCCAATAAGAAAGTCCAGGTACTCCTTCACTTGACATTGGAAGTTCAAATCCACAAACCCTAGCCTGCACATGGGAACCTTCATGCCAGCCTACTCCTAACCATAATAAAAGCCAGGGCTTCCCTCGTGGCGCAGTGGTTGAGAATCTGCCTGCTAATTCAGGGGACACGGGTTCGAGCCCTGGTCTGGGAGGATCCCGCATGCCACGGAGCAACTGGGCCCGTGAGCCACGGCTGCTGGGCCTGCGCGTCTGGAGCCGCGCACCGCGATGATGAGTGGCCCCCGCTTGCCGCAGCTGGAGAAAGCCCTCGCACAGAGGCGAGGACCCGACACAGCCAAAAATAAATATAAAAATAAATAAATAAATAAGACCCGGTGCAACCAAATTAATAAATAAAAATATAAAAAAAAAAAAAAAAAAAAAGAAAAAAAAAGCCAAAGCCACTTGCCCCTTCCCCACTTAGGCCAAGTACACCAGCTTGGTACTTCCCCTCCTATAGCCAGAAAGCCTGATGATGTAAGCAATAAATGTTTCCATACTCACTTGGTTCATGTGTGGCATCATTAATCTTGACATCTGAACCAATTGGGGAGGAAGTGAAATATTGATCCCACTCACTATGGGGCAACAATAAGACAAAGGGCAAAAAATAGAGACAGTTCAAACATCCTACAACAGGGACAAGGTTAAATACAGCCATTAAAAATTATATATTTGAAAACTATTTAATAATAGAGGAATATGCTCATGATAAAATATTGTGAGAAAAAAATATAAAAATCAATATGCAATATAATCGCAATTTTCATTATGAATGTATGCACACACATACATGTGTACAAGAAAGAATGGAAGAAAACACGTTAGAAGTATTTACTGCTGGGTGGTAGGATCACAGGTTTATTTCTATTTCTTATAATTTCATGTATTTTTCAAAGTTTTTATGAAGAATGTTTATTATTTATTTTATCATTAATAAGAACAGATAAGAGCTAAAAATCCTACCAGGGAGCCATAGGTCTAATTTAAAACATAGAGTTGGGTGCTATGTGGCTTGATTTGGCTGAAATATAGATTCCTGAGACTTTTTCTGAGACACCTGTCTTTTGTTAGCTTAATTAGGCCCTTGTATCTATTTAAGTATAATTTCCATTGGTGCTGAATTATTCATCCAATGAAAATAAGCACTGGAACAAGTTTTCTTCTGAAAAGCATGTGGTTAGCATAACCTTTGTAAAACAAACACATTCAAGAAAAAAAAAGAAAAGGAAAGAAGAAGGAAGGTAGGAAAGAAACAATCTCTCGAGAAAGCTTTTGATTAGCTTTGGTATTTACAGATTCACCCTTCTTAACATCTCTTTTCTTTGTCCCCATGCCCCATTCTGCAGCTGTAAGTCTCAGTTCCCCTTTATTATCCATTGCTAACTCTACTCAAGGTTTTCTAATTCTGCTGTCTGTTTCCCAGATCTCCCAAGAAGGCTGCTGCCAGAGGTACACTTGTAAAATGTAGATCCCTTGCTCTTTTATACCCCTGACAACATTTCAGATTTTCAAGGCAGAGAGTACTCTTCATAAAATGACTCTTGATTTATTTTCTAATGCTCCCTCACCTTGAACTTAATTCTTCAACGATATCAAATGACCTGCCATGCTTTCACAGCCCTGTGCTCTTTGCTCAGAATGTCTTTTCTTCTTTGTATCTTCCTCACCTTTCTGATCAAGTGTTTCTTCTACTGTCTTTCTAGATTTCTCTCCATCCAAGCAGCATCTTTAGTTGCCACCTACGTGCCCTTATTGTATATTAAACAAATACACAATAAGCTACCTTTGTGGTAGCTCTTACCACACTGCACTGAAGTAACTTGTGTGGTAGAATAATATTTTTCAAACGTTTCCTTGCATCATCTGGCCATTGGTCTTCCATGCTGTCTTTGTCTAGATGTGTGGTTTTAACTCAACTCTTCTGACTCCTGGCATCTCTGTGAGGTTGTCTTGGGAAGACAATGTTGGGAAAACAATGTTGGCAAGCCAGGTGGAGGTTACAGAACCTCCTCATTCCTGCTTTATCAAAAGGAGTTGATTCTTTTTCTACTTTACAACCTGGTCTTCAAAGAAGGAATACATTGGAAGACAGAGGTCAATAGTTTTAAAATCCCTGAACTCTAAAGCTTAACCTGAAGAAGACTGGGCAGACAGAAAATGTGGGCTATGAAAGGGCAGATCAGGTAGGACATGGTGACAGGATGAAAGTCATAGACGGGAGAGTGGCTAAAGTTCTGGCAAGGCATCACATCTGGAGTCACAGACTCTGGAAGACCTCACCTCAACAATGATCGTGAGTCATCCATTCATGCAACAGAATTTTAGAGCCAGAAGGAATTATAAGATTATTTAATCTGTCTTACTCACTGTACAAGCAGAGAATGAATCCCTAGAGAAATTAAGTGGCTTTCTCAGGTTACTGGGTCACATCACGATCTTGTGGCAGGATTAAAATTTGGTTCTTCTGGACTCCCTGTCTGTGCTCTTCTCCCTACATTTACTCAGTCTACATGTAAGATCAGACTTTCCTGAGATTCTCTGGAAATGGTCTTCACCAATGGAAGGATTCCAATCATTACTGCTCTTTGTTCTGCTCTCTGATAGGGAAGAAAATGACTTTGGCATGAGCCTCCTGAAAAAAATATGCTGCAAGTTTGTGTCTGAAACTTTACACATCAGGGGATTTGGGACACTCAGCTACCTCTTCAGCCTGGTTGGAGCACGTTGGTCCTAAACTTCAGCTCAGAGCTCTCATTTCCATCCCTGTTTAGCAGCCCAGGCACTCAGTTAGGGGTCTGAGTTTGAGAAAATCCAGACTGAACCCATCCCTGACCCCTCACCTCAACACACACACACTCTCAATATCACGTATCCTGGCTTGAGCCTGTCTGCCTGTACCAGCTGTGACCTGGATGCTATGCCCGCCAGAAGGCCAAAAGGGAACCATCCCAGGAATGATGTAACTCATGGAATTCTGCCTTCACAAAGGCAGGTTCAGTGTTTTGCAGTCAAGCTGCCACTCTCAGATCTCTCATGCAGTGATCCTACAAACCATCATTCAGTGCCAGCAGGGGAAGAATAAACTGATTCTCATTTCCCCAAATTAATCAAAGCTAGCATTTTGTAGGGGCTGCATTTCGCATAACATATCTTGACAAGTTAGGATCCTCCTTGTTAGTTTGCACAACCAGTCCTCAGTGTTGCTAAGAAGTCCCCATTTCAGCCTAATTTCAAGAAGTGGTGGAAGATGTTCAAAAAGTAAGTTTGTAAGATGCTTTAAATGTGGGTGAGTGTTCTCTGCCTCTTTCTGGTAGAGAAAAATCTGCCCTCTCAACTCTTCATCATTCACATCCAGGACAGCAAATATGTTTCATTTGACTGGTATAGTTGCCTAAGTCCTATCTTGGAAAGGATTTGGGGGCCCTGTTTGGGCTCCCAAGGAAGGGGTGACATAATGTATTAGTGATGTATGATGGCCTGAGCTATAGGAAAATAATCAGCGAGTCTCTTGCATGGTTTTGGTTCTTGATTTATGTAGAATGTGAGACTACAGCTAAAGGTAGAGATGAGGGAGGGGCACACTCATTCTGTGGAGTTCTGGGCTAGGCCTCTACTGCTCTCCCAGGATAACACTGGCTTGACAGACCACCACACACCTAGCCTTGTTCTCATCCACTCTGCCTCTCCCCTCATACACTGAAAAGACCATTGTCTTCTGTAATATGACAACACTCCATACATAACAAGGCCCGAGTACCTCTTGGACTCTAGATAAGATGGAAGCCACTATAAAATCCGTATTTCTCCTGAAGATAAGCTTTAGAAGGAAACATTCCAAAAGGCGTATCGTCCTTGGTTCATATCCGGCCTATCGAAATTGGTTATGAGGCAGACACAATGTAGTTTTAACAGTAGATTGATTGCTTTATTTATTTATTTAAATTTACTATCAGTCATCATTATACTTTCCCGAATTAAAAAATCCTAAAAAAAAACCCCAGTAGAGTTGCTGTTTTATACATACATACATACATACATACATACATACATACATATATATATATATATATATATATATATATATATATATATATATATATATATATGGCTCTTGAATGGAGATAAATAAAGATAGACCCATGGGCATTGTCCAGACCCATGACTTGATTGCCAAGAAGTTCTGAGTCACAGAAAATTTCTGGTAGAAATTCCCCCCTCTCCTCCATGACCTAAAGCCAACCCCCCACTAACCCAGCCACCCTCATCTATCCCAGGGGTTCCTAGACCAGTAACATCAGTCTGACGTGGGAACGTGCAAGAAACTCAAATTCCCGACCCTCCTTAGTCACATACTGACTCCTACACTGACTGCTTACTCACCTCACTCATACTTCCCTAATCACACATCACTCACTCTCTTACTGAATCAGAATTTCTGGAACTGGGGCTCAGCAATCTTTTTAAGACAGCCACCTGAGTGATTCTGAGGCATGCCAACATTTGAGAACCAACATCTTGCAATGCTGCCTAACAGAATTTTCTGCAATGATGGAAACCATGTCCCATGTTTGTACTGCACAATATCACAGCCACTAGCCACGTGATGCTCCTGAGCACTTGAAACGTGGGGCTGAGGAACTGAATGTTTAATTTTATTGAATTTTAGTGAATTTAAATGTAAATAAGCATATGTGGCAAGTGGCCAACATACAGGACAGCATAACTCTAGGATGGTAGTATTTAAATATTAGGGGTTCTGAGAACTTTTTGAGAATACTATGAAAACTATAAATCTATCCCTAGAAAATATGCATGTATTCCAATGAACAAAATTTAGTAAACAATTTCTGGAGGTTCAAGGAAGTTGCAGGACATTCAAAAGAATCCATTAAGTATCCAGCCCCAAAATTTCCAGCAGAATTTACAATTTGTAAGCTGTAGTTAAACTGTTAAAATAAAGCATCTCTAAGTATATCATGTGCAAGTTATTTTCTAAACCAATGAAAACACAGATTTATATAGATTGAGGTCCAAGACATGAATTACAAAAATATTCCACTGAAACAGCAAACCAATTTTCTGGACCCAGAATCAACTGTGATACTGAACATTAGGAACCCTGGCAAAGTTAAACCAATAAATTAAAATTCTAATTCTGCCTAAGATCATCTGTCCTCATTATAATATATATATATTCCTCAATTGCTGCCAATGATATGTGTTGCAAAATTGATCAAGCCAATAGGATGGAAGGCCTATATAGTATAGTACAGAGGTACCCACATTTCTTGGATATCTGACAAGATGGAGGCCACCTTCCCACAGAAGACTATGCTCTTGTAGAAGGAATGATTTGCATCTGGAAGGCAAAATTCATCCCCTATCCCCAAAGTCATTTCTGATGTCAAAATAAGTGGTCCTGAGCCATAATCCAAGTGCCCGTCTCCCAGCCTTCCTTATTCCACTATGACCATTTAAATCCCACCATCTCTGAAGGCTCAGCTGAAATACCTCCTCCTCTATCCAATACTATGAATACATTTCCAAATCGGAAAAGAAGTAAAGATGTCACAGTTTGCAGATGACATGACACTATACATAGAGAATCCTAAAGATGCTACCAGAAAACTACTAGAGCTAATCAATGAATTTGGTAAAGTAGCAGGATACAAAATTAATGCACAGAAATCTCTTGCATTCCTATACACTAATGATGAAAAATCTGAAAGAGAAATGAAGGAAACACTCCCATTTACCACTGCAACAAAAAGAATAAAATACCTAGGAATAAACCTACCTAAGGAGCAAAACACCTGCATGCAGAGAACTATAAGACACTGATGAAAGAAATTAAAGATGATATAAACAGATGGAGAGAGATACCATGTTCTTGGATTGGAAGAATAAACATTTTGAAAATGACTATACTACCTAAAGCATTCTACAGATTCAGTGCAATCCCTAGCAAACTACCAATGGCATTTTTCACAGAACTAGAACAAAAAATTTCACAATTTGTATGGAAACACAAAAGACCCAGAATAGCCAAAGCAATCTTGAGAAAGAAAAACGGAGCTGGAGGAATCAGGCTCCCAGACTTCAGACTATACTACAAAGCTACAGTAATCAAGACAGTATGGTACTGGCACAAAAACAGAAATATAGATCAATGGAACAGGATAGAAAGCCCAGAGATAAACCCATGCACATATGGTCACCTTATTTTTCATAAAGAATGCAAGAATATACAATGGAGAAAAGAAAGCCTCTTCAATAAGTGGTGCTGGGAATATTGGACAGCTACATGGAAAACAATGAAATTAGAACACTCCCTAACACCATACACAAAAATAAACTCAAAATGGATTAAAGACCTAAATGTAAGGCCAGACACTATCAAACTCTTAGAGGAAAACATAGGCAGAACACTCTATGACATAACTCACAGCAAGATCCTTTTTGACCCACCTCCTAGAAAAATGGAAACAAAAATAAACAAATGGGACCTAATGAAACTTAAAAGCTTTTGCACAGCAAAGGAAACCATAAACAAGACGAAAAGACAACCCTCAGAATGGGAGAAAATATTTGCAAATGAAGCAACTGACAAAGGATTAATCTCCAAAATATACAAGCAGCTCATGCAGCTCAATATCAAAAAAACAAACAACCCAATCCAAAAATGGGCAGAAGACCTAAATAGACATTTCTCCAAAGAAGATATACAGATTGCCAACAAACACATGAAAGGATGCTCAACATCATTAATCATTAGAGAAATGCAAATCAAAACTACAATGAGGTATCACCTCACACCAGTCAGAATGGCCATCATCAAAAAAATCTACTAACAATATGTGCTGGAGTGGGTGTGGAGAAAGGGGACCGTCTTGCACTGTTGGTGGGAATGTAAATTGATACAGCCACTATGGAGAACAGTATGAAGCTTCCTTAAAAAACTAAAAATAGAACTACCATTAACCCAGCAATCCCACTACTGGGCATATACCCTGAGAAAACCATAATTCAAAACGAGTCATGGAGTTCATTGCAGCTCTATTTACAATAGCCAGGACACGGAAGCAACCTAAGTGTCCATCGACAAATGAATGGATAAAGAAGATGTGGCACATATATACATTGGAATATTACTCAGCCATAAAAGGAAATGAAATTGAGTTATTTGTAGTGAGGTGGATGGACCCAGAGTCTGTCATACAGAGTGAAGTAAGTCAGAAAGAGAAAAACAAATACTGGATGCTAACACATATATGTGGAATCTAAAAAAAAAAAAGGTTATGAAGAACCTAAGGGCAGGACAGGAATAAAGATGCAGATGTAGAGAATGAACTTGAGGACACGGGGAGGGGGAAGGGTTAGCTGGGACGAAGTGAGAGGGTAGCATTGATATATATACACTACCAAATGTAAAATAGATAGCTGGTGGGAAGCAGCTGCATCCCACAGGGAGATCAGCTCGGTGCTTTGTGACCACCTAGAGGGGTGGGAAAGGGAGGGTGGGAGGGAGACACAAGTGGGAGGGGATATGGGGATATATGTGTACATATAGCTGATTCACTTTGTTATACAGCAGAAACTAACACAACATTGTAAAGCAATTATACTCCAATAAAGATGTTAAAAAAGAATTTTAAGTTATTAGGTTTCCTTGGAGAAATGGCTGACTCCAGGGTTAGGACAAGAAAAGTATAAGATAATCCTGGAACAAAAAATAAGGAACAGTACAACAAAAGAAATACAAGACCAAATGGAAGGGTCTCCAAATGGGAAAATCTTAGACAATTCAATAGACAAAATAAATAATGAGAGTAACGGATTATAACCCATAGGATAAAGTGAGACTCCATGAGACCATAATGAAATAAACAAATATATAGTTAGATGAATACATTGACAGACAGGAAGAAGAGCATGGTACACTTTTCCTTACAGTAAAATTTCAACTAGTAAATATGGAAGGAAGGATGGAAGTAGAAAAACCACTATTTGGCAAACACCACAGTAATAACTGTTGCAGGGAGATACCACCAATGGATGCTAAGATTGGCGAATGAGACTTGGATGAGAAACAGACTACTTATATAGCCTCAAAGTATCTTCCCACAGGATAATTATTAAATTCAAAGTCAAAATCACAACTTAACCGTGGAGAAACCTCACAGATAGATATCACCTAGACTGAGTTATCCAAGTTAGCATCACCAGAAACGAGACAAATTAATATCATGTACGTCTTGATATAATGCAATGAAAAGGCCCCAGCATGTTATTCTTGTCAAGTATGCATTACCTTAATTTACTCATGAAGAAATACCTAAAAAGTCCAAATTGAGGGATAGTCCACAAAATAAATGCCCAGTACTCTTCAAAAATATCAGTCTTCGGGCTTCCCTGGTGGCGCAGTGGTTGAGAGTCCGCCTGCCAATGCAGGGGACACGGGTTTGAGCCCTGGTCTGGGAAGATCCTATATGCCGCGGAGCGGCTGGGCCCGTGAGCCACAACTACTGAGCCTGCGCGTCTGGAGCCTGTGCTCCGCAACAACAGAGGCCGCGATAGTGAGAGGCCCGCGCACCGTGATGAGGAGTGGCCCCCGCTCGCCGCAACTAGAGAAAGCCCTCGCACAGAAACGAAGACCCAACATAGCCAAAAATAAATTAATTAATTAAAAAAAATCAGTCTTGTAAAACAAAGAAAGAATGAGGAACTGTTTCAGATTAAAAGATAGTAAGGAGATGTGACACCTAAACGTAATGAGTGACTCTGAGTTGGATCCTCTACCAGAAAAAGAATACTGGTGCAACAATAGGAAAAATTTGAGTAAGGTCTTTAGATGAGATAATAGTATTGTATCAATGTTTGATAATTGTACTGTGGTTATATAAGATGTTAACACTTGGGGACTCTGAATATTTTTGACTAATTTTTCAACTTCTTGTGAGTTGGAAATTAATACAAAATGAAAGATTTGAAAAAATTATAGTGCATGATATCTAACAAATCGCTAACAAGGTGAAATCCAAATGCCTATCAACTAATGGATGGATGAACAAGATGTAGTATATCCATGCAATGGAATATTATTAACTAGAAAAAGGGCTGAAGTACTGTCACATACGACCTCATAGATGAACCTTGAAAACATCATACTAAATGAAAGAAACCAGTCACAAAAGACCACATTCTATAATTCCATTCATATGATATATCCAGAACTGAAAAATCTACGGAGACAGAAAGTAGATTACTGGTTGACAGGGGTTGGAAAGTATAGGGGAATGAACAGTGATTTCTAATGAATAGGGGATTCCTTTCTGGGATAATGAAAACGTCCTAAAATTACATAATGGTGACAACTGTGCAACTCTGTAAACTTGCTAAAAAACAACTACCCTGTCATACTTAAAATGGGTGAATTTTATTGTATGTGAATTATATCTCAATAAAACAATTTTTTTAAAAAAAGAGTAGTGTCTGGCACATATAAATGCCCTAAAAAAATGTGGTACATTCTGCTGCTGCTGCTGCTAACAATGATCACGAGTATTATTACTGTTGCTGTTGTCAATTTTTCCTCACTGGAACTCATGGCCTGTCCAGCATTAACTTGTAAGGCTTATAAATAGGCTGGGGGAAAATGACGTAGTTATTTAACTGTCTTTTCCTTTCCATGGGGATACCAAACAATCTCTCTCTCCCCTGAGAAAAGAACAAGGGTTGAAGAGGGGCCGTTTCATCAAGCACAGATGAAGATGCTAGAAAACTAGGGCAAACTATGACCCAGGAGAGAGATACTCATCTATTTAGCTTTTACAGATTTCTTTTGAATTGTCTTTCTGTTTACTAAATAACCAATTTAAATTATTTTTTCAGCTTTCAAAGGGCTGCATTACTGCCATGCATCCTTGTTCAGCCCTCAATGTACCAGGCAAGAAAAGCTCCAGGTATGTTTGTTGCAGGTGCAAAACTTGAGCAGGGTGACAAAAAGCTGAATTTTTAGAGGAAGGGTCTGGGGGCAAACTCTAAAGGGCTTTGCATGCCACGCAGGAGGAAATGATCACATATGAAGGTGACACCCTGTACAGGCCCACATTCTAGCTCTTGGGGCTTGCAGACCATCTCCCATCTATGCAAGTGGTAACACTGAAGTCAGCATGAACACCACCTTCTCTCAGGTCTCCGTGCAGCCTCAGAGAGCTGAGGACTGTCGTTAATCTTGTGGAGCCTCCAAACACAGTATTTGGCTGGAATTTATGAGAGGACTTTGAGGCTTGCTCTTTGCTGGTCACAGCACCCCATGCTTGATTATTGCGAATGAAGCACAGCCAAAGAAAACAATGCTGATGGCTGAACACAGGCAGAGCTAGCCCTGAGGTGTCACAATCAAAATTCACAAACAACTGCTCCAATGTACAAGCCCATGAAGCAGGCTTTTCTGAAATTAATAAATGTCCATGGAGTGCCCCTCAAAAGGAAGCTCTGATATTTTGGGAGAGAATGGAAAGGGGAGAAGGCCAAAAGGAATTGCTCTCTGAAGCTACATTCTTAACTAATTTGTTCCGAATCTCCTCCAGTCATACATGTGAGGAATGACATCTGAGGGCAAGGGCAACAGTTCAGAGATAAAACAAGTTGAAGGCATTTAAAGTGCTTGCCAAGGAAAAGTGCTCATCTGATAAAAATTTAGACAGGAAGGATGCCAAAAACCAGGAGAGACACAACTGAGAGATGTGATGAGGTGATTGCTGCTCCAGCTGTCAGACTTGTCAATGGTGTGGAGATGCCAGATTTTAACTCAAATGCAATGTCAGCTCCAGAGATGCCTCTATTTCCCTGCATGGTTTTCATTAAGAAAGCACTAAGACTTGGTTCCAACTATAAATATACTATTTGGGGCCAGTTCAAGATGTAAATTGGTTGGTTGGTTTGTATCCTCTTCAAAAATGGGATTGAAGTAGAAGGAAGAGAATACAATCTGACACCTTCACCACCACTACACTGGAATGGAACCAGCGAGGGTTTACTTGGGTTGCAGCTGTGGGCAGGCTGGAAGATAAGACATGATGGGCAGGGTGGGCTTGAGTTGCCTTGACGAAGGCAACATTTTCCATATTAGTCTTTAAGAGTCCCGCCAGAAAACAATGGTATGAAGAGTGGCAACTCCTCCATAATTTTGGAATGTCAAACCAGATCAGGATTCTGTGTTGCTATAAATATAGGCCTAGGTATATTTCGGCTATAAGACTGTGGGCAACATTGTGTTCCATCTCCTTGCTTAAAATATATAAATATATAAAAAGAAAGTTGAACTTTTTTATAGGGAAGAAAAAGACTAGGGTCATGGAAGTACATCCCCCCATTAAAGGAATGTTAAGGAACTGGGTGAAGAAAAGGGGACAATTTAAAGCTGCTGATACAATTCTAGCTATTAAATGCTTACTTGTTTCCTTTCAAATCATTATTCTCCCATATAATACACAAAACTAACCATAATGAATCTGTTCAGGGGACTGGAAGGCAAGAAACTTACACCCCAACCCACCACCAACACAAAGTTAAAGAATAGAGGAAATATCTTCTTAGACAATTTAAAAGTCACTGTACAACATCAAAGCCTCTTTCTCCATGTTATGCCTGCCAACTCAGTGCTCTCTCTAGCTTCTATACTTAGCAGAGCACACCCAGGCCTTTTTAAACAGAAACTTCTTAGCCAAATATGCAGATTCTTCTTGGTGGAACAAACATCCATATTTAGATCCCAAAGGCATTGTCCCTTAAAGGAAGCATCAGGGCCAGAAGATTCAGGAAATACTAACAAGTTCCTTACAAAGATGGCTTGGTCTATGCCTCCTTTGCTTGCAAGCACATAGTAGACTTTGAAGTATAATAATCAATAAGCAATGAGCTTCAAAGAGATGCTGGATCAAAAGAGGGCTTTCTTGATACTTTCAATTCCAACCAAGAAGGGATAACAGGGACCAGATTTACCCCTCAACACCTGAAACAACTAAAACATTGTACAAAATATACGAAAGAAGAGTTTTCAGTCATTAAATGTATGGCAGCACTGGATGGTGCGCCCTAAGGGAGGGGAAACAAATGAAGTGATCTCCAGGGTTGTTTAGTTTACTGCCTAAAGAGAATTTACAGGTCACACCACAGGAAACAGGGACCCAAATGGAGGCCAGAGTCTCTATGAAGAGAAGAGGTAGAGCTGGGAGCAAAAGGAAGGTAAGGTAGCTAAAGTTCAAAGGGTAGACTAGTGAAGAGGAGAGAGCTGCACCAAAAGAGCTCCAGAAAACTGCAGACAATCAGCCTCAAGTCTTCAGCTGATTAGGGCATGTGCATAAGGCAATTATATGAGTCTGAAAAGAACACAGGGAACAATCACCAGACACTACACAGAGCTGGGAATAGTTCATGTTCTCACTACCTAGAATGGAAAATCTATTAAATCATGGGACTTTGGGTAGAGTACCCAGAGGATATAGGTTTAACTGTAGGGCAAAATTATCCCTAGATTAAGGCTGCTTTTGTCCCAACCAACAAAATTTAAAAGCAAACCTTGAAAGGCAATAACTTAAAAGAAACCAAAGGCATACACATTGGAAAGAAGAAATAAAACTCTCTACTTGCAGACAACATGACTGTCTACTTAGAAAACCCCAGTGAATCTACAAAATACCTCCTAAAATAAGTGAGTTCAATAAGGTGGCAGGAAATAAGATTAACACAAAAAATCAATTGTATTCTCTACATACTGACAATGAACAAGAGAAATCTGAACTGAATAATGCCATACCATTTACAGTTGCTGAAAAAATATGAAATACTTATGTATAAATTTAACGAAGTACATAAAGGATCTTTATGATGAAAATTATAAAATGCTGGGAAAAATAACTTTTAAAAATCCAAAACACTTGGAGAGGGATACCATGTTCATGGATTGGAAGATTCATCATAGTAAAGATATCAGTTCTTCCTAAATAGATCTACACGTTTAATACCTATGAAAACCTCCACAAATATCTTTATAGACATAGGCAAACTTATTCTAATACTTACACAGAAAGGTAAGGAGCTAAAATAGCCAAACAATTTTGAAAAGAATAAAATGGGAGAAATCACTCTTCTGAATATTAAGGTTTATTACAGAAGTGTAGTGATCAAGATAGTATGTTATTGGTGGAAAGACAGCTGTATCAGTGGTACAGTATAGACAACCCAGAAAAAGATCCAAACAAATATGAACATTTGATTTTTGAAAAAGGAGGAAAACAATTCAATGGAGGAGAAAGAACACTTATAGTAAATGGTGCTGGGGCAACTGGACATTCATTAGCCAAAACAAACAAACAAACACCTCCACCTGAATCTCATACTTTACACAAATTTAACACAAACTGAAACATCAACTTAAATTTAGAACACAATACAACTCCATAACTTTCCAAAAAGATATTTGGAATACAGAACTAGGCAGAATTCTTACAGTTCAGACTGAAGCACAGTCCACAGAGGAAAAACTGATATTTTGAAACTCATCAAAATTAAAAATGTTTGGCCAATGAAAGATCTTTTTAATAAGATACAAAGAAAAGAGTATATTCTGTGGCAAAAATTATATTAAATCAGAAGTAAATAACAGAAAGGTAACTGAAAAATACCAACATACTTAGAAACAAAATATTAAGTAAAGCTATAAGTCAAAAAAGAAATCAAACTGGAAATTAGAAAGAATTTTAAACTAATTAACAATTAAAACACAATGTATCAAAATTTGGGGAATGGAGCTGAAACATTATTTAGAGCAAAATTGATACACTAAAGTTCAGTATTAGAAAAAAATATGTCTCAAATCAATGCGTTCAGCTTCTAACTTAAAAAACTTAAAAAAGAGGTAACTAAAAGCAAAGTAAGCAGCAGAGAAATAATAATACAGATAAGAGCAAATATCAATAAGATTGAGAAGAACAAGAAAGAAAAAATAAAACCAAAGATGTTCTTAGAAAAGATCAATAAACCATATGACTCTAGTCAGACTTAATCAGAAAAAATGAGAGAGAACATAAATTAGCTACATCAGAAATGAAAGAAGTAACATCAATACAGATTCTACAGAAATTAAAAAGATAATAATAGAAATTTATGAATAATTTTATGCCAATAATTTCAACAACTGAGATAAAATAGACAAATTCATTGAAAGATACAAAACATGAAAGTTCATTCAAGAAAAAATACAGAGCCTGAGTAGTACTACACATCTTAAATAAACTTAATTTGAGCTAAAATCTCTCCCTAAGATCAGGAACAAGGGAAGGCCACTTTTACAACTTCTATTCAACATTTCAGTGGAGGTTCTAACCAGTGTTTCAAAGGAAGAAACAGAAACAAAAGGAATATGTAAAACTGCTATTCTTGGCCAAAGACATGATTGTATATATATTATAGAAAATCACATAGAATGTACAGAAATAAGCGATTGGAACTAAAAATGGGTTTATTAAAGTAGCTTGGTACAAGATGAATATGCAAAAATCTATTGAATTAACACATAAAAGCAACAAACAGTCGTAAATTGAAATTAAACAATAGCATAAAAATACGAAATACTGAGAGAGACCTTCAAGATGGAGGAGGAGTAAGACGTGGAGATCACCCTCCTCCCCACGAATACATCAGAAATACATCTACATGTGGAACTGCTCCTACAGAAGGCCTACTGAACGCTGGCAGAAGACCTCAGACCCCAAAAGGCAAGAAACGCCACACGTACCTGGGTAGGGCAAAAGAAAAAAGAAAAAACAGAGACAAAAGAATAGGGATGGGACCTGCACCTCTGGGAGGGAGCTGTGAAGGAGTAAAAGTTTCCATACACTAGGAAGCCCCTTCACTGGCGGAGACAGGGGGGGAAGTTTCAGAGCCAAGGAGGAGAGTGCAGCAACAGGGGTGCAGAGGGCAAAGCGGAGAGATTCCCGCACAGAGGATTGGTGTCAAACAACACTCACCAGCCTGAGAGGCTTGTCTGTTCACCCGCCGGGGCAGGTGGGGGCTGGGAGGTGAGGCTCCGGCTTTGGATGTCAGACCCCAGGGAGAGGACTGGGGTTGGCTGTGTGAACACAGCCTGCAGGGGGCTAGTGCGCCACAGCTAGCCAGGAGGCAGTCCACGAAAAAGTTTGGAACTGCCTAAGATGCAAGAGACCATTGTTTAGGGGTGCATGAGGAGAAGGGATTCAGAGCACCACCTAAACGAGCCCCAGAGACGGGCGTGAGCTGCAGCTATCAGCGCAGACACCAGAGACGGGCATGAGACGCTAAGGCTGCTGCTGCAGCCACCAAGAAGCCTGTGTGCAAGCACAGGTCACTCTCCACACCTCCCCTTCTGGGAGCATGTGCAGCCCGCCAATGCCATGGTCCCGTGATCCAGGGACAATTTCCTCGGGAGAACACACGGCTCGCCTCAGGCTGGTGCAACGTCACGCCGGCCTCTGCCACCGCAGGCTCGCCCTGCATCCGTACCCCTCCCTCCCCCCAGCCTGAGTAAGCCAGAGCCCCCGAATCAGCTGCTCCTTTAACCCCATCCTGTTGGGGCTAAGAACAGATGCCCTCAGGCAACCTACATGCAGAGGCAGGGCCAAATCCAAAGCTGAACCCAGGGAGCTGTGCCAACAAAGAAGAGAAAGGAAAATTTCTCCCAGCAGCCTCAGGAGCAGCGGATTAAATCTCCACAATCAACTCAATGTACCCTGCATCTGTGGAATACCTGAATAGGCAACGAATCATCCCAAAATTGAGGCGGTGGACTTTGGGAGCAATTGTAAACTTGGGGTTTGCTTTCTGCACCTAATTTGTTTTTGCTGTTATGTTTACCTTAGTTTAGTATTTAGAGTTTATTATCATTGGTAGATTTGTTTATTGACTTGGTTGCTCTCTTCTTTTTAAAAAAATAAATATATATATATTTTTCCTTTTTCTCTTTTTGTGAGTGTGTATGTGTATGCTTCTCTATGTGATTTTGTCGGTATAGCTTTGCTTTTACCATTTGTCCTAGGGTTCCGTCTGTCCACTTCTTTTTTTTTACATTTTAATTTTTTAAAAAATAATTTATTTTTATTCCTTATTTTAATAACTTTATCTGCTTTCTCTCTTCCCTTCTTTCTTTTTTTCTCCCTTTCCTTCTGAGCCATGTGGCTGACAGGGTCTTGGTGCTCCAGCCAGGTGTCAGGCCTGTGCCTGCTGAGCGCAGGACATTGGTCCACCAGACACCTCCCGGCTCCACATAATATCAAACGGCAAAAGCTCTCCCAGAGATCTCCATCTCAACGCTAAGACCCAGCTCCACTCAACGACCAGCAAGCTACAGTATGGGACACCCTATGACAAACAACTAGCAAGACAGGAACACAACCCCACCCCTTAGCACAGAGGCTGCCTAAATTCATAATAAGGTCACAGACACCACAAAACACACCACCAGACGTGGTCCTGACCACCAGAAAGACAAGATCGAGCCTCATCCACCAGAACACAGGCACCAGTCCCCTCCACGAGGAAGCCTATACAACCCACTGAACCAACCTTAGCCACAGGGGGCACACACCAAAAACAATGGAAACTACGAACCTGCAGCCTGCGAAGGAGACCCCAAACACAGTAAGTTAAGCAAAATGAAAAGACGGACAAACACACAGTAGACAAAGGAGCAAGGTAAAAACCCACCAGACCAAACAAATGAAGAGGAAATAGGCAGGCTACCTGAAAAAGAATTCAGAGTAATGATAGTAAAGATGATCCAAAATCTTGGAAATAGAATGGAGAAAATACAAGAAACCTTTAACAAGGACCTAGAGGAACTAAAGAGCAAACAAACAATGATGAACAACACAATAAATGAAATTAAAAATTCTGTAGAAGGAATCAATAGCAGAATAACTGAGGCAGAAGGATGGATAAGTGACCTGGAAGGTAAAATAGTGGAAATAACTACTGCACAGCAGAATAAAGAAAAAAGAATGAAAAGAATTGAGGACAGTCTTAGAGACCTCTGGGACAACATTAAATGCACCAACATTTGAATTATGGGGGTCTCAGAAGAAGAAGAGAAAAAAGAAAGGGACTGAGAAAATATTTAAAGAGATTATAGTTGAAAACTTCCCCAATATGGGAAAGGAAATAGTCAATCAAGTCCAGGAGGCACAGAGAGTCCCATACAGGATAAATCCAAGGAGAAACACGCAAAGACACATATTAATCAAACTATCAAAAATTAAATACAAAGACAAAATAGTAAAGGCAGGAAAGGAAAAACAACAAACAACATACAATGGAATCCCCATAAGGTAAACAGCTGATCTTTCAGCAGAAACTCTGCAAGCCAGATGGGAGTGGCAGGACATATTTAAAGTGATGAAAGGGAAAAACCTACAACCGAGATTACTCTACCCAGCAAGGATCTCATTCAGATTCGACAGAGAAATTAAAACCATTACAGACAAGCAAAAGCTAAGAGAATTCAGCACCACCAAACCAGCTTTACAACAAATGCTGAAGGAACTTCTCTAGGCAGGAAACACAAGAGAAGGAAAAGACCTACAATAACAAACCCAAAACATTTAAGAAAATGGGAATAGGAACATACATATCAATAACTGTCTTAGAGGTAAATGGATTAAATGCACCACCCAAAAGACATAGACTGGCTGAATGGATACAAAAACAAGACCCATATATATGCTGTCTACAAGAGACCCACTTCAGACCTAGGGACACATACAGACTGAAAGTCAGGGGACAAAAAAAGATATTCCATGCAAATGGAAATCAAAAGAAAGCTAGAGTAGCAATTCTCAGATCAGACAAGATAGACTGCAAAATAAAGACTATTACATGAGACAAAGAAGGACATACATAATGATCAAGGTATGAATCAAAGAAGAAGATATAACAATTCTAAATACTTATGCACCCAACATAGGAGCACCTCAACACATAAGGAAAATGCTAACAGCCATAAAAGGGGAAATTGACAGTAACACAATCATACTTGGGGACTTTAACACCCCACTTTCACCAATGGACAGATCATCCAAAATGAAAATAAATAAGGAAACACAAGCTTTAAATGATACATTAAACAAGATGGACTTAACTGATATTTATAGGACATTCCATCCAAAAACAACAGAATACACTTTCTTCTCAAGTGCTCATGGAACATTCTCCAGGATAGATCATATCTTTGGTTGCAAATCAAGTCTTGGTAAATTTAAGAAAACTGAAATTGCATCAAGTATCTTTTCCGACCATAACGCTATGAGAGTAGATATCAATTAGAGGAAAAAACTCTGTAAAAAATACAAACACATGGAGGCTAAACAATACACTACTAAATAACCAAGAGCTCACTGAAGAAATCAAAGAGGAAATCAAAAAATATCTAGAAACAAATGACAATGAAAACACGACGACCCAACACCTATGGGATGCAGCAAAAGCAGTTCTAAGAGGGAAGTTTATAGCAATACAATCCTACCTCAAGAAACAAGAAACACCTCAAATAAACAATCTAACCTTACACCTTAAGCAATTAGAGAAAGAAGAATAAAAAACCCCCAAAGTTAACAAAAGAAAAGAATTCATAAAGATCAGATCAGAAATAAATGAAAAAGGAATGAAGGAAACAATAGCAAAGATCAATAAAACTAAAAGTAGGTTCTTTGAGAAGATAAACAAAATTGATAAACCATTAGCCAGACTCATCAAAAAAGAAGGGAGAAGACTGAGATCAATAGAATTAGAAATGAAAAAGGAGAAGTGACAACTGACAGTGCAGACATACAAAGGATCATGAGAGACTACTACAAGCAAGTATATGCCAATAAAATGGACAACCTGGAAGAAAAGGACAAATTCTTAGAAAAGCACAACCGTCAAGACTGAACCAGGAAGAAATAGAAAATATAAACAGACCAATCACAAACACTGAAGTTGAAACTGTGATTAACAATCGTCCAACAAACAAAAGTCCAGGACCAGATGGCTTCACAGGCACATTCCAGCAAATATTTAGAGAAGAGCTAACACATATCCTTCTTAAACTCTTCCAAAACATAGCAGAGGGAGGAACACTCGCAAACTGATTCTACGAGGCCACCATCACCCTGATACCAAAACCAGACAAAGACGTCACAAAGAAAGAAAACTACAGGCCAATATCACTGATGAACATAGATGCAAAAATCGTCAACGCAATACTAGCAAACAGAATCCAACAGCACATTAAAAGGGTCATACACCATGATCAAGTGGGGTTTTCCCAGGAATGCAAGGATTCTTCAATATATGCAAATCAATCAATGTGATACACCATATTAACAAATTGAAGGAGAAAAACCATATGATCATCTCAATAGATGCAGAAAAAGCTTTTGACAAAATTCAACACCCATGTATGATAAAAACCCTCCAGAAAGTAGGCATAGAGGGAACTTATCTCAACATAATAAAGGCCATATATGACAAACCCACAGCCTACATCGTTCTCAATGGTGAAAAACTGAAACCATTTCCTCTAAGATCACGAACAAGAGAAGGTTGTCCACACACACCACTATTATTCAACATAGTTTTGGAAGTTTTAGTCACAGCAGTCAGCAAAGAAACAGAAATAAAAGGAATCCAAATCAGAAAAGAAGTAAAGACGTCACTTTTTGCAGATGACATGATACTATAAATAGAGAATCCTAAAGATGCTACCAGAAAACTACTAGAGCTAATCAATGCATCTGGCAAAGTAGCAGGATATAAAATTAATGCACAGAAGTCTCTTGCATTCCTATACACTAATGATGAAAAATCTGAAAGAGAAATTAAAGAAACACTCCCATTTACCATTGCAACAAAAAGAATAAAATACCTAGGAATAAACCTACCTAAGGAGACAAAAGACCTGTATGCAGAGAACTAAAAGACACTGATGAAACAAATTAAAGATGATACAAACAGATGGAGAGATATGTCATGTTCTTGGATTGGAAAAATCAACATTGTGAAAATGACTATACTACCCAAAGCAATCTACAGATTCAGTGCAATCCCTAGCAAACTACCAATGGCATTTTTCACAGAACTAGAACACAACATTTCACAATTTGTATGGAAACACAAAAGATCCTGAATAGCCAAAGCAATCTTGAGAAAGAAAAACGGAGCTGGAGGAATCAGGCTCCCAGACTTCAGACTATACTACAAAGCTATAGTAATCAAGACAGTATGGTACTGGCAGAAAAACAGAAATATAGATCAACAGAACAGGATAGAAAGCCCAGAGGTAAACCCATGCACATATGGCCACCTTATTTTTCATAAAGGAGGCAAGAATATACAATGGAGAAAAGAAAGCCTCTTCAATAAGTGGTGCTGGGAATATTGGACAGCTACATGGAAAACAATGAAATTAGAACACTCCCTAACACCATACACAAAAATAAACTCAAAATGGATTAAAGACCTAAATGTAAGGCCAGACACTATAAAACTCTTAGAGGAAAACATAGGCAGAACACTCTATGACATACATCACAGCAAGATCCTTTTTGACCCACCTCTTAGAAAAATGGAAATAAAAACAAAAATAAATAAATGGGACCTAATGAAACTTAAAAGCTTTTGCACAGCAAAGGAAACCATAAACAAGACCAAAAGACAACGCTCAGAATAGGAGAAAATATTTGCAAATGAAGCAACTAACAAAGGATTAATCTCCAAAATTTACAAGCAGCTCATGCAGCTCAATATCAAAAAAACAAACAACCCAATCCAAAAATGGGCAGAAGACCTAAATAGACATTTCTCCAAAGAAGATATACAGATTGCCAACAAACACATGAAAGGATGCTCAACATCACGAATCATTAGAGAAATGAAAATCGAAACTACAATGAGGTATCACCTCACACCGGTCAGAATGGCCATCATCAAAACATCTACTAACAATATATGCTGGAGTGGGTGTGGAGAAAAGGGACCGTCTTGCACTGTTGGTGGGAATGTAAATTGATACAGCCACTATGGAGAACAGTATGAAGCTTCCTTAAAAAACTAAAAATAGAACTACCATTTACCCAGCAATCCCACTATTGGGCATATACCCTGAGAAAACCATAGTTCAAAAAGAGTCATGGACCACCATGTTCATTGCAGCTCTATTTACAATAGCCAGGACATGGAAGCACCCTAAGTGTCCATCGACAGATGAGTGGATAAAGAAGATGTGGCCCATATATACAATGGAATATTACTCAGCCATTAAAGCAAACGAAACTGAATTATTTGTAGTGAGGTGGATGGACATGAGTCTGTCCTACAGAGTGAAGTCAGAAAGAGAAAAACAAATACCGTATGCTACCACATACATATGGAATCTAAGAAAAAAATAGTTCTGATGAACCTAAGGGCAGGACAGGGATAAAGATGCAGATATAGAGAATGGACTTGAGGACACGGGGAGGGGGAAGGGTAAGCTGGGACGAAGTGAGAGAGTGGCATGGACATATATATACTACCAAATGTAAAACAGATAGATAGTAGGAAGCCGCTGCATAGCACAGGGAGATCAGCTCAGCGCTTTCTGACCACCTAGAGGGGTGGGATAGGGAGGGTGGGAGGGAGAAACAGGAGGGAGGAGATATGAGGATATATGTATATATATAGCTGATTCACTTTGCTATAAAGCAGGAACTAACACACCATTGTAACGCAATTATACTCCAATAAAGCTGTTAAAAAAAAAAAATACTAAGGGATCAATCTGTAAATTGAAACCAGAAAACATTGTTGAATGAAATTAAATAACACCTAAATAAATTGGAAATATGAAATGTGCAACTGGATTGGAAGAATCAATATCATTAATATTTCAGTGCTACCCAAATTGATCTACAAGACTTCAATCAAAATCCCAGCAAGATTTTCTTTTAGAATTTGGCAAACTAATTCTAAAATTTATCCATAAATGCAAAAGACCTAAAATAGATAAAATGCCTTTGAAAAAGTTGGAGAACTTTAGAGAACTTACCTTACCTGATCCATATTTAAGACTTAATATAAAGCTACAGAAATCAAGATTGTATAGTATTGGCATTAAAATCGACAGATCAGTGAAACAAAAGAGAGAGTTCAGAAATATACCCACATGTACATAATTAATTCATTTTTACAAATATGTCAAGGCTATTCAATGAGCAATTAATAATCTTTTAAACAAACGGTGTTAGTGCTGACACAATTAGCTAGTCAGCCAAAAAAACACAAAACATTTAGGTTGCTTACATGTCCTGGCTATTGTAAATAGTGCTGCAGTGAACATTGGGGTGCATGTATCTTTTCGAATTATGGTATATGCCCAGGACTGGGATTGCCGGGTCTATGGTAGTTCTATTTTCAGTTTTTTAAGGAACCTCCATACTGTCTCCATAGTGGCTGTACCAATTTACATTCCCACCAACAGTGTAGGAGGGTTCCCTTTTCTCCACACCCTCTCCAGCATTTATTGTTTGTAGATTTTTTTTGATGATGGCCATTTGACTAGTGTGAGGTGATACCTCATTGTAGCTTTGATTTGCATTTCTCTGACAATTAGTGATGTTGAGCATCTTTTCATGTGCCTGTTGGCCATCTGTATGTCTTCTTTGGAGAAGTGTCTGTTTAGGTCTTCTACCCATTACCTAAAAGTCCATCAACAGAGGAATGTATAAACAAGAAGTAGTACATATATACAGTGGACTATTAGGCATTAAAAAGAACAAAATAATGCCATTTGCAGCAACATGGATGGACCTAGAGACCGTCATACTGAGTGAAGCAAGTCAGACACAGAAAGACTAATAATATATGGTATCGCTTACAGGTGGAATCTAAAAACAGGGTACAAATGAACTTATTTACAAAACAGAAGTAGAGTCACGGATGTAGCAAACAAACTTAAGTTTACCAGGGGATAAGGCGGGGGAAGAGTAAATTGGGAGACTGGGATTGACATATACACACTAATATATATAAAATACATAACTAATAAGAACCTGCTGTATAGCATAGGGAACTCTACTCAATATTCTGTAATGGCCTATATGGGAAAAGAATCCAAAAAAAAAAAAAGAGTAGATATATGTATATGTATAACTGATTCAATTTCCTGTACACCTGAAACTAACACAACATTTTAAATCAACTATAATCTAATAAAAATTTAAAAAACAACTTTCATATAAAAACCCCACAAAACACCTTGCTCATTACCTCACCCTTTATACAAAATGTAAAATTTAACTGGAAAGAGACCATAAATCTAAATGTAAGAAGTAGTATTTATAAAAATTCTAGACAAACCCCCCCCCCCCAAAAAAAAACAGGAAAAGTAACCTTGGGTTTGGCAGAGATATTTTAACTATGACTCCAAAAGCAAGAACTATATAAGAGAAAATCAATAAACTAGACTTTATTAAAATTAAAAATATTTACTCTTCAAAAGACACCTATGAAAATTTTAAAAATAATAAACTATAGACTAGGAGAAAATATCTGCAAAATGCATGTCTGATTAGGTACTTATATCCAGAATATATAGAGCACTGTTACAACTCATTAATTGAGAAAACAACCCGCTAGAAAAAAATAAACAAATGATGTGAAATAGACATTACACCAAAGTAGATATATGGGTGGCAAATAAGCACATGAAAAAATTATTCAATATCATTTGCCGTTAAGGGAATGCAAATTAAAACTACAGTGGAACACCACTACACACCCATAGAATGGCTATGATTAAAAGACGGATTATACCAAGTGTTGGTTAAGGATTTGAAGCAACTGGAACTCTTCCACAGTGCTGGTGGAAATGTAGAATGGTACAATTACTTTGGAAAATAGTTCAGCAGTTTCTTTAAAAGCTAATCACAGGCCTATCACATGAAAGCATTCATACAAAAATGTTTGTAGCTGCTTTATTTGAAATAAAGTTGAAAACTGGAGCTAACCCAAATACCCATTAAAAGGTAAATGAATAAACAAGTGATTGTATATCTGTACAATAGAGCATTAATGAGCAGTAAAAGTTCAAAAGAAACTATTAATACATGTAAGATTGATTCAGTCTTAAAATAATTATGCTGAGTAAAAGAAGGCAGACCAAAACCAGTATATATTGCATGATTTAATTTTTATAATATTCTAGAAAATGTGAAGTAATCTATATTGAGAGAAATCAGATCACAGATTGCTTAGAGGCAGTAGTAAGAGATTACAAAGGGGTAGCAAGAAAATTTGGGGGTAACGGATATGCTGAACATCCTGATTGTAGAGATATTTTCATGAGTGCATACACACAACAAATCACATTAAAATGTATACTGTAAATATGTGTACTATATTGTATTTCAAGAGGAGCTTTATAAAGCTATAGAAAAAGAAGGAGGAAAAAGAGATTTTTTTTTTCTTCTAGTGTTACAGAAGTTTTAATGAAGGTCCGTGGAGATCATCAAAAATAAGGGAAAAGTTAGAAACTAGGACCTGTAGCTACAGTGTTTTCCTATACCATTTTTTATCTGAATCCCTTGGAAAAAGAAAAAAAAAAACTTATGTAATTTGAGTACTATTTCTAGGCTTTCAATATATGATGTCATTGTTATCTCACAAATTCTACTAGATTATTATGCTTAGCTTAGAAAGGAGGAAGCTGATGGCTAGCGAGGTTAAGTTACCTTGAATGTGCTAATCTTAAACAGATTAAAAGCACAGAGTGTTTTGAATCCCTGCTCTATCCCTTAGTAGTTGTGTGATCTTGGGCAAGTTGCTCAAACCAACCAAGTGTTAGTTCCCTCATCTGAAAAGGTAAGGTTATCACAGTACCTACTTTATAAGGCTATGGCATATAGAAAGAGCTCAACAAATGCTAGTTTTAGTTGATGTTTTTTCCTATTTCTCATTCCCACTAACAGATCGTAAATTCTTGGAAGATGTATCTTATACCCACCACCAAAAACATAATAGGCTCTCAAGAGCTTCATACAGACATGCTAGATTTATCTCTAATACAGTCTCATTCTATCTCCTAGACTTTACGTTGGCATTCTCTCAACTAATAATGGTATCATCATCCTCACATACATCCAAAATCCTTCCTCTGCATCATCTTTTGATGTACGTCTTCATTTCCAGGAAAAGTCAACTCCCAAGTACCTTCGACATTACCTCCAAAATATGTCTCTTGTTTCCCCCCATATTTTCTATGGCCTTGGCCCAACTTCAAGCCCTTGATATTCTATGCTTACAATATTATAATCATCTACCAGTCAGTCTCTTTAACTTTGATGTCTTGCTGATCCACTATCACCTATAAGTAATGTCTGAAAGCTTTAGTATGCATAGGAATACAGGACGCAAATCTAGAAATCAAGATTAAAGAGGCCAACACTAAGGCCTAGAGATATGCACATTTAACATCCTTCACAAGGGGACTTAATGCAGCTGAACTGTGAACCATACTTTGATAATCATTGTCCTGCACATTATTATTGCCTGGGGAAGAAATTTCCATCTCAGTTAGAGTAAATTGGCCTTTATTCAGATATCTAGCTTTAACATCTTTATTAGTTGTCCAAATAGAAGTAGTTGAAACTGTATCTGGGAGACTCTACAAACCAGAGCATATAAGAGGACTCTCCATTTCACCCCCATCTTTTTTCCCTATCAGCCCTGTCCCAAGGCCAGTGCCCAAGGCGAGTGCCCTAAAACCCTGAGAGAAGACCTGTCTCCCTAGCCAGAGTTACTGGAAAAAGAAGCCTCTGTTGTCTAAAGAGTACAGAGGGAATGCCCATTTCTTATTTCTTTTCTCCCAATGCTTCTTCCCCCAAATGGTCCTAGTCACATAGAATTGTGTGACAGTGCAGGGACTTAAACTCTGACAGAAAACTGATTTTCTAGCCAAAGAAACCAGGAAAGGGGGCTCCTGGGAGTCATAAAGTGTGAGGGGAATCTTGAAGAGAGCTGGATAAGGAAATCCTCTGATTCTGTGTATGATATGACACAAGTTGTAGAATCAACCTTGAGCTGGGAATGTGCAGAACAAACTAAACTAAACTAAACTAAACTAAAATAGTAAGCCTTTGAGAACTAATTACGATATAAACCACGAGCTGAGTTCTGGACAAACTCTGGCTGATGCATACATTGGGTAGCGTCAAGAAGTATAGCAAACACTATGAATCTTAACTAACATCAGAACCACCATGTACAGAAGGCAAGACAGAATTTGTAGTGTGAACCTAAGTGGATTGAGTGCCTACTTAAAAAGAAAAAAAATCAACACATTCCAGAGAATTTTAACAAGGACCATAGTTTCATGTACATAATACTAAAAATGTCGCTTCTGGTTCCAAACAAGATGGAGTAAACACACTTCATCCTATGCCTGCCATAATTGTAACTAAAACCTCTAGAATAAAAAATGATAAAGCATCCACCGGAAGATTCGGAAAGGGGAATCACAGTACGAGGAGTGGGTGAGAATCTCAGTACTCAAAGGATAGCGCAGTGATAAGCTCCCTGTTTTGCTTTTTCTGTTTGTTTTGGTTTTGCCTCTTTTATATACAAGCCCGGGAGCAATAGCAGCCCTCCAACTTCCAATAAATACAGACATAAAAAGCCCCTGTGAACGAACAAGGAAAAGAACTGAAGTACACTTCAGAAAAATAGATTTCTACATTTAGTGAAATTATCCTTCAAATGTGAGGGAGAAACACTTTCTTGGACAAACAAATGTGAGATAATTCGTTGCCAGTAACCATGTTCTGTAAGAAATGTTAAAAGAGTTCTTCAAGGAAAAATAAAATGATGTATTTTATGTATCCGGTATGTATCACACATACAGGATATCCACAGTCTGTCTAAACCTCACATAAGTTGTTTCTATTGAAGAAGAAATCTGTCAAACCATCAAATCGGTTATTCTATTTCAAGTAAACAAAACTGACCAGAGAGACAAGGTGATGTTTAGAAAGGCTGATGAACCTAGAATTGACTTTATTTCACAAATTATATCCCTGGCTTTGTCACTAATGTCATGCATCAGTTATATCAACACAGGTAAGATACTAAACCTACCCAGATTTCACATTTTACAACATCAGTAAAATGTGCGGGTTGGCAGAGGAGTTCTTTGAGATTTCTTCCAGATCTAACATTCTATGACTCTATAAATGATTGCGTCTTTCACTTTCCAATTCAGTATTTTTGTCTCAGGTAGAGTAATAAATACTCAACCTGGGCATTTAATAAATCTCAGTGCAACACGAAAGTAACACCACCATATGGTTTTATAATTGTACAACACTATCGTATATCAGTGGATTCCAACACTAATTCTTCTAGTAAGACCTAGTATGTTTGGGAAAAAGGGCAATGAAGGAAAGAGCTACCTATGGATTTCAGATTTCATCTAACAGCCACTGAGAAGTTAAAAAAGAAGACATCCTATTTTCTTCTGATCTTTCTCTGTTAACCTTTCTGAGATTCAGTTTCCTCACCTGTAAAGTTGGGATAATCAAAATCAACCTTAAAGACTGATGGGAAAACTAGATGAAACAACCTAAGTAAAGCCATCAGCTTAGAACTTCATTATTCATCAGAAATTCTCTAGGAATCATAATTGCTTTTGCCACAGAGCCTACCAAGTTGGCAATTTCTTAAGGAATCTCCGAATACCAGCAATAAAACAAGTTGATGCTGTAATTGTCTAAATTTTGACAGGCCAGTTAATGGAAGAGAAGAAGGGCTAAGCATAGATGTTTCATATAGAGTATATCATCAGGCTCAGGAAACAAAATGAGGTACAAAACCCCCAAATGCCTTGTAACCTCTACACTTTTCTTTTAGGTACAGGAAATACATCAAAGCAACTTTCTTGAGGACACATACTATGTTTGAAAGTTTCAGATTAGTTTTCTAGTAGGTAGTTAAAAACCACAGGACTTCAGAGATCAACCATTCCTTAGCAATCAGTGTTTCTCATCATGGCATTTTGGGCAGGGCAATTAATTCACCGTACAGGGCTGCCCTGTGCACTGCAGGATGTTAAAGGATCCCCAGCCCCTTCCCGCTAGCTGTAGGATCGGAACTGGTGACATAATTCATGGGGCTCAGTGCTTCATGAAAATGCATGACTCTTTGCTCAAAACTTAAGAAATTCAAGAATGAAACAGCAGAGAATTAAACCAAGCATTGGACATTCTGAGTAGGGGGACCAGTGTGACTACATAGGTTGCACCCATGAAGCTGGCTCTGTGTGGGAGGAGCCTTCTTGGTCACTGTAACCCCTAACTAAGCCCCCCTCTCCTGCCCCACTTTGTCAACCGCTTCCTTTAAGAACCTCTTAGTCCAAGCTATTGTCTTAGAGATAATCACACTAAGGCCCACAAATATGCAAACTGTCTAAAGTCATATTGGCAGAAAAATGCAAATGGGGGATTAAATCCATGTTTTCTGACTATTGTTTAGTTTTTTTTAATAAAAGCTTTATTGAAACATAATAAACATGGCATAAAATTTACTGTTTTAAAGTGTATATTCAAGCTCTTTTATATATTCACAGTTAAGCAATCGTCACCACAATTTGAGAACATTTTCATGAACCCAAAAGGAAATCTCATGCCCATTAGTAGTTATTCCTCATTTCCCGCCCCCCAACCCTCTCAGCCCTGGGCAACCACTAATCTTTCCATCTCTATAGATTCCATATAGATAATATAGATTATACTATATGTGGTCTTTTGTAACTGGGTTCTTTCACTTAGCATAAAGTTTTCAGGGTTCATCCAGGTTACAGCATACATCAGTACTTCATTTCTTTAATTGCCAAATATTCTACTGTGTGGATATTTTTTTTTATCCAATTCATCACTTGAGTTATTTCCATTTTGGAGAGGGGCTGTCATGAGTAATGAATCTATGAACATTCACGCACAAGTTTTTCTGAGTGGGCATATGTTTTCGGTTCTCCTGGGTATATACGTAGGAGTAGAATTGCTAGATTACATGGTAAGTCTATGTTTAACCTTTGAGAAACTAACATAAATTGTCTTCCAAAGCATCGTCACCACTTTATATTCCGAGCGACAGCACATGTGGGTTCCTGTTCCTCTACAACCTTGCCTACACTTGTTTTTGTCTGTCTTTTCTAAAAAATTAAAGCCAATCTAGTGGGTATGAAGTGGTATCTCTGACGTATTGATTTGCAATTCCCTGATGACTAATAATGTTGAGCATCTGGTTGCTTGTTTACTGACAATCTGTGTATCTTCTTTGATCACATATCTATTCAGATCTTTTGCCCATTTTTAAAATGGGATAATTGCCTTTTTATTATTGAGTTATAAGTGTTCTTTATGTATTCTGAATATAAACCCTTTATCTGATATATAATTTGCAAGTCTTCCACCATTCTATGGCTTGTCTTTCCACACTGTTGATGGTGTTCTTTGAAGAATACAGGTTTTTAATTTTGATGAAGTCCAATTTATTTATTATTTATTTAATTTTATTTTGGCCCTTGTGATTTTGGTGTCATATCTAAGAAACTGCTGCCTAACCCAAGGCTACAAAGATTTATACCCATGTTTGCTTCTAAGAGTTTTATACTTTTAGATCTTATACTTAGGTCTTTGATTCATTTTGAGTAAATCTTGCTAAGGGTCCCAACTTCATGCTATTTCACGTGACTTATTTAATTACCCAGTGCCACTTACTGCAATGTCCATTATTTCCCCATTGTATTGTCTTGGTACCCTCATCAAAAATCAGTTGACTGTAAATGTGATGGCTCCTTTCCAAACTCTCAATTCTATCCCATTGATCTTTATGTCTGTCCTTGTGCCAGTATCACACTGTCTTGATTTCTACAGCGTTGTGTAAATTTTGAAATTAGAAAGAAAGTCAATTGCATTGAATCTGTAAGATCAATTTGGGGGAATAGTGCCATTCTCACATCCATGCTATTTTAAATGTAATTGTGGAGAAGACATTCAAGATGGTGGAGGAGTAAGATGTGGAGATCACCTTCCTACCCACAAATATATCAGAAATATATCTACATGTGGAACAACTCCTACAGAACACCTAGTGAATGCTAGCAGAAGACCTCAGACTTCCCAAAAGGCAAGAAACTCCCCACATACCTGTGTAGGGCAAAAGGAAAAAGAAAAAACAGAGACAAAAGAATACGGATGGGACCTGCAACTCTGGGAGGGAGCTGTGAAGGAGGAAAAGTTTCCACACACTAGGAAGTTCCTTCACTGCTGGAGATGGGGTGTGGCAAGGGGGAAGCTTCAGAGCCATGGAGGAGAGTGCAGCAATGGGGGTGCAGAGGGCAAAGCGGAGAGATTCCCACACAGAGGATCAGTACCGACCAGCACTCACCAGCCTGAAAGGATTGTCTGCTCACCCGCCGGGGCAGGTTGGGGCTAGGAGCAGAGACTTGGGCTTCGGAGGTCAGATCCCAGGGAGAGGACTGGGGTTGGCTGCGTGAACACAGCCTGAAGGGGGCTAGTGCGCCACAGCTAGCTAGGAGGGAGTCCGGGAAAAAGTCTGGAATGGCCTAAGAAGCAAGAGACCATTGTTTCAGGGTGCGCGAGGAGAGGGGATTCAGAGCACCACCTAAACGAGCCCCAGAGATGGGCACGAGCCACAGCTATGAGCACGGACATCAGAGATGAGCATGAAACGCTAAGGCTGCTACTGCAGCCACCAAGAATCCTGTGTGCAAGCACAGGTCACTATCCACACCTCCCCTCCCGGGAGCCTATGCAGCCCGCCACTGCCAGGGTCCCATGACCCAGGGACAACTACCCGGGGAGAACACATGGTGCACCTCAGGCTGTTGCAATGTCACGCCAGCCTTGGCTGCCACAGGCTCACCCCTCACTCCGTACCACTCCCTCCCCCCAGCCTGAGTGAGCCAGAGCTCCCTAATCAGCGGCTAGGCTACTTTAAACCGGTCCTGTCAGGGTGGGAACAGATGCCCTGAGGCGACCTATATGCAGAGGTGGGTCCAAATCCAAAGCTGATCCCCAGGAGCTGTGCGAACAAAGAAGAGAAAGGGAAATTTCCCCCAGCAGCCTCAGGAGCAGCAGATTAAATCTCCACAATCAACTTGATGTACCCTGCATCTGTGGAATACATGAATAGACAATGTATTATCCCAAAATTGAGATGGTGGACTTTGGGAGCAACTGTAGACTTGGGGTTTGCTTTCTGCATCTAATTTGTTTCTGGTTTTATGTTTATCTTAGTTTAGTATTTAGAGTTTCTTATCATTGGTAGATTTGTTTATTGATTTGCTTGCTCAGTTCCTCCATTTTTTTCTTTTATATATAGATATATATATTATTTTCCTTTTTCTCTTTTTGTGTGTATGTGTATGCTGCTTCTTTGTGTGATCTTGTCTGTACAGCTTTGCTTTTACCATTTGGCCTAGGGTTTTGTCTGTCCATTTTTTTCTTTTTTCTTTTTTAATTTTTTTAGTATAGTTTTTAGCGCTTGTTATCATTGGTGGATTTGTTTTGTGGTTTGGTTGCTCTCCTCTTTCTTTTTTTTTTTCCTTTTTTTATTACTTTTAATTTTTTTTATTTTTAATAATTATTTTCTATTTTAATAATTTTTCCTTCCTTCCTACCTTCCTTCTTTCCTTTCTTCCTCCCTCCCTCCCTCCCTCATTCCATCCATCCTTCCTTCCTTTTTTTCCTTCTCCCTTTCCTTCTGAGCCACAAGGCTGACAGGGTCTTAGTGCTCCAGCCGGGTGTCAGGCTTATGCCTCTGAGGTGGGAGAGTTGAGTTAAGGACACTGGTCCACCAGAGACCTCCTGGCTCCACAAAATATCAAACAGTGAAAACTCTCCCAGATATCTCCATCTCATCGCTAAGGCCCAGCTCCATTCAACGACCAGCAAGCTACAGTGCTGGACAACCTATGCCAAACAATTAGCAGGACAGGAACACAACACCACCCATTAGCACAGAGGCTGCCTAAAATAATAATAAGGTCACAAACACCCCAAAACACACCACCGGACGTGGTCCTGCCCACCAGAAAGACAACATCCAGACTCACCCACCAGAACACAGCCACCAGTCATCTCCACAGGGAAGCATACACAACCCACTGAACTAACCTTAGACACTGGGGGCAGACACCAAAAACAACGGGAACTACAAACCTGCAGCCTGCGAAAAGGACAGCACAAACACAGTAAGTTAAACAAAATGGGAAGACAGAGAAACACACAGCAGATAAAGAAGCAAGGTAAAAACCCACCAGACCAAACAAATGAAGAGGAAATAGGCAGTCTACCTGAAAAAGAATTCAGAGTATTGATAGAAAAGATGATACAAAATCTTGGATACAGAATGGAGAAAATACAAAAAAACTTTTAACAAGGACCTAGAAGAACTAAAGAGCAAACAAACAATGATGAACAACACAAAAAATGAAATTAAAAAATCTCTAGAAGGAATCAATAGCAGAAAAACTGAGGCAGAAGAATGCATAAGTGACCTGGAAGATTAAATAGTAGAAATAACTACCACAGAGCAGAAAAAAAGAAAAAAGAATGAAAAGAATTGAGGACAGTCTCAGAGACCGCTGGGACAACATTAAACACACCAACATTCGAATTATAGTGGTCCCAGAAGAAGAAGAGATAAAGAAAGGGTCAGAAGAAATATTTGAAGAGATTATAGTTGAAAACTTCCCTAATATGGGAAAGGAAATAGTCAGTCAAGTACAGGAAGTGCAGAGAGCCCCATACAGGATAAATTCAAGGAGAAACATGCCAAGACACATATCAATCAAACTATCAAAAATTAAATACAAAGAAAAAGTATTAAAAGCAGCAAGGGAAAAACAACAAATAACACACAAGGGAATCCCCATAAGGTTAACAGCTCATCTTTCAGCAGAAACTCTGCAAGCCAAAAGAGAGTGGCAGGACATATTTAAAGTGATATGGGAAAGGGAAAAACCTACAACCAAGATTACTCTACCCAGCAAGGATCTCATTCAGATTCGACAGAGAAATTAAAACCTTTACAGGTAAGCAAAGCTAAGAGAATTCAGCACCACCAAACCAGCTTTACAACAAATGCTAAAGGAACTTCTCTAGGCAGGAAAAACAAGAAAAGGAAAAGACCTACAATAACAAACCCAAAACAATTAAGAAAATGGTAATAGGAACATACATATCGATAATTGCCTTAAAGATAAATGGATTAAATGCACCCACCAAAAGACATAGACTGGTTGAATGGATACAAAAACAAGACCCATATATATGCTGTCTACAAGAGACCCACTTCAGACCTAGGGACACATACAGACTGAAAGTGAGGGCATGGAAAAAGATATTCGATGCAAATGGAAATCAAAAGATAGCTAGAGCAGCAATTCTCAAATCAGACAAGATAGACTGTAAAATAAAGACTATTACATGAGACAAAGAAGGACATACATAATGATGTATGTATGATACATAATGATCAAGGTATGAATCAAAGAAGAAGATATAACAATTCTAAATACTTATGCACCCAACATAGGAGCACCTCAACACATAAGGAAAATGCTAACAGCCATAAAAGGGGAAATCGACAGTAACACAATCATACTTGGGGACTTTAACACCCCACTTTCACCAATGGACAGATCATCCAAAATGAAAATAAATAAGGAAACACAAGCTTTAAATGATACACTAAACAAGATGGGCGTAATTGATATTTATAGGACATTCCATCCAAAAACAACAGAATACACTTTCTTCTCAAGTGCTCATGGAACATTCTCCAGGATAGATCATATTTTGGATCACAAATCAAGCCTTGGTAAATTTAAGAAAATTGAAATCATATCAAGTATCTTTTCCGACCACAATGCTATGAGACTAGATATCAATTACAGGAAAAAATCTGTAAAAAATACAAACACATGGAGGCTAAACAAGACACTACTTAATAACCAAGGGGTCACTGAAGAAATCAAAGAGGAAATAAAAAAATACCTAGAAACAAATGACAAGGAAAACACGAAGACCCAAAACCTATGGGATGCAGCAAAAGCAGTTCTAAGAGGGAAGTCTACAGTAGTACAATCCTACCTCAAGAAACAAGAAACATCTCAAATAAACAATCTAACCTAACACCTAAAGCAATTAGAGAAAGAAGAACAAACACACCCCAAAGTTAGCAGAAGGAAAGAAATCATAAAGATCAGATCAGAAATAAATGAAAAATAAATGAAGGAAACGATAGCAAAGATCAATAAAACTAAAAGCTGGTTCTTTGAGAAGATAAACAAAATTGATAAACCATTAGCCATACTCATCAAGAAAAAAAAAGAGAAGACTCAGAAAAATAGTATTAGAAATTAAAAAGGAGAAGTAACAACTGACACTGCAGAAATACAAAGGATCATGAGAGATTACTACAAGCAACTGTATGCCAATAAAATGGACAACCTGGAAGAAATGGACAAATGCTTAGAAAAGCACAGCCTTCTGAAACTGAACCAGGAAGAGATAGAAAATATAAACAGACCAATCTCAAGCACTGAAATTGAGACTGGGATTAAAAATCTTCCATCAAACAAAAGCCCAGGACCAGACGGCTTCACAGGCGAGTTCTATCAAAGATTTAGAGAAGAGCTAACACCTATCCTTCTCAAACTCTTCCAAAATATAGCAGAGCAAGGAACACTCCCAAACTCATTCTATGAGGCCACCATCACCCTGATACCAAAACCAGACAAAGATGTCACAAAGAAAGAAATCTACAGACCAACATCACTGATGAACAAGAAGCAAAAATCCTCCACACAATACTAGCTAACAGAATCCAAGAGCACATTAAAGGGATCCTACACCATGATCAAGTGGGGTTTATCCAAGGAATGAAAGGATTCTTCAATATATGCAAATCAATCAATGTGATACACCATAATAACATATTGAAGGAGAAAATCCGTATGGTCATCTCAATAGATGCAGAAAAAGCTTTTGACAAAATTCAACACCCATGTATGATAAAAACGCCCTAGAAAGTAGGCATAGAGGGAACTTACCTCTACATAATAAAGGCCATATATGACAAACCCACAGCCTACATCGTTGTCAATGGTGAAAAACTGAAACCATTTCCTCTAAGATCACGAACAAGACAAGGTTGTCCACATTCACAACTATTATTCAACATAGTTTTGGAAGTTTTAGCCACAGCAATCAGAGAAGAAAAAGAAATAAAAGGAATCCAAATTGGAAAAGAAGAGTAAAGCTGTCACTGTTTGCAGATGAAATGATACTATACATAGAGAATCCTAAGGATGCTACCAGAAAATTAGTAAAGCTAATCAATGAATTTGGTAAAGTAGCAGGATACAAAATTAACGCACAGAAATCTCTTGCATTCCTATACACTAATGATGAAAAATCTGAATGGGAATTTAAGGAAACACTCCCATTTACCACTGCAACAAAAAGAATAAAATACCTAGGAATAAACCTACCTAAGGAGACAAAAGACTTGCATGCAGAGAACTATAAGACACTGATGAAAGAAATTAAAGATGATACAAATAGATGGAGAGAGATACCATGTTCTTGGATTGGAAGAATCAACATTGTGAAAATGACTATACTACCCAAAGCAATCTACAGATTCAGTGCAATCCCTAGCAAACTACCAATGGCATTTTTCACAGAACTAGAACAAAAAATTTCACAATTTGTATGGAAACACAAAAGACCCAGAATAGCCAAAGCAATCTTGAGAAACAAAAACAGAGCTACACGAATCAGGCTCCCAGACTTCAGACTATACTACAAAGCAACAGTAATCAAGACAGTATGGTACTGGCACAAAAACAGAAATATAGATCAATGGAACAGGATAGAAAGCCCAGAGATAAACCCACGCACATATGGTCACCTTATCTTTGATAAAGGAGGCAAGAATATACAATGGAGAAAAGACAGCCTCTTCAATAAGTGGTGCTGGGAAAACTGGACAGCTACATGTAAAAGAATGAAATTAGGACACTTCCTAACACCATACACAAAAATAAACTCAAAAGGGATTAAAGACCTAAATGTAAGGTCAGACACTATAAAACTCTTAGAGGAAAACATAGGCAGGACACTCTATGATATACATCACAGCAAGATCCTTTTGATCCTCCTTCCAGAGAAATGGAATAAAAAACAAAAGTAAACAAATGGGATCTAATGAAACTTAAAAGCTTTTGCACAGCAAAGGAAACCATAAACAAGATGAAAAGACCACCCTCAGAATGGGAGAAAATATTTGCAAATGAAGCAACTGACAAAGGATTAATCTCCAAAATTTACAAGCAGCTCATGTAGCTCAATATCAAAAAAACAAACAACCCAATCCAAAAATGGGCAGAAGACCTAAATAGACATTTCTCCAAAGAAGATATACAGATTGCCAACAAACACATGAAAGGATGCTCAACATCACGAATCATTAGAGAAATGCAAATCAAAACTATAATTAGGTATCACCTCACACCAGTCAGAATGGCCATCATCAAATATGTACTAACAATAAATGCTGGAGAGGGTGTGGAGAGAAGGGAACCCTCTTGCACTGTTGGTGGGAATGTAAATTGATACAGCTACTATGGAGAACAGTATGGAGGTTCCTTAAAAATCTAAATATAAAACTACCATAAGACTCAGCAATCCCTCTTCTGGGCATATACCCTGAGAAAACCATAATTCAAAAAGAATCATGTACCACAATTATCACTGCAGCTCTATTTACAATAGCCAGGACATGGAAGCAACCTAAGTGTCCGATGACAGATGAATGGATAAAGAAGATGTGGCACATATATAGAACGGAATATTACTCAGCCATAAAAAGAAACGAAATTGAGTTACTTGTAGTGAGGTGGATGGACCTAGAGTCTGTCATACAGAGTGAAATAAGTCAGAAAGGGAAAAACAAATACCGTATGCTAACACATATATATGGAATGTAAAGAAAAAAAAAACAGTGATGAAGAACCTAGGGGCAGGATGGGAATAATGACGCAGACCTACTTGAGAATGGACTTGAGGACATGGGGAGGAGGAAGGGCAAGCTGGGACAAAGTGAGGGAGTGGCATGGACATATATACACTACCAAATGTAAAATCGATAGCTAGTGGGAAGCAGCCGCATAGCACAGGTAGATCAGCTCGGTGTTTTGTGACCACCTAGACGGGTGAGATAGGGAGGGGGGGAGGGAGGGAGATGCAAGCGACAGGAGATATGGGGATATATGTATATGTATAGCTGATCCACTTTGTTATAAATCAGAAACTAACACACCATTGTAAAGCAATTATACTCCAATAAAGATGTTTAAAAAAAATGTAATTGTGTTCTTAATTTCACTTTCAGATTGTTCAGTGCAAGTATGTAGAAACTCAATTGAGTTTTTTCTACATTGATCATATATCCTATTTTTAAAACCAGTTAGAGAAGAAAGGAGAAGTATTATGCATCTATATTATCTTTTGTTATTATATAATTATCTTCACTGGTTTTCTTTGTTTTTGTTTTTTTTTTCACACACACACACTGTATTTTATTTTTACAAGAGATAAATAGACTGACACCAAGCATTGTAAATGGATCTTTGTTTTTTAATGTGGTTCTGAATTAATGTGTGCGGTCCTTTTGTTTTCAGCCTGAAGAATTTCACTTAGTATTTTTTGTAAGGCATGTCTGCTAGCAATGAAAACTGAGCTTTTGTTTGGTAAACAAAATGAATTAATTTGTAAACAAAATGAATGTCTTATTTCATCTTCATATTTGAAAGATAGTTTTGCTGGATATTAGATTCTTGTTTGACAGGTATTTTTTTCCAGTACTTTGAATACGTCATACTATTGTGTTTTTGGCCTCTTGTTTCTGATAAATTAGTGGTTAATCTCTGTCCATGGTGGGGAGGGAGTGAGGAGTTATTGCTTAATGATTATAGATTTTCTTCTCAGGGTAATGAAAAGTTTAGGAAGTATATGGTGGTGATGCTTGTACAATATTGTGAATATAATTAATGCCACTGAATTGTACATGGGCAGGGGTAGTTTTTAGTGTAGTCTTTAAGTTATATAGTGAAGCCAGGAGAGTTCTTCTTAGCTGTCTTTTTCCTGTCGTTCTCTATGGTAAATTCACTAGACTCTGGTTTAGATTTTTGCTCTCATAGAGTTATTGGACTCTTCATATTTGCTTACTACAAAATCTCCACTCTTTATCAAAGTACCCTTAGCCTTGAACTTCTCCACATTCTGTTCCAAACAAGGTCAGTTCCACTGGAGAACATTTCAAAGCTCTCTGTTCTTACAGACTGCCTCTCCCCCTAAGCCACTGGATAGGGGTCAGTAGTGTCTGGTGTTCTCAGCTTGCCTCTCCCAGTGTGGAACCTGTACCCTATCATAAGACTGGGGCAAGAGTGATTAAGACCCCAGTATTCTTAGCTTGCTTCACTTGGAAGAAAGCCTCTACCCCATAATTGGGGGTTAAGTAGAGAAAGGAGCCCCCCAAATTATGGTTGCGCTTACCAGGAATTTAACATCTACAACTCAGAGTTGAAGGCAATACGGAGTGGTAGCAGGCTGTCTCTCTTAGTAATATACCATACCTCTTGACCGGGAGCCGAGGGTTAGGTATCCCCACCTTCTTGGCACACAAGCTCACTGTAGAGTTTTCATCATACTAAGCTAGGGAGGGGAGGGAAGGAATGGGTCATGATTCAAGTGGCACAGAATCTCATCATTTCTTTTGAGTTTTACTGGGCTTTCTCCAATAAATGTTTCTTTATTTGCCGTATACCCCTAAGATAGTATCCAGAGATGTTAAATGGTTGGGTTTTTTTCTTTCATAATTGTCACTAGTTATGCTTGTTTCACTGGGGAGCAGGTCACAGAGCTCCTCACACTGCCTTTCTGGAAATGGATCTCTCTCTCTCTATTTTAGTCCTTTTTTTTTTTTAACCATTCCCCTCCCCCAACTCTTTTGGTGCCTTGGGATTTCCCTTGATGAGCAAAGAGAATTTGTTACAGGTGCTATCATCCTGTCTTTAGGATATGTTTCTGACTTAGGTGGCCCTTCTGTGTTTTTCTTGTGTTCTACGAGAAGTTTAACTTTACACTCCCTCCAGTCTTTCCAAACATATGCTTCAGTTAAAGGATAGCTATTGCCAGAGATATATACTGGAAAATGATTTAAAAAGTAGTAAAAGCAACTAAACTACCTAATTATAAACTCCCTGCTGAATCATCCCTTATGTGGAAAAAATTTTTTTGTGTGTGGTAACTTTATCTTTCCTGGTCTATGCAAGGTTCAGAACTTATTCTGAGACTCCTCAGAAAGATCCCAGTCTACTCTGCTTAAAAGCATACAATAGCTTAAAGAAAACAGAAATATCCTCCAACACTCCCCCTAAAGGGTCAGCAATTATTAATGAAAAGAAAGACTCAAAACTTGCCAGCCAGTGATTAAAAGACATTTGCTCTAGAACAGTCTCGCTGTCTCAAATAAAAGAGATGAAGTTAAGTTCTTTAAGAAATAAATTTTGACTGAAGTGAGAAATCACACTAAGAAGCTAATTTAAGGGAGATGAAATTAATTTTGGTGGCGTTTATTCTATTTAGCAAAAATGGTGACAAAACATAGAGTGGCTCTGTTAGCCAGAGATAAGAGGCGAGTAATTTAAGGTTGGGCATAGCTACAGTCTACAGCGATTTAATCCTGCTGCTACACATCTCTGGTGACCTATCATTAGAGGTTTAAAGTAAAACTGACAATTATTATTAGCTAGTAATTGGATTCTGGAGATTCAGTATAAAGTTAGGATAATTTAAATGACTGTTGACATTGGAAAGATTATGTAAACGCTCTGAATCGGCTGAATTTATCAATTTATTTAGTCTTATGAAAACTGAGCATACCCAAGCACCAGGAAACCAGCACAAGGGGCAGGGACTTTCTAAGAATTGTCCTCAGGGAGATGACAAAGGCTTGGACTCAGATTTTCTGAAGGGAGCACCCAAATTTGCATACCAAATCTCCATCAGGAAGGTGGGCTTCAAACATCTGGCTCAGAACCATCAAGACTTTTGTCCTTCACGGAGGGCCGAGCGTGTCATACCTCAGAAAATCAGGGCCTCCCAGGAGAAAATTTAAATTGTCATGGGCCAACATTTTATGATATGGAATTTTAATTATGAAGGCTAAAATTCAGAAACTAAAGATGGAATCAAAAACAACCATCATGGGCTTCCCTGGTGGCGCAGTGGTTGAGAATCTGCCTGCCAATGCAGGGGACACGGCTTCGAGCCCTGGTCTGGGAAGATGCCACATGCCGCGAAGCAACTGGGCCCGTGAGCCACAATTACTGAGCCTGCGCGTCTGGAGCCTGTGCTCCGCAACAAGAGAGGCCGCGATAGTGAGAGGCCCGTGCACCGCGATGAAGAGTGGCCCCCACTTGCCACAACTAGAGAAAGCCCTCGCACAGAAACGAAGACCCAACACAGCCATAAATAAATAAATAAATAAATTTTAAAAAAAAACAACCATCATTATAGATTTATAGCAATATCCTCCGGCCAGTGTGATTTGTACAAGGCTACACTCCATAAATACTAATACAAACCCTGCCTGCTCCTTTGTCCAAACCATAAGCACCAAGCAAAATTGGATTGTTTAGGGAAATGCTTTAAAAAATTAGTTCTGCTAAGAATGCAACTGTATTAAAATCAGTAACAACATGGTGTCTCTACCAATTGAGGCAGATGCTACTATTAACAGTCCCCTTGCCTTTAAATGTTTTCTTAAAGGAAAGGTTTTGTTTCACTCTGAAATAATTATATCCCACTTCTTTTTGCTTGCATTCATCAGGCACTATTTAAACCCTCCCCTGTACCCAATGTTTCAGGACAGTATAATCTCACCCAATTATATTCCAGAACAGAAGGAACCATACATATTTCATGTTTTCTGTAGCTTAGAAAAAGTGAGATTTTATTTTAGAAATATTTTTGTTCTTTAGTTTAGTAATTACACTTTAAAAATCTATCTTAAGGGATTATTTAAGGATATGTGCTTAGATTTAGTGGGCTGCATTACCATTGATAAAAATAAGATTTCAAAACACCTAATGGCTAAGAATAGGAAGTTGGTTAAGAAAATTATGATACATCCCTATGATGGAATACATAATGCAGCCATTAGAATTCATGCTCTAGAAGAGTATGGACATTGGAAATGTTTTCGCATGTTACTAAGTAATAAAAGCAAGATTACAGAGCAGGACATGATTTTTTAAAAAGAACCTAAAGGAACTTATACTGGTTATTAAGATATTGTCTTTCAGCTCAAATCTATCCTTCAGTAATATGCTGTATAATTGCTGGGGCTGTGAATTGGGGGTTACATTTGTCCTTTACCAGTGGACACCTGTTAGGATCTACCTATAGAGGGCACTAAAGGGAGATTGGAAGGCTTTGGGATGGAGGAAGGACATTTTCCTTCCAGTTTTTCATATGCTCCCAAGTACCAGTTGCATTGCACCCCCAAAAGATGCCAGCACCAGTCACTAGCACCTGATCCTCAGAGGTCTGTACACCAGTTCTGCAAGACCCCTTATCTAAGCATCCAGGTTCTCTTAAATCTCTTCCTTTAATTCCTCTAGCCCTAAGGGCAGGATAGCTACTTCTTACGGTTACTGTCTCTGTGTTTTTCAATGTTCCCACCTTGCCTTTTCAAGTCCTCCAATAATCGTTTGCTATGGGTTGCCTTGGATCCCCTTAAAATTCATATGTTGAAGACCTAACTCCTAGTACCTAAAATATGACTATATTTGGAAATAGGGCCTTAAAAGTGGTGATTAAGGTAGAAAGAGTTCATAAGGGTAGGCCCTCATCCAATATGACTGGTCTCCTTATAAGAAAAGAAGATTAGGACACCAACACACAAACCTAGGGGTGACCGTGTGAAGACATAGCCGGAAGGCAGCCATCAACAAGCCAAAGAGAGAGGCCTCAGAAGAAAGCAACCCTGCCAACACCTTTGACCCTGGACTTCTTGTCTCCAGAGCTGTGAGAACATAAATTTTGCTTGTTAAAGTGATTCAGTATGTGGTATTTGTTAAAGCAGCCCTGGCAAACTATTACACTGTTTAACCAATTCCTATATTAAATTCTCTCTTTCAAAATAACTGGTATGCCAGTGCTCAGAAGTGGTCCTATGAAACAGACCCTCAAAGATGGGATTCGGGGGTAATTTTGGACATATCCTTATTTTGCCTCCATTGTAAACAGTTGCACCAAGTTAATCAAATTATCGTTGTGGTTGACTGTGCCTCCTGCACCAAGTGTCTTGGGTGAACAAATGGCTGTGGCACTTAGCTGTTAAGGCAGTAGTGATGCTGCAAGGACCGTGGGCCAGGATGCTGTTCCTATGTGCACTAGAATAATTATAGAAAGAAAACCACATGCTCAGGTCTTAAATTTTCAGCCCAAGTCACAAGGAAACCAGAAAGCCTCCATGGCAGCACTTAGTGAATATTTTATTTGGGGAGACTCATATGCCCATAGCTGCAAATGTTCCTGGTGACCCCAAAGCCTTGGTATCACAAGAGTAGTATCATAGGGGTTAATTACTTGAGTGCTTGAGATCCCAGAAGAACCATGGAGACAGACACTGCCCATTACCCAGGAGACAAAAATTACACTGGATTCAAATTGCCAACTGCACTCAAAAATCCGAAAAGTAAGTCAGAGGCCATTCAGGAAAATACGTTCATCTATAAATGTTATTTATGTTCTGGGACCCTTAGCTCAAGGTCACCGAGGTGCCAGAAGCTTGATTTCTTTTCCTACATATCTTTCTGAGAAATGGTAATACCAGATAATAAGTATTTGTACGATATAAATTTATCAATAATTAGTGTAGAAGTGAGAGTATTCTAGCACTGACTGACGGGCCACCAAGGGGATGTGTCTGCCAAAATACAGACTTATATCAGCCCTGTACAGCTTCTCTTCTTTGACCTTGGGAAGCAGTTCTGTAGGTAGACCTCTGCACTGCTATCTGCTTCTCCTGTATGTCCACAAAGCCATGTCGAAACAGGGAGGAGAGAAGAGCTACTCTGTCCCTTGGGTAAGGAGTGTATTATGTGTCATACTGTCTTTTTTGTGCTACATGTCCTCCAAGAGATGATCACATAAATATGCATATGGATATGGATACACAAAGACTCACACCTCAGACAGGGCTGCTCACTGAGAAATTACGGAGGTATTTGAGTTTACTTCATTTTTCTGGTTCTTTCCTTATTTTTGCTCAAAGGGTAAATGACATGATGGCCAACAGACGAACTTGAAGAGCAAGAAGTCACAGTTGGAAAGACGATCCAGGTATATAAGCACAAATGAATGATCCTTGGTTAAACTGTCCATTGAGTGCATTCAGTCACTGGAGTTCACCCAACTCCCCTAGCCGTCTCTCATCTGGGAACCCCTCTCTACCTTAGAGAGCTTTTCTTAAGTCCTCTGTCTATTGTAGGCATGACGGATGGGTACCAAGCCAATCCAGTCTCTCACCGCTTGTCCACTCATACCTTACACTTGCAGTTCCCAACACACCAGGTTCTTTTGCCTCTGAAGCATCATAATGCTCATATGTCTACCTGAGTAACTGGAATACCCTTCCCTGTCATCTAACCTGGAGCCAATTCCTATTCCTCCTTCAATACTCAGAATAGACTTAATTTCTTCCAGGAAGCTATTAACCTTTTGTCCATCTTTCTCCCAAGTTCAAAGTATTTCCCTCAGGTGTAACCTATGCACATCTCCATTCTAGCTCTTATGCACAAATGGACTTGGTCTGTTTGCACATCTATCACTTTCCAGCACACTATGAAATCCTTAAGAGCATGAAATTCTGATACTCATCTTCTATCTCCCTACTCTTCGTAGAGTGCAAGTACACTGTGCTTAATAAATGTTTGTTATGAACTTTATGCCAGAACACCTAACATACCTTTTCCAAAAGTCCTGACAGACTGAAGGAGAAAAACAGGATCCACAGAGCTCCTTTGGGAGGCAGAAAATGGCCTTGAATTATTTTCTATGCTCTCTTCTCCATGAAGGAAAACAACCCTCACACCTACCATTCACCAAAATATAAAGATGATCTATGCCAGCTCTGAAAGTTGCCCAAGCAGAATTATTCAAGGTAACAGTCCCCAAATAATAAAAATTCATTTCCTCATTCAAAACATTTATTATATACCTACTATGTGCTAGACAGTGGGCTGGTTCTAAAGATACAGTTGTGAACAAGTTAGACAAGAGTCCAGCTCTTGCAGAGGTCACGTTTTAGTTGGTAAGATGATAATAAATAAGTAAGCAAACATAAACAAGGTAATTTCAGTTAGTGGTAAAGGCTATGAAGAAACTAAAGCAGTGATGTAGCTCGGAGTCGGTGGGGTGAATAAACAGCTGTCCTTTCAGAATACAGTTCTGCTCCTTTGAAGTCCTCCCCTCCCCTCTGACATCCAGCAGTTCTCTTTACTGGGTCTCTTAGGCTCACTCACTCATCTGTTCAAATACTCTAAAGCTCACAGTGAAAGCAGTGTTGCTTTGCCCTGGAAGAAGTAAATTACAAAGCTGGCCTGTCATCACACTGAATCCTGTTACCAATGCAGCTGCTGGTAGAGGGGAGTCTATCTCCTCTGCTCTGGGCAGCTGGGGCCCCACAAGATCCTGGTGGTAACCAAAGCATCCCATAAACTTCAGCGGCAGGAAGAGGCCCTTTAAGAATGATAGGCTTGCCTTTTGATTTACTATCATTTCCCTTTCCTATGTTTCCAACAAAATCCATACGTCCCACTTGTATCTCATTTCACTGTGGTTGGTTGTTTTCCCCTGGGGTGGCATCCGGCCCACGGTTACAGTATTTCAGTTGTGGTCCAAGGTTTTCTGGTTCCTGCAGCTCCAGAGCTCTTCCGTGAGCCTGCTTGGGATACAGAGACTGCTGACCAAAGCAGAGCATTTGGGAAGAGAAGGTCCACTCCTCATGCATGAGCCTTCCTAAGGCTGCAGTCAGGCAAATGGAAGCCACACTGACTGAGGGGCCCACCCAGAGGACTGGTAAGAAATCAATCTTAAGAGATCCTTTAAGGGGTCCTGAGCTAATAATTTGCCAGCTCTCTGCATTGCGGCTCTGAGTGCTGCCTCACTTGGGTGGAAGGAATGAGGCACCTGTAGGGTTACTGAGCACAGCATTTGCACAGGGGAACAGTGGGAAGTGACTTAGCAGCCACACAGGTGTTTTCTTTAATTATGCACTATCGGGAAAGGGGTTGAGCTCAACAACCTCCACCGTCCCCACTGTGCTTTCCCAGTTGTCCAAGGCGGGACGCGCTGAGTAACTGGCGAGGGCCGTTGTTTGGCTGAAGTGCTTCCTGGTGGCCTAGAGACAGAGCCTGTCCTCATCTGTTCTCCTGAAGCACAGGCTGCCTTGAAGGCAAGTCTGAGGAGGGGAGTCTCGACTCCTCTTGGCTCAGGCACAGACGGTGCAGGATGCCAGGAGATCTGGGCATCCGTGGGAGACTCTCAACGCCTCCTAACTGGAACTGGATATGGCTGGGACATCTTATCTGCCAAACCCCAAAGCAGCTTAAAGTGAGATGGGCACCCAAGAAAGTTGCCAAAGAGGAGGCGGGTAAGGAGGAAGACGATGGATCTTCTGGCCACTGGATCAGTGCACCTTTTCTACTGGTACCCTTTTACTAACTATTCCCATCAGCTGAAAGAGCAGGGCTTATTCGACTCATTTTTTTTTTTGTTCTTTTCAATATGGAGAAACTGAGGGGCAGAAGGAATTAAAACAATTCCAAGTCAGGTCTCCTAATTCCCAGTCTAGTTCTAAGAGACTCTTCTTTCTCCTCAGACTTTAATGGGTACATGAATCACCTTCTAACTCCAGTGTCCCTGTGCTTATTACACAGGGGTTGCTCAGTGCATACCAGTCACTAGCAATTTCTGCTTATTCAGAGTGGGAACAATTGTGAGTTAAGTCTTTGGAAAATGGGCCTCTGGGAAAAAGCCCATGAAAATGATAGGATAGCCAAAGGGAGGAGAACTTGGGTGAAAACAAGAACTGCCTGAGTGGGCTTCCCTGGTGGTGCAGTGGTTGAGAATCTGCCTGCCAATGCAGGGGACACGGGTTCGAGCCCTGGTCTGGGAAGATCCCACGTGCCGCGGAGCAGCTGGGCCAGTGAGCCACAATTACTGAGCCTGCTCGTCTGGAGCTTGTGCTCCGCAACGGGAGAGGCCGCGATAATGAGAGGCCCGCGCACCGTGATGAAGAGTGGCCCCCGCTTACTGCAACTGGAGAAAGCCCTCGCACAGAAACGAAGACCCAACACAGCCAAAAATAAATAAATAAATAAATAAATAAAATTAAAAAAAAAAACAACTGCCTGAGTTATAAACACACATCTCTGATGCTCACCCTCAAGTACACAAGCATTCATAGCAACGATTTCCTCTCCCGATTCCCACCCTCACACAACCGCACATTTTGCAGTGGCACCAAAGCACGTAAAGCATTTATTAAACAGCATGAAATCCATTTAACGCTTGTCTGGATGCACTAATTAGGTTCTGTATTTTGGGGCACAGCGATACAGAACAGAGGGCAAAATCCTGGGCCTATTAACATTCTGTGCTTCCCTTTTGGATTTCTCCATGAGTTATCGAACCCCACTCCCATTATCCATCCCACATGGTGGAGAAAGTTCCTTTCAGGGAGGATGTGGGGAAAAATGTCAAAACCTGGAGTCAAAAATAATAAACACTAGAACAGGCTATCAACCTGTGGGGCTTAACCCCCGGTCCACACAGTTCCCCATTTCCACTAATCAACAGCTCCAGGAATATTACAGCTCTTTTGGAAAATCCGAAGTGCTTGGCAAGGCAGTTTTGATTTCCAGTCAGCCCTTATTTGGTCTTGTATGAGGAAGATCTGCTAAGCTTCATGCAATTAGCAGGCAGAAACGAGCTCCAAGTAGGGAATGTGTTTTAGTTCGTTGAATCATACCAAATCTGAATCTATTTACCAAAAGGAATAAGAAATGTGCATCTGGCTAGGGTCTTAGTAAGGGCCTGAGAAAACCTTCACATTTTACTGACTGCTTATCGCTGTTTTGTCTTGACACCGGGAATTCACAATCAGAAGGGTGGAGGCTGCAAAGTTTCAGAGTGGGTTAGCAGGCTTCTCAGGCCTTCCTGGTATCTGTGCATTAAGTGACAAAGGTTATGAATACATCTCGAAAGCTCTATAAAGTGTCTACTAAGGACCTCCTTTTACAAAACAAACAAAAAAATAGAAATGAAAACAAACTGCAGCCAAAGAAGTTATACAACCAAGATATCTATGGCCCCTGAGCAGCTGGGTTTCCAACAGGAGTGATTCAACAGTGCAGCGGTCTGAGGGGGTCTTCTGCACTGGGTCTGATGTGAAGTAGAGTTGAGGGCATTCCTTAAAGATAAGTACTCAGCTGATTAGGCCCTGTTATACTTCCATCCAATCAATGGAGCTCAAGTTTCCCCATATCCCATCTAGTCATGTGCAGGTATGACTGTCAGGAAATGAAAATGCCATGTCATTTTTATTCCACATCCACAGCAGTACAATTGCCAAATCAATGGACAAACAGATTTTGATAGAATTATCAATTACTCGTCTGTGCATAAACTATCAATATGCTGTTTTTGCTCATCTAAATGTTTACATGTAAAAAGAAATAACAGCATATTCTTCCATGACTGATTAATATTGAAAACAAAAACAGTATTAAATACCCAACACAGGCTGGTGCAGGATCAGAGATTTATGGCAATGTCAAGATGGAACGTAAAATTCAACAATCCAGTGTTGTCTGAAAGATTAGGGTGGTTCCCCCCCATGGGTTCTGAGACTGCAGATGTACACATAACAGTAAGACCAATTAAACAGCCATTTTTTTTGGGAAAGCGCTAGGGGTGTGAAAGAAAACAAGCTATGATCCAAGTGAAATGGCCTAGCAAATGATGCATTTCTGTCTGGCTTGTTAGACAAGTTCCAGGCTGAGGGAGAGTTCGCCCGTGTCCCTCCCTGTAACATGTTGCTTACACAGTATATTACATGCCCACATCCTTCCCTGGCATACTGTGTCTGTAATAATTATCTCTGCCATTACAGCAAACACTTATTAAACAATTACAGTTGATTCTTATTATTTATGGTAGTTACATTCTATAAAGAGGCAGCAAATACTGAATTAGCAAACACTGAACCATTGCTCCTAGGGTAAATATGGGCTTATGTTCCTGAAAGCCTCTGGTCACAAGATTTTCATCAACCAATCAGTGCATAACTTTGTTTTATGTGTGATCTGTTTCAAGACAACTTATTTAATATATAGTTAATTCATTAACATTGAACTCACAGCCAAGTACACTATAATGCATTAATGCATGCCTGAACAAAGCTTACCAAACACATGTAATTCCTCCAAAAGGCACATACGTCCACAGCCTTCTTGATCTAGGAACACTAGACAGCACTTGAGCACTGCACTTGGAGGCAATCACCAACAAAAGCACAAAAATGTGAAAAGCATAGCACTAAATAGACCGTGAAAAAGATATTTGTTTATGGTATGAGAGCTGAAACAAGAAGGCAGAGTATGGCTTTATTTTGACCTCAGCTGAAAAAATGCACACTGGGCAACTCATAGTTTTTGCCACTTTGTGTGTGTCTGTGAATGACCGTGAAAGTGTGCTGTGAGGATTGATTTTGGGGTTACAGACAAATTTTAGGCAAATTTACAAACACGGAATCAACTGTATCATGAGGATCAACAGTACCTGATCTGAACCGAAGCTGACACAAATGGAAAATCATTTAACTTTGAAGAGTCAAAACTAAAACCCTGAATGCTCCCTCCCAGTGGGAGACTGGCACCAACTACTGTCTTGGTCTGCAGTGAAGAGAAGCCTGAAGGAATGCTAAGGACAGGGCCATGACAATTCTTGGAGAGAGTGAAATGTGACTCTGACCATCCCCAGATATCCAAGGAACTGCAGGAAAACATTCAAGGTCAGAGTTATGGCTAAGACCACAATTAAAACAATAACAGCAACTCAGCTTCATAGCTTCAACTTAACCTTTATGTCCCTCAGTAAATTAAAGGCAAGGATCACAACAGCAATAATTTCACCCAAGTTCTGTTTGGCAGGATTACTATTTCAGACCCCCCAAAAAAAATCAAAAATAAGGGAAAGAGAGGTGATAAGGCAAGAATGAAAGTCTTCCTTCAAGAGCTAGAAAAAAGTCTCTCAACAACAGGAAGGTGGAACAGAGAAGTTGGCACATCAGATCACTGTATTTTATTTAGAGTCTCAAGATGTCAAAGTCTCATTGGAAACGCTGCTTGTTTGGTATTAGTGCAACTTTCTTCAAAGACCTACTCCTTGGTCTTCACTGTGTTCAAAGAAACCAAATATTTTTGAAAAGTAGCTACCTTTAAATTGGGAGATTGGGATTGACATATACACACTACTCTATATAAAATAGATAACTAATAAGAACGTGCTGTATAGCACAGGGAACTCTACTCAACACTCTGTAATGACCTATACGGGAAAAGAATCTAAAAAAGAGTGGATATATGTATATGTATAACTGAGTCACTTTGCTGTACACCTGAAACTAACACAACACTGTAAATGGACTATACTCCAATAAAAATTGAAAAAAAATAAAAGTAGCTACCTCACTCAAAAGGGAGGACCACTTCACCTTGAAGCAAGACACTCCTCTTTAAAGAGAACAGACATTTTACTCAGCCGTTGGCCTAAACTAATACATCTTTTCAATGGATATCTGAGTATCTAGCTCTGGTGCTACATCATACGTGTCCTGCATGATTGCTTTCATAGCAGGACCTGACCTCCCTTTCCTTTGAGAAGCTGGCATACACTGAGCACGCTCTTTGGCCTCCATGGTAACACTTTAGAGCGAGTCAGTCAGCTGGGACAGGATCAGTTATAGAATATATTTGGTGGGTTCAATAAAAATAATAGGAAAATGGCCTCATCACATCCCACTATAGAAGCCAGATCCATGTGCAAACCACAACGCTGGGACTGAAACTGGCTACTGTCCCTTATTTAAAATGGTAACAGGAACAAAGTGAAGACTGGATGGATACTTCCGGGTAGGGATGCTGTACAAGGGGATGATCTCTGCACGACACTAATACCCTTTCCTTGACCCCTTCAGCCTATACCTGGAGGAGAAAGAGGAGGAACGTCAGTAGGATCGGCCAGGTTAGAAAACTTTTTCTGCAGTTGGAGTCACTGGGCCTATACGAGTTCATGTGGTCCTCCCAGGTTACTTTCCACCAAACTCTTCTGCACAGCCAGAGTAACAGGGTATAGAACTTGGGACATTTCTTTCCATTCTTCAGGGACTTTCTCCTCTCCCACATAACTAGGGAGGATGGATCCAGAAGATATGCTTACCCTCTCATCTCCCCAGGCACCCATGCCAGACAATGGACCACACATTTCCGTTCTTATTTCTTCATTGACTGCTATCTGACGTGAGAGGCCTTTTCTCACAGCAAAGTGGTAAGATTTACATCTTGATTTTGAATTTGCAGTGGACATAGACAAAATTGACCTTCTGTCCTCCTTTTGTTCTAGAATAGACCCTTAACTCAGCCTAGGATGACTAAAATAGAGGAGTCCTCTGTGGAATCCATCCCAGCCCATCAGTGTTTTATTGGGGTATATTCCTGAAGCCCCCGGCTAGTATTAAAGTTTTATCTCATCTTGTTTCAGCCTCTGTGCATACATCTATCTCGTGACCCTGCAAGAAGATACAAGTAGGAGAGTGCAGGATTCACCTATTAAGGTCCTTAAAACATCTTTTTAAGACGATCAGAATTTCATACCAATCCAATATCAACAATGTATCTTACGTTTTCCACTTCTAACCAAGGGATTTTTCACATTGTTTGAGAAACTGGACTAATGTCCTTAAACACCATCCCTCTCCCCATTTCTATAAAATTCACCAATTCTAGATGGCCAGAGATGTCGTTTCAAAGGGCAATAAGCACTTTTAGATTCTAGGAGGCAATTTTTTGTACAAACAGAATCTCTTGCTCTCTCTGGCAGGTTTCATCCAAAAATGGTTTTGATGGGAGGTGGGGCAACATGACCTTTAATAGCCTTCCCGACCCTGGCATTCTAGAATGAGGAAGTCGTGCTCCAAGCTAAAACTCCACACTCACTGTGGCTGCTCTCCCAAGCCACAAGGAAAAAAAAGAGGGCAGAAATACAACTTGGCCTCAGTTGTACCAGATCCCCACCCTGAATTCTCCATCAAGGAGAAACACATGTAAACTCCACCCAAACTGTCCTTCTCTCAACATCTCTAACCCTGTAGCTGTGAAACATCAGAATTTGTTCTTCTCAGCACTTGAGCCCTCTGCAAAGCCAGGAGATTACAAATAGTCCTGGCAGGTTCTACGGAAGCCTACTCCGTCATTGGGCACAACAGGGAAATCCACACATCTGGCCCAGAAAAAGGAAATGGAAAATACAAATTAAAGAGATGCCAAAGTCATGAGAGATGAGGACAGCTTGCCTCTGGCTGAGTGAATGCTGACCAAAACCACCCTCAAGTCTCACTGGGTCATTTTTTTCTTTATGCTTAAAGGGACACATGGGTTTTTAAAGTAATTATTCACTCTTCCTAGGTTTTCAGTTGATATACTTGTTTTACAATGGCCAGGTTGGGACAAAGAATAATGTAGCCTCAGAGTGACCAAAATCTGCCTTTTTGTGGAGCTGTGCATTAAACAACAGGATAATATCCAATATAGTCACTGCCACATAAACAATGGAAGTAATACAATGAATGGCTCTTCTGAGGAACAATCGTGTCATTCAGTACGCCAATGGAGATCAGATTCCTTCATGCAGTAACCCCACGATCAACGTTTTGTACATCCTTCTCCTCCATCTTGTACCTGATTCGTCCTAAGAACTATTATGTACACCAAATCAAAGAAGAAATCAAAATGGATATTATCATGGATTTAGCATCATACTAAATGTCATTGATAGACCCTGAATGTGGTTTCAAAATAACTTACCGATGAAACAGTTGTTGCGTAAGCCAAGAATACTAGACTATAATGGAAAGATGTGATTTTCTCAGTTCTAATTGCCTGTGTGACTTTAAGAAGTCCTTGAACCTTTGTGAACCTTCACGGCATTTTTTATCTTTAAAATGAGTTTTGAGGATGAAATGTAAAGTATTACACAAATATGAAACGTAAACATATATATATATATATATATAACTTTCTTCTCATGAAATACTGTTTTTTATCTTTGACTCACGCTTAATGCCCTGAATGGTGCAGTTGTGAACACAAGGACCCTCAATCAGCCAAATGAATTCTAATTTACTGAAGAAGTTTCTGGAATCTGTGTGCTCAACTGCTAAGCTACATTCAAAATCCATGCTATCTTCTACCCAAAACATAAATTTTTAAATTTCTAAAAGAAAAAGAATACAAATGGATAAATTTATGTTTTAAACCCAGAACAAAACATGCTGTCATGGTTACCAGTTTATCCACCCTGTATGATTTATTCATAAACAATGCAAGACTATATAATCCATAACATGGCAAACAAATGTGTCCTGGTTTTGATAAGCTCATTCCTCCAAGCAGATGCTTATCATAGCTACCTCAAAGTAAAACAGATATTTCACCATTGAAAATCTTGGGAATATATGTTATGAGAAGACTGTATATGTTGTAGAACCCACAGCAGGGGTGGAGGGCTTGGGGCTCTGTTTGAATTCATATATACTTTAGCCATGAGACTTCACTAAGCATTAGTTGACAACTAAAGAGACAAATCTTAACTATTCCATGTCAGCATGGCCAAATCTGACATGGTAGGGTCCCAACAAATCTATGCATAGAAAGGGCATCAGATTTAACTGATTAAAGGATTCAATGTGTTTAATCCAAATTCAACCCATTGATCAGTCCTGCATGAATATTATGGGCCTCTCATTGATGGGGAAGCCTGGCCATTGTGGATGATGACGATCTTTTAACTGTTCTTTAGAAACACTCCTCTTCTATTCCAGAGACCTTTAAGTATGTACATATGGAATAGTGCTTATCATTCATTTAACACATATTTATTTAAAGATTACCATAAGCCAGGCATTGTGTAAGCAAAAGGAGATTCAAATATATAGGTGCAGACCCTGTTCACAGAGAGTTTACTGTCTAGTAGAGAAGTTACATGAAATAATGGAAATACCGCATAACCCTAAGATAACCTCATTACAGTCTCTACAACCTAATGGTTATTTGACAGACATGTGTTTACTTGATAAATGAAAGAATATGTGCATGCATGAATGAAAAAAAAACATGAAACCTTTGCTGCTAACTCATAAAATTATGTTATTTTTAAACCCCTTCTCCTTGAACCTTCTCATAAAATTTTAATTAAATCTAAACTCTTTACCCTAGCTTAAAAAAATCTTTTCTTTTCTGGACGCTGCATCCCTCTCCATCCTGGTCTCATACCATTTTCTCACTAGGCTACTATGCTCCAGTTATACTGGCTTTCTTTTAGATCCTCTACTTGACACCTATGCACCAGCTCTCCTGCCTTTTACGCTCACTGTTCTCATCTTTGCCTGGCTGACATCTCTTGCCTGTTAGTGCTCACCTTACATTTCACACTATATGCCTCTTAAAGGAGCTGGAATAGATAAGTTCTAACTTTATAATATTTCGGTGACTTTCAAACACTTTGGGGGCAGCAAAAACAGGAAAGTGATTAGCTCTCTTGTTTAAAAGAAAGTTAAGTGGTGTGGAGCACTTATGACCCTCCCACATCCCCTCTACAATCTGATGGCCTTGAGGTCCTGACCCAGAACCTCAGAGCTTCTTACCACTTATTATATTCTACATCCAAGCTGAATGGTCCCCACACTTACGTATATTTTAAGAAGTGGAATTAGAATGTAGGGCGTTTACAAAAAAAATTAAAAATAGAACTACTACATGATCCAGCAATTCTACTTTTGGGTATTTATCCAAAGAAAACAAAGACATTAACTCAAAAAGATGCATCTCTGTGTTCATTTGTTCATTGCAGCCTTATTTATAATAGCCAAGATATGGAAACAACCTAAGTGTCCCTCAGTGGGTGAATGGATAAAGAAAACATTATATATGTATATATATATAATGGAATATTATTCAGCCATAAAAAGAATGAAATCTTGCCATTTGCAACAACAAAGATGGACCTTGAGTACACTATGCTAAGTGAAATATGTCAAACAGAGAAAGACAAATACTGTATGATCTCACTTATATGTGGAAACTAAACAACAACAACAACAACAACAACAACAACCCCCCCTCCAAAATCCCAAGCTCATAGATTCAGAGAACAGACTGGTTGTTGCCTGAGGCAGGGGGTGGGGAGGTGGGCAAAATGGGTGAAGCAGGTCAAAAGGTACACACTTCCAGTTATAAAGTAAATAAGTCATGGGGATGTAATGTACAGCATGGTGACTGTAGTTAATAATACTTTACTGCATATTTGGAAGTTACTAAAGAGAATAGAACTTAAAAGTCCTCATCACAAGAAAAAAAATTTTTGTAGCTATGTATGTGATGGATGTTGATACGACTTATTTTGGTGATCATTTCACAATATATACAAACACTGAGTTGTTATATTGCACATCTGAAACTAATATAATGTTTTATATATATATGTAAATATATATGTGTGTGTGTGTGCATATATATACATATATAAATTATACCTCAATAAAAAAAATTTTTTAAAGAGAGTGTAGGACATAAGGAAAACCAGTTGGTTTAAGCCACATCATAAGACACCACCCTCTCCCTCACCACTTTGATGATCCATCTGATAAGTGACCTCTGAGCCACACAAGGCTAGAATTTTAATCCCTACTTCTAAACTCTTTAGTTTCCCTCTTTATGTTATATCCATTCACATTCTACCTCCTCACTCAAACCATAAAGAAAATGAAGGTGAATTTTGGAGACAGACTATTCCTCTGAAGAAAAGCTTTACAAACGGTAAAGACGGACAGAGCACTGGGAGAAGTATCTCTTGAAGAACACAGTCTTTATGTATAGCACGGTTCAGAAAACACCTGAAAAGTCCATCTGATTCTCGAGCTTGTTCAAAATTATTCAATTGTCAGCAAAAGTATATCAAAACATTCCAAATTAAGTTACATCACTTCAAATTTCAAGATTAGACCTCTACCAAATTAGAGTGGGACAGAGGCAAAGAAAAATCCACAAAGCCTGATGGTTGGTACTAGGATAGAACTAGTCCTATTCAAATGTGAGCAGACGGAAACACATAAATACATCCGCAACTAAGGATTGTATGAATAAAAAGACAATAATAACACCCAGGAAAGGAAATCTTCCCTATTGATTTGGGTAAAGAGGATATATACTTGAAAATTAATTTCTACATGAAACAGAAGGAAGATTTAGAACACATCCATTTGCTCTACTCAAAAATATATAAGAATACACTGACTATAAAAGAGAATCAGAGTGTCAAAAGAGAAATTCTTCTGAGATGAATGCAGAGATAATAAGGGAACTGGCTGAATTAAGGGAATAGCTAAGGAAGCTCAAACTCAGTGGGGAAAATGAAAATCCATACTGGAGCCGGTAAAACAGAAGTGACCTTGTAAAAATTTAAGTAAATAATGAACAGGAAAATTTTTCAACATTCAGAGGAGGAAAAAAAAATAGAAGAAAAGATGAATGACACAGAAGACAAATTAGATGTAACTGAAGAGAGTTGTTACTGCAACAGAAATCCGAACAACAGATAGTTTGTCATCAACAGTCTAATATAAATAGTTATAAGTGAAAGAGCTTAGTGGAAAACAAATAAGAAAATTTTAAGTGGCTAGAAATATAAAGGAAGTTTCATTTTATTTTAAATCACAATGGTAAATTTAAAATCTTAAAAAAATCAAAGCTTATCTCTAAAGTAGCAAAAATAAGGCTGGCCTTACCCTACTTCGCAAAATCAAACATCACAAGACAATGAAACAATTTGTACAGAGTAGTGATGGGAAAAGTTTGTAACCTGAGAGATTTATATCCAAGTTGTTCATGTGAAAAGGTGGCAGGAAGACATTTTGCTAAGCTTAAAATCATGAAAGATAAATCATTCATGATCCCTTCCTGAGAAAGCTCACACACAAAAAAGAATACCTGTCAACTGATAAAGAGAAAGAGAAATCAAGAACTCAAAACTGTAACAGTTAAGTATAAAAGAAATGGCAAAGAACTTTCAAACCAATTAATTTTTTAGGATCAAATATGAAGAACTGTCAGATGGGCACACAATTAAATTCAAAATCTGAAAATATGTTGTATATGAAAAACAAGTCAGAATTTTATAATAAGAAGTTGATATCATAACACCAGATAAAAGGAGTAAAAACTAGTAAATACAGAGAAGGAGAAAGTGAGGTTAAGCCCAGATAATTTAAATTCCTCATTAGAAATGTGTTCCTGAATTTAACAGAGAAATATAGTTTTAATATGCGTTTGATAAAAAAATGAATTACCACTAGTAGAATTAATGAAAGGATTTCAATCCTACAAACCTCTACACAAGATAAAAGCAAACAAATCTACAATGAAAGAAAAAAGCAAAAAAGCATTCGATAACATGATGAAATTAAGCATAAATATATGTCACAGCAATAGATTTAATTGCTATAAATTTTCCTAATAATTTGTGTTAGAAAATTAAATATTAAATATATTCTGATATACAAAGACAGATAAAATTTCAAGATGGTTTAAAAATTGAAAAATGGTGTATGAGAAAATCTTGTAAAAAGCAATAAGAACAACAATGTTCAAGGCAGAAAGCAATAACCTGGGAAAAGAAGATAATATTTTGTGCTGACAAAAGGAATCCAGTGCAATGATGATATAACAGACATATAAGTTGTGTGGTAGATTACATAATCATCAAACACAAAAATATATACACTAACAACTACAGAAATAATGAGTTTTGAAACATCATACAACTGTCAATCTATGACAGATTGAATAAATATTAAAAGGAATAAGACCTTCGAATAATATAAATATGAATAAATGTAGAAACTTACATATACATACATGTCCTTATACCCTTTGAAAAGAAAATATAGGTTCTTTTCAAACACCATGGGGCATTTTAAAATTTGACCACTTATTCAGTATGTTTGATAAAGTTTTAAAGAAAAAAATTATATTCTCCACCTCAGTGCAATAAAACTAGAATTATTAATATAAAAGTTTAAGCAAAATTGAAACAAAACTGGAAATTTCCTTTAAAAAATTGGATCAAAGAGTAAATAAAAGTCAATGACAACCCACTTTAGAAATAATGAGAGTAAGTATATTCATATCAACACTAACAGAATATAGACACAGCAGTAATAAAACATGTAAGGCTGTAAATAAACAGGAGATAACTAAAATGAATTAAGCAATCAGCCTGAGGAGTCATAAAGTAAAAGAACATATACAACAAAAGGCTGAAGGAGGAAAAGCATATTAAGTAGAAATAATGAAAAAAGAAAATATTAAAAATAGTTCTCCAGCCAAACCAAAAACTGAGAGGAACTTAGAGTGCTAACACATATATATGGAAACTAAAAAAAAAAAAAAAAAAAAATGGTTCTGATGAACCTAGGGGCAGGACAGGAATAAAGACACAGACATAGAGAATGGACTTGAGGACACGGGGAGGGAGAAGGGTAAGCTGGGACGAAGTGAGAGGGTAGCACTGACATATATACACTACCAAATGTAAAACAGATAGCTAGTGGGAAGCAGCTTCATAGCACAGGGAGATCAGCTCCGTGCTTTGTGACCACCTAGAGGGGTGGGATAGGGAGGGGGGCAGGGAGATGCAGAGGGAGGGGATATATGTATACGTATAGCTGATTCACTTTGCTATACAGCAGAAACTAACACAACATTGTAAGCAATTATACTCCAATAAAGATGTTAAAAATAAAGAGCCTTTATTTAGAATAAATAAAATTTTATAATTAGAAATGAAAATAGAAATATCCAAACATATGTAAGAATTTTTCAAAGGACAAACATATAAACAGCATTTTTCATCTATCCAACTGGTAGAGTTGGAAAAATAATTCTTAGAATTGGCTAGAGAACGGTTATGTTACCATTGAAATGTAAAGTGGAAATGCCATGTTTGGATAGAAGTGTTTCATTATATATCAAGTACCTTAAAAATATTCATACTCTTCTACACAGTAATTACATGTTAATTTATGCTATGAGAGATATTAAAAAATTTGGATGATTTATGTTTTTATAGTACCTCCATATGTTGGAACATTAAGGAGCTGTTAAAAAAAACTGCTTTTGAAGATTATTTAATGGCATGGTAAATCCACCCTATAATGTCTGGAACAAAAGAGAAGGATATAAAACTAAATATGCAGCGTGAATCCCATTTAGTGAAAAGCAAAACATAGATGACAACACACTGAAATGTTAACTATAATTATTTCTGTGTAGTTTTATTATTGGTTACTTAAATATTTTCCACATGTTTTTCTATAGTTTCCAAGTCTATGATAATGAGAATAAATTCTTTTACAATCAAAATAAATTCTTTAAATTTAATTGAAAAGATTTCTGGCCAAGATGGCACTGTGATTTTACATGTTCAATTCTTCTTCCTCAAAATACCATTAAAAATAAAATTTTAGCTGAAATTTCAAATATTAAAAGCATATCTGTACCTGCATTTGTCTTTTAATTTTGCACAGCAAAGGAAACCATAAACAAAGTGAAAAGGCAACCCACAGAATGGGAGAAAATATTTGCAAATGATGTGACGGACAAGGGGTTAGTCTCCCAAATTTACTAACAGCTCGTGTGGCTCAGTATCAAAAAAAACAAACAACCCTATCAGAAAATGGGCAGAAGACCTAAACAGACATTTCTCCAAAGAAGACAAATGGATGGCCAGGAGGCACATGAAAAGACACTCAACATTGCTAATTATTAGAGAAATGCAAATCAAAACTACAATGTGATATCACCTCACACCAGTCAGAATGGCCATCACCAAAAATTCTACAAACAATAAATGTGGAGAGGGTATGGAGAAAAGGGAACCCTCCTGCACTGTTGGTGGGAATGTAAATTGGTACAGCCACTATAGAGAACAGTATGGAAGTTCCTTAACAAACTTAAAATAGAGCTAGCATATGATCCAGCAATCCCACTCCTGGGCATACATTTGGAGGAAAACATGGTTCGAAAGGATACAGGCACCCCAATGTTTATTGCAGTGCTATTTATAATATCCAAGATATACAAGCAACCCAAGTGTCCATCGACAGATGAATGGATAAAGAAGATGTGATATATATATATATACATATATATATATATATATATATATATGTATATATATATATATATATATTCACATATATATACATACAATGGAATCCTACTCAGCCATAAAGAAGAATGAAATAATGCCATCTGCAGCGACATGGATGGACCTTATCATACTAAGTGAAGTAAATCAGACAGAGAAAGACAAATATCACATGATTCTGCTTATATGCGGAATCTAAAAAAAACAAAACAAATGAACTTACTTATAAAACAGAAACAGACTCACAGACTTAGAGAATGAACTTATGGTTACCAGTGGGGAAGGGTGGGGGCGAGGGATAGATTGGGAATTTGGGATTGGCACGTACACACTGCTATATTTAAAATAGATAACCAATAAGGACCTACTGTATAGCACAGGGGATGCCACTCAATATTCTGTAATAACCTAAATGGGAAAAGAATTTGAAAAAGAAGAGATACATGTATATGTATAACTGAATCACTTTGCTGTACACCTGAAACTAAGACAATATTGTTAATCAACTATGCTCCCATATAAAAAAAGTAATAAAGAAACATAATTTTTAAAAAAAAAGTTTATCATACCCAATATAAGATAAAAGTCTCCATATACAAGAAAAGTATTGAAACAGACAGCAGGGAGCAAATGCCGGTACTATGATACTGTTGAACTCTGTATCTAGAAGTAGAGGCAATGAGAAGGTTCAAGGTCAGGGTCCCCATCCAGACTCACATCATGCAACTGGGAGCTGGTAGGGTCTTCCAACCCATAGGGGGTGGGAGAGGACTGAGAAAAGACAGGCCTGTGGATTGCATTAAACCATGTACATGTGATACAGGAAGGAACAGAGCGTGTCATGCAAATCAGATTTGTGACAAGCTGCTAATTACTGGATCTGCAACATCCCCAATACTGCAATGGGACAGGAATCCCAGCCCACTAACATAAAACCTGATTCTGGCCCAAGAAGCCATGTGGAACCTACGGCACGTCTGTGCAGTAGATATTTAAAGTATTTTTTTTTCCTTTAAGATAACTTTCACTCGAGATCAGCCAGTAAACTAAAATTCAAAACCAATAAGGAAAAACAGGACCAAGAAGATATTCAACAAAATCAACAACTAGAGGGTGCTTTGATTCCTGGGGGGGGGGGCAAAAAAAAAGCACATAGGTGTCTCTGAATAACCTTAAAATAATGATGCAAAGAAATAATATCTTTTTAAATAAGAAAGAATTAAACAAAATGAAGCAGATAAAAATTGAGGGAAAAAATGAGTTAACAAAATGATCAGTTAGAAATTAGAAGATAGAAACAATGTAGTTGATATCTCAAAACTCTGTAGATGGAATAAATGAGAGAGTTTCTACAGTTAAAGGGAAAATTGGTGAACCAGAAGACAGTACTGAGGAAATCATTCTGAGTACCGCACTGAGACATAATGAGGTAAAAAACAGAAAAAAGAGATTAAGAGGTACAGAGTCTTCAGCTTATACCTAATAATATTTCCAGAATTAGGCAACAGAGAAAATACTGGAAAGCAATTTCAAGAGATAACAATGGAAAACTTTTCCTAGGCTGAAGAAAGTCTTATATTCTCAGACTTAAGGCACACATCAACTGCTGAGTATAATAAATAAAGACAAACATGCACCTGGACATATTGCAATAAAACAACAAAACAAGTCTGGTCAATGGGCTGTTAGTGGAAGTAACATGTGTCACTTCCCAGGTAAGTATAAAAAGATGTGTGTGAGTTGTCCATGAACTCTTTACCGTGAAGCTCCAAGCTGCCTTTTTTGGAGATGAAAACAGCCTGGATCTGTGGGTTACCATATGGATGGCAGGTGCCTGGAGAGTCACACAAGACATAGCTGACTTTGCAGAAGACTTTTTTTGTGTTAGCTTGCTGAGAGTTTGGTAGTGCGTCTCACCCACTTAACCTGATAGAACAGCTTTATGGGAAGCACATAGATATGGTTATACAACATGAGGAAGAACTTAAATTTAGAAGCTTAAGCAGCACAATTAGCAATCTTCAAATAAAAGGGACCTATAGAACTCTCATCCCAAGTAACAGAGATTTTTTCCCCAGTTATTCAGCTGATGTCTATTGAGCCTCTATACTAGTCTATGTCCTGAGGTATAGCAGTGCATGCAAGAGTCAAAATCCCTGCTTTTATGGGGTTCCCATTCTAGTAAGGGAAGAAAATAAGTGATATAAAAGGAAAAAAAGTGATGAGAGAGTGGGGTATTTTGGAGTGTTATATGAAATAGGGTACTCAGAAAAGGCATTTCTGATAAGACCTTGAATAGAGACCTGAATGAAGTAGGAGAGCAACACATGTAAATGTCAGACAGATGAGCCTGCAGCCCATGTGCAAAGGCCCTGAGGCAGCAATATGTGACTCAGAGAAAGGAAGGAAAAGACTGCCATAAAAAAGGATCAGAGATTACAGGCAACTAGATCATGGGTTATCTTGAGGGCCAAGGCAAAAACTGTGGATTTTACTCTGGAAAAAATGGGAAGCCTTTGGAGGGCTTTGAGCAGAGAAGTAACACAATTTGATTTATATATTTCAAGGACCACTCCAGCTGCTGTTGGCTAACAACAGACGTGTTTACCTGAGTGGAAGCAGTTCAGAGGCCACTACAATAGTCAGGCAATCTTGTGGTATTGGCTGTGGAAGTGGTTCCAATAGCCAGATTCAGGCTATACTTACTTTGAAGGCAAAGCCAAGTGGATATACAGATAAATTACATATTGTGTGAAAAAAACTGAGTAAAGATAATTTGGCAGTTTTTGGCCTAATGGACAGGAAAACAAAACAAAACAAAACAATATTGCCATTTTCTGAGATGAGGAAGGAGAAAGTTTGGGAGGTGAAGCAAACAAAAAACATACATTATTTTCAAGCACGTCATATAGTTACAAAAATCTGCCATGTGCCAGGGTACAAACGAACCGTCCAAAGTATTCAAAGAATATCAAACAGATGTCCGTGACTACATGCAACTAAATCAGAAATTGAAAATAAAAAGGTAGGAAAAACATCATGATTTACAGACAAGAAAAGCAAACTTTAAAAATGATTTATGGGTCAGAGAGAAAACTGTAATGAAAATTACAAAATATTTAGATTTACAAATGTAAAAGAGTTGCTACAAAACTTTTAGGATGCAGTTAAAGCAGTACTTAGAGAGAAATATATAGACATAAATGAATTTATTTTAAATTAAAAAGAATCAAAGTAAATAAGTTAAGCTATAAATCAGCAAGATAAAAGAACTGAGTAAATCCACAGAACGGAAAAGGAAAGAAACAAGAAAGAACCAAAATTAATAAACTAGAAAAATATAAATCAATAAGACATTTTTCAAAAGAATAATGACATATACCAACTTCTAACATGATTAAGAAACCAAGAACATAGAAATAAATAGGAATAAGACTGAAAATAATAGAAGAGACCCATAATGCCCCCCCCAAAAAAAGTCTGGATAGACTACACGTTGGAAATGACAGAAGAATAACAAGAACTTTCAAAATCCTCTAGATCAGATATTACTACAGCCACTTTGGAAAGCAGTTTGGAAATATAAAATATGATATATCTAAAAAGACCACTTTTAGGTGTATAGCCTTAAAAAACAAAAACAAACAAAAAACCTCACAATCTGTGCTACAGGAAGAATGTAGATGAATGTGCATTGCAGCTTTGTCGCAATAGCAAAAATTTAGAAATGACCACCTGTACAGGAATGACTAAACTGCATTATGTGGATATTATGGAATACTGTACAGCAATTAAAATGAATGAACTCTATGTATACATCAGTTGGATAGATCTCAAAAAACACAATGCTGATCAAATAAAAACAAAGTGTCGAAAGATACAGTATAACACCATTCAGATCATTTTAAAGGTACTAAAACAATGCCCCATACTGTCTGTGAATATATAAATATCTATGCAGCAAAAGGAAAAAAATGGGCTGAATGCACGCAAAAAGCATGACAGTATTTGTTTAGGGGAGCAACGTGAGGGGAGTGGGATGAGGGAGAGGAATGGGAGAGATTTCTTTTTTTTCTAAATATTTTATTTCTTAATAATAAAACTGATCTGCAGTAAATATGATAAAACGTTAACACTTTTTCATAATCAGTGGTGAGAACATGAGTTAACGTTCCTTACATTTTTCTCCATACTTTTTATTTAAAAAGTACTTAATGAAAAAGCAGATACCATCTTTCATTGCCTCCCTCAGCTCCAGTTGTCACTAGTCTGTCCTTGGGAATGTAGGAAGTCTTCAATTTGATCCTTGACAGGACTGGAATAAGATATTATCCAAGGAGGGACCCTGACTCAAACTTCTCCCTCAGTGTAGTCTCACCCATCTGGGTTGTTGAACTTATATCCTGGAGAACAAATCCCATCTATATTTTCAAGGCTTTCCCAATGGGCAGTTGGAATGATATAAGCTATAACATGGCTGTGATTAACTCTGGCAAACGAAGAATTTACTGCTCTACATGTGTCCTGAATTTGGGTAACAGACAAGTAAACATCCGTGACGACCTGCATCTGCAGGGTCAGAAGCAAATGGACCTCTGAGGGGTCTCAGAGCCATGAAGAATGTTAATGCTTCAGAATCAGAACATTCTCTGGCCAAGATCCTGAAGCAAAGAGGGACGGTGCTGCTTAGATACCAGCAGAGACCTTTTCTAAAAGCAGGCAGTACAACTAGAAATATTACCACCACCTTTCAGGAGAAAGGAGAAAAACTGACTACAGCAACTGTCGTGATACCAGCTTTCTGGTTTTTATTGCTCACGAAATCCGGGAGGAAATTATCCTATTTCAACAACCAAGTCATGAAGAAAGGTAAGAACTTCTGGAAGAGTGAATGACTTGAGATCATCATACGCCTCCCAGATTCCTTGAGAGGATGACCTGTGTCTTAGTCCAACAAGAATGTCCCACAGTGCTTTGGCCTTAGTAGGTACACTATACACATAGTGGGAATGTGTGTATATGTATTCACACACAGCATATTATACATGGCATATATGTTAATATACTTACATTATATATATAGTATATATACATACACACATACATACATACATACTGATCAGTAATTATTTCTCCTTCTTCTTGGCCTCTGCATCGTGTAGAATTTGGTCTTTGGTTAATATTATTCACCATCTTGGATTCCAAACCTTGAGTCTCCAACAGACTCATTCTCTTTCAGCATGTGCTGAGGGGAGCTCTGAGTTGAGAGCAACCTAAGCTCATGCTTGGCTAGATGTGTCAACACACCCAAGCATCAGAATACAGATTCTTAGGGTTAAGGAGTACCAGATGGCATAGAAAGGCTTTCGAAACATGCTGAGCTACAGGCCTTTGAGTGAGCTACTCAGAAAACTGGTTTTTGCTGCCCTTAAAAAAAATGAGGTTTGAGTCCAGTCTCAAATTCTCCTGGCCCTCGAGAACTGTCACCTCTCCACATCCACACTGAATTCAGATCCGGGGCCCAAGCCCAGCTCTCATTTCTCACTTCTACCATAGGCTTTGCAATTTCTGTCAAATAACGTCTCCTCTTTCACCTTTGTTCTGAGCAAGCACTTTGCACTCATTTGCTGGGCTGAGCTGGGGAAAGGCCTTGAAATAAAGAGATGA